>NW_027512960.1:0-312670 GCF_048772815.1 Callospermophilus lateralis
GAGACCCAAAATTGGTGGTTTGAGTCTTGGTTTACACAGTCCCCCTGGTTAACTACATTTTAATCAACCCTGGCCGGTCCAATAATAATCCTCATTTTATTGCTTACTATAAAACCCTGTTTCTCAACCATGTAATTTCTTTTCTCCAAGCTCAAATTGGACAAGTTAAACTTATGTTAATACCCCACTAGCATACATAAAATGTGACACCCCCCAACAATCACTTTTATGATTAAAAGTAGCCAGAAGAAGAAGTGGGGAATGAAATGTTAATAAAATATGTACTTGTCACTTCCTGTTTTTCTGTACGCTTAACAAAACACTGTTGAAATGTTGAGAAATGTTTTCTAATCTTGTTCCCAGAATGTGCTGTCCCCAACTGCCAAACTGCAGAATGTACTCCCTCACGCGTTTACACACAAACCGCTTACTCGCCCTGACCCATCAATAAACTTCCCTCCCTGCCCTCTCCAAGAAAATTATATAAGCTCTGCTTAAGATGTTCTCAGGGCTCTCTGCTCTATTCAAGTGAGCTCTGAGCCCCAGCATGCTGGACCCCAAATAAACCCTTTCTGTTGCATGAGATAGTCTCTTGGTGGTCTCATCCTCTGACACTCACCCTACATTTACTTGGATGATTGAATGTAGATGAGAACATCCATTCAAAAGTGATAGTCGGTAAAATTAGGAAGATAGTCAGTAGGTTTAGGAAGAAGAGTTAGTATAAAATTTGGAACAAAAGTTATTTAGCAATAGGGTTTCGGTTACAGAGTGAATGTAAATGTCAACACAAGTGAAGAGTCAGTCACAATGATGAATTGGAGAAAATATGTTGGAAAGCAGATATCAATACAGACATTACAAAATCAGGCAAAGTATAAAGTCAGTGATAGGATTAGACATTTTCAACAGGGTTGAGTTTGAATATATAATCTTAGGAAGAAACGAATATGTAGTCATCAATAGGATTGATATTTGAAAGCATTAGGCAAATTGGAAATTGATGATTTTAGTAATCCATGTTCACTTTCCATTTAGGCTTTGGTACAAATAAAAGTTTGACCTTTGAATTTTGTGTCCAGAATATCACTGTGATAAAATGTATATATAGATCGGGTGACATAAGAATTTCTTCCACCATTTTTGGGAGCAATATTTTGAAGACTTATAAATTAGTATTTGGGGTACAAACAGGTGTACCCTGTGTCTATGAATATAGAGATAATGCATGAATAGACCAACTGTGAATAAGTAATATAACTGGTTCCACTTTAAATGGTGGATTGAATTGATATCTGAAAATATGAAAAATCTTATATTGATATACAATCATTCATTCCAACAAGTTATACATCAATGTTAATATTAGGGTTATGGTTTATCATGAAGGGTGTGTGAGTTTTGCTTCAATGTGATTATGAAAATCGAAAATAATGTGTTTGGAAAAAAGAATCTTGAGAAGACCAGTTAAGAAATATGGAAGAATACATGTGTTCTAAAGTAGGAAGTGATTGAAAGTGAAAAAACGCCTATAATTTTGTCATCTTTTTGATGAAATATATATCCTATGATGTGCATAAACTGAAGAAATAGTAATGTACCAGTGTTGAATTAAAATGAACATCAAAATACACATCATGTTCCATTTGAATCTTCTTGCATTGAGGTTAAACTGGGTCAGTTACTCTAGATATATTAGGATTTGTATGCAACATTCACTGAAGTTAGTTTTCAGTACAAAAAACAAAGAAGTATTTCAGGTGGATGAATATTTCTGAGAATAATATTTAGAAAAGATCATCATAAATCCACATACATGAATATGAATGAATTAAGGGAGTGTATATTAAGATACAAATATTTCATATTTTGAAAAATCTGGAGAATGTGTGTATGTATATATATACACATATATATACATACACACAAACACATTAAAAACTCGCAATATATATGCTATTCGAAATTCATCATGAAATATATATCATTCACAGATCTAAAATATTCATTTTACTGAACATGGATATATGTATAATGTTGTAAAACTAGGAAGCTCATCCATTGGTTATATTTTCAGTTCCAACGGTGTTTAGGAGGAGTGATCTTCTCTCACAATTTGTATCTGCCAAGTCGTTCACCTCACAAGAATGTAGGTGTGGTACCAGGTAGGATTCTATATGTGTTTATTGCTGTTGCATTGGGAGTTTAGTAATTGCTTCATGGAATCCAAGGAGTTCAACTGGGACACAGTGCTGGAGCGAGTTCTGTCAGGCGTGGTGGGTCAGGGTATGCAGGAGAATGCACCAACCAGGCTTCTATCCCACATTGCTTGCCCCCTTAAACATAGCAACCTGATTGTAAACATTGCCCTGAAACCTCACCATATAACAAGATGCCTTTGCATAGGAGGGTCTGCTGACTGCACCATGTCAGTCACAAGCCATTTGGAAGCCAATGGCAGATCCACATGGCCCCACCACAGATGTTTTTCACACACCTGCCAACCACTACTCTAGGACAACTACTCAGCAGGCTCCAACTTATTTTCATGAAACCCAATCAATCAAGGCACGGTCTGGTACAATCATGATCAGCAACAGAATGTCCAATGGTTCTCCAGTGCCACCTGGTCATGGGAAATTGAAAATTTTCATGGTATTTATCTAGCCATTTTTCAAGGATGAAGTTGGATGCACTGTGGGTTTCAATTCATTCAGGAACCATTAAATGTTGAGGAAGCTCATTTCAATGAAAGTTCTGGAGAATTCTCACAGGCAAGGCTTCCCAAAGAGTGGCCAAAAGGTCACATGAAGCCAGGGCCATTGAGGTCTAAAATGTGATGTCATTGTCTGTTTTGACTCTCAACAATGGCTTCCAAGTCTTTCAGAATAAAATAATGTGATATCCTGGTTGAGATCAGAGTGCCCTGTGGAAAGCTACCCTGGGCCTTGATCTCAGTCTCCAAAGATGACTCTCATGCGTGGCTTCCTCAAATCCCAACACAATTCATGGCAATACTTCTCTGAGGTGAGTTCCAGAACTCAGTCTCTAAGGGGAATCACACCAGAGTTCAAGCCCAGGTGGACCCAGTCATCTCTTCCAACTGCCACACAAATGACCACAATAAAACCGATATTCTCCCACATGGCCCTCATCTTCTTCCATATTGACACTCATCATAACCTCTGGCTGGAGGTGTCCATGAGGGACGCAGCCCAAGACAGTGTCCAAAATAAGCTCCATTGCTCCTCATTTGCCTAAATTCGGGGTGGCCTGGACACCCTTCCTTTGTACCAGGAGTGATCAAAGAGGCCTGCCCGTAATACTGCACCACTTTTCCCATTTGAGGCCTATTGAGTGTCGGTTAAAGATACTTTATGTGAATTGGAGTGATGAGAAAACCTAAGCACCTACGGGATAGCCTCTGAAGGGCTTTGATGAACTCATCTGACCCAAATGATCCCTATTCTCACTTGATGGAATTCAGGAACCTTACAGAGGAAGGCAAGAGACTTCATCCACAATGACAGCTCTTTTTGCCATTTTTGATTTGGATGCACACATGGGATCTTTCTTTAGATCCATCAGGTGCTGAGAATCTAAGTCAAAGAATCACACTGGGCCAAGAGGCTGATTCAGACACAACTCTTTCCAAATCAATTAACGAAAGAGCCAAAGGTGAAGCCTATTTATTTCCATTTGAAAACTATTTTGTTCAGGATTCACAAAGGGGTGGCTTGAGACAAAGACTTCCTGACTCTCAGGGCAACAGAACAATAGGTAAGCAAATGGCCCAAAGCAGGGTTTCTCCACTGAGACTTTCCTGGTCAACTGATATCTGAGTTTTCTCAGATGCTCGTCATTTCCTTCAGCTATCCAGAACATTGCCTTGTCACAGAGCTTGGAAGTTGTACATAACTTAGACACAAAACCATGAGCCTATTCTGGAGAGTGTCCAGAATTCTGGAAGAAACCAGCAAATTAGGAAGGTAGCAGGTATTGCCCATTAATAAGGCAATCCACAGTCCATTCATAAAATGGGCAGGATGAATGCTGGGAAGCTTTCTACTAGACAGGACATATCCATTGATGCATTCTCTTTTCTAATGTCTACAACCACGGACACAGTGTGATACACAGACCCAGAAACACTTGCCTTGTCAAACGACTTACTAAAAACAGTTCACTCCAAACCAAACAAACTGACTTTACTTCCTATTCTCAGAACATGAGACAAAACCACAAACCCACACCCACACTGACAATGACACCTTCTTCCCCCAAATAGGTATGAGACTATCCGGAGTATCCTCCGACTGGTGGGCCATACTATGTTCCCCCAAAATGTCCTGTTCTGTCTCAGATCTGGTCTCCTTGGCCAACTCTGTGAAGTTGTCAGGAACCAGGAGTGAGCCGCTACCTGCTTTTCCAGGAAAAGCCCATCTTCCAAGCTTTCCAGGCATTTGGCCTCCTCACCTTAGGAGGAACCAAGAAAGACTGATTCTGTCCTTGGTAAATCCAAACAAGTGAGACCACTGGGACTGGGACTGGGACTGGATCTGGGTGCCTGGCGTCCTGGATCCCATGTTCAGAGAGTTCCATCAATAAGGAAGTGAGTTGAGGTCACTTTTTTCAGGAACTGAATGAGATCACTGCCTCGGCAACCACTTTGTCCTAAGAGTTTCTTTCAACGGTCCCATGAGATGGAGGCTGCCCCTACTTCCTGTGACACTTTCACAAATTAGAATGGTATATCAACCATAGGGAACCAGGAACAGCTTTCCACACAGTCTTGGTTTGGTCCATATTCTCTACATTAAGATGAGAGAGGCTGATTCAGAATCATCCCTTCATCCTGACCAGGTTGTTTGCGATGGAAGATGACTTTTGCTCTCTCAGGTCTTTCATACCTGCCTACATCTTCTCCAGGGATCATTTCTGCATGGCGCTTTGAGGTTCTCAGCAGATGGAAGATCCACTACATTCCTGTATTGTAAGATCAACACTGTCCCTGCTCTTCTGTAAACATGTTATTAACACAAACAGTGTATGGTTAGTGTTAATAACATGTTCCATTTGGGTTAGGAATTATTCTGCTGCATGAATAATGGTATTGGAAACTTGTGATTATTTTAAGAATATAGAGATGAAATATATGTATGAAAAAAGAAATCTAAGTAAGATTTGAAGCCCAGAAGGGCATTGGGCCCTTGATTGTGATACTTAGCGTTGAATTACATTCTGCACCGATGTCTCAGATAAATCAATACACAATAGCATAAGACCTTGTTACTTGAATGATTGAATGTAGAAGAGAACATCCAGTCAAAAAGGGATACTCGGTAGGATTAAGAAGATAGTTAGTATGTTTAGGAAGAAGAGTGAGTATAGGATTTGGAACAAAAGTTCTTTAGCAAAAGGTTATTTATTAGAGTGTGAAAGTAAATGTCAGCACATGTGAAGAGTCAGTCACAATGATGAACTGGGGAATATATGTAGGAAAGCAGATAGCAATAGAGACATTATGAAATCAGGCAAATTATAAAGTGAGGGATAGGATTAGACATTTTCCATTGGGTTGAGTTTGAATATATAATTTTAAGAAGAAACACATGTGTAGTCACCAATAGAATTGACATTTGAGAGCATTAGGGAACCTGGACATGGATGTTTTTAGTAATCCATGTTTTCTTTCCATTTGGGCTTTTATACAATCATAAGTGTGACCTTTGCATTTTGTGTCCAGAATATTTCTGTGATTAAATGTATATGAAGATCAGGTGACATGAGTCCACTTCCACCATTTCAGGGAGCAATATTTTGAAGACGTATAAATTAGTATTGGGGGTACAAAGAGGTGTACACTGTGTCTATGAATATAGAGATAATGCATGAATAGACCATAGTGTGAATAAATAATATAACTGGTTCCACTTTAAATAATGGATAGAATTGATATCTGAAAACATATAAGAAATCTTATATTGACATACAATCATTCATTCAAACCAGTTATACATCTAATGGTAATATCAGAGTGATAATTAATATGAATGGTATGTGAGTTTTGCTTCCAAAGTGATTATGGAAATCAAAATTAATGTGTTTGGTATGAAATCTCATGAAAAGACCAGTCAAGAAACTTAGAGGAATACATGTGTTCTGAAGCAGGACGTGATTAAAAGTGAAACAAATGCCTTTAAATTTTTGAACTTGTGGATGAAATCATATATCCTATGATGTCCATAAACTGAAAAAATAATAATGTACCAATATTGAATAAAAATGAACTTCAAAATACACATCATGTCCCGTAGGATTCTACTTGCATTGATGTTTAACTGATTCAGTTACTGTAAAAATATTAGGATTTGTAAGCTCCATTCACTGAAGTTAGTTTTCAGTACTAGGAAATAATTATGTATTTCAGGCAGATGAATATTTCTGAGAATTATCTTGTGAAAAGTTGATTATAAACCACATATAGAAACATGAGTGAATTTAAGGAGTGTATAATAAGAAACATATATTTCACATTTTGAAAAATCTGGACAGTATATATATATATATATATATATATATATATATATATATATATATATAGATAGATAGATAGACAGACACACACAGACATTATAATGTAGCAATCTATATGCTAATCGAAATTCACCGTGTAATACATATCATCCACATATCCAAAAATATTCATTTTACTGAACATCGATTTATATATAATGTTGTTCATCTAGGAAATTCACCAATAGGTTTAATTTTCAGTTCCATCATGATTTAGGGGGATTGATATCTTATCAAAATATGTATCTTTCAAAATCAGTGAGCTTACAAAAATGTACTTGTGATACCAGGTAGGATTCTAAATATGCATAAAAAATACATGTGATGAATAGGCTACAGAGAATGGGAGACAGAAATTTACATATGTGTTAACTTTAAAAACTCATTGAGAACTATTACAATGAAAAGTTGACTAGATTTATAACACATACCCTTGATAAAGCAGAAGGGAAGTCCAAGTATGCACCATGCCTCCTATGAACGGCCTGTATTTCTATTCTGTTAGGTTTCTTGTTCTCCATCATATTAGGATTAGTAGTCAGAGTCTAGTAGGTTATGGGTTAATGTCAGGGATTCATTATTTCAAATGGAAAATATGAAAATGAATCTAATGTGTATGCAAATATGTGCTACACAAAAATCATCCCACTCTCATCCAGAACATGCCTTGACATAACCTTCGCCCCAATTAAGACACAATTAGTGGAGAAGAGTTAGAAAATCTGTGAATACATATGTGGAAATGAAAATGCTCAGGAGTTCACAGCCTAGGAGGCGGTAGAGGAATTTCCAAAAGTATGGGATAGGGTAAATACTCCACAAATATGGAGTTCTGCTGGCCTAATGACTCTTTGAGAAACTGCCTTTGAGGTTGGGCCCTTGTAATATATGTTGTTGTCAAGAGCTTCAGCTTCCTTTGTAGTGAGACAATCAAAGCTGGATCTGCATATATGTGACCTGAAGGACATGGTTTCTTCTTTTCTAGTGAACATGAGGCAGCAGTTCTAAATTCCCTCATTGTAGGTAAACTGTGGCCACTGGGAGCTAAGTGTCTCCTCGTGTGGACTGAGAAGCCATTTGGTCATTCTCCACTTTTCCTGGTGATTCTTACTGCTGCACTGGGAGTTTGGTATTGGCTTCAGTAAATACCATGAGTTCAACGGGGACACAGTGCTGGAGGGAGTACTCTCACGTGTGGTGGGTCAGGGTGTGCAGGAGAACGCCCCAACCAGGCTTCTATTCAACAAAGCTTGCCCCCTTGTCTGTAGCAACACAATTCTGAACATTGCCCTAAAACCTCTCAATGTAACAAGATGCCTTTACATATAAGGGTCTGCTGGCTGCACCATGTCAGTCAAAAGGCATTTGGAAGCCAATGGCAGATCCATGTGGCCCCATCACAGATGTTTTATCATACACCTGCAAACCACTGCTCTAGGCCCACTACTAAGCAGGTTCCAACGTACTGGCATCTTTGTTCTACACCATTTTCATGAAATCCAGTAAATCAAGGCACTGTCTGGTACACTCATGATCAGCAACAGAACATCCAATGATTCTCCAGTGCCACCTGCTCTTGGGAATTATTCCATGGTATTTATCTAGCCATTTTTTAAGGATGAAGTTGGTGTCACTGTGGATTTCAATTCATTCAGGAACCATTAAATGGTGAGGAAGCTCATTTCAATGAAAGCTCAAGAGAACTCTCACAGGCAAGTCTTCCCAAAGAGTGGCCAAAAGGTCAAATGAAGCCTGGCCCATTGAGGTCTACAATGTGAGTTCCATGTGTTATTTGACTCTCAAGTATGGCTGCCAAGTCTTTCAGAATGAAATCATGTGATATCCTAGCTGAGATTCCCAGTGCTCTGTGGAAAGCCATCCTGGGCCTAAATCTCAGTCTCCAAGGGCAACTCTCCTGCATGGCCTTCTAAAATCCCAACAGAATTCATGGTAATACTTCTCTGAGTTAAGTTCCAAAACTCAGTCTCTAAGGGGAATCACACCATAGTTCAAGCCCAGGTTGATCCAGGAATCTCTTCCTACTGCCACACAACTGACCACAATTAATACCAAAACACTCCCACATGGCCCTCATCTTCTTTTATATAGACACTCATCATAACCTCTGGGTTGAGGTTTCCATGAGGGGTGCATACCAAGACAGTGTCCAAAATAATCTCCCTTGCCTCTAATTTGCCTAAAGTCAGGGTGGCCTGGAAACCCTTCCTGTTAACCAGGAATGATCAAATACGCCTGCCATTAATACTGATGTACTTCTCCAAATAATCACACTGGGCCAAGTGGCTGATTCAGACACATCTCTTTACAAAGCAATAAAACAAAGAGCCACAGGTGATGCCTATTCATTTCCATTTGAAAACTCTTTTCTTCAGGATTCACAAAGGGGTGGCCTAAGGCAAAGACCTTCTAGATATTCACAGCACCAGAACCATAGGTAAGCAAAATTCCCAAAGCAGGGTTTCTCCACATAGACTTTACTGGTCACACTGATATCTGAGTTTCCTGAGATGCTCCCATTTCCTTCAGCTCTCCAGTACATGGCCATGTCACAGTATCTTGAACAGAAAACCATGAGCCTATTCCGGAGAGTGCCCAGAATTCAGGAATAAAACAGGAAATTAGGAAGATAGTAATTGCTACCCATCCATAAGGAAAGCTGCAGTCCAATCATAAATTGGGCAGTATGAATTCTGGGAAGCATTATACTAGACAGGACACATTCATTGATGCATTATGTTTTCTAATGTGTACAACTACAAACACAGTGGATACATAGACATAGAAACACTTTCCTTGTCAAACGACTTACTAGAAACAGTCCACTTCAAATCAAACAAACTGCCTTTCCTACCAATTCTCAGAACATGAGAAAAAACAACAAACTCACACCCACAACAACATAGGACTTTCTTCCCCCAAGTAGGTCTTTGACTCTCCGGAATTACCTCTGATTGTTGTACCATACTATGTTCCCCCAAAATGCCCTGTACTGTCTCAGATCTGGACTCCTTGGCAAACTCTTTGAAGTTGTCAGGAGCCAGCTTTGAGCCACTACCTTCTTTCTCAGGAAAGGCCACTCTCCAAAGCTCTCCTGGCATTTGGCCATTCTCAAATCAGTAGGTACCAAGAAAGACTGATTCTGTCCTTGGTAAAACCAAACAAGTGAGCCCAGTGGGACTGGGTCTGGGACTGGTTCTGTGTGCCTGGCTTCTGGGATTCCAAGTTCAGAGTGTTCCAAGACCAAGGAAGTGAGATAGGTCACTTCCGTTCGGAACTGAATGAGGTCACTGGTTTGGCAACCACTTTGTCCTAACAGTTCCTTCAAAGGGTCCCATGAGATGGAGGCTGCCCCTACTTTCTGTGACACTTTCACAACTTAGAACGATATATCAACCATAGGCACCCGGGAACAGCTCTCACACATACCTGGTTTGGTCCATCTTCTCTACATTAAGAAGAGAGAGGCTGATTCATAAACATCCCTTCATCCTAACCAGGTTGTTTGCCTTACATGATGACTTTTGCCCTCTCAGGTCCTTTATAGCTGCCTTCATCTTCCCCAGGGATAATTTCTGCATGGACCTTTGAGGTTCTCAGCGGGTGGAAGATCCCCTATATTCCTCTATATTAAGACCAACTCTGTCCCTGTTCTTCTATAAAGTTAGATTGAGGGAACAATGTATGGTTAGGGTTAATAACATGTTCTATTTAAGTTAGGAATCATTCTGTTGGATGAATAATGGTATTGGGAACCTGGGATATTTATAAGAATATAGATTTGAAATATAAGTATGAAAACAGAAATCTAGGTAAGATTTTAAGCCCAGAAGCGCATTGGGCCCTTGATTGGAACACTTAGCATTGAATTTCGTTCGCACAGATGTCTCTGATAAATCAATATACAATGGCATATCATCTTGTACCCTGGATGATTGAATGTAGAAGAGTTCATCCAGTCAAAAAGGGATAGTTGTTAGGATTAGGAAGATAGTCGGTCTGTTTCGGAAGAAGAGTGAGTATAGGATTTGGACCAAAAGTTCAATAGCCCTAGGTTTTCGGTTAGAGAGTGAATGTAAATTTCAGCACATGTGGAGAGTCAGTCACAATGATGAACTGGGAAAATTTTGTAGGAAATCAGATATCAATACACACATTATGAAATCAGGCAAAGTATAAAGTGAATGATAGGATTAGACATTATCAACAAGGTTGAGTTTCAATATATAATCTTAGGAAGAAACAAATATTTAGTTACCAATATGATTGACATTTGAGAGCATTAGGAAACCTGGACATGGATGTTTTTAGTAATCCAGGATCACTTTCCATCTAGGATTTGCTACAATCAGAAGTGTGACCTTTGCATTTTGTGATCAGAATATTACTCTGATAAAATGTATATGTAGATCAGGTGACATGAGTATTTCTTCTAACATTTTGGGAGCAATATTTTGAAGAGGTATAAATTAGTATTGGGGGTACACAGAGTTGTACCCTGTGTCTATGAATGTTGAAGAAATGAATGAATTGACAATACTGTGAATAAATAATATACTGTTTCCACTTTAAATCATGGATTGAATTGATATCTGAAAATATATAAAAATCTTATATTGATATACAATCATTCATTCCAACGAGTTATACATCTAATGGTAATATTAGGGTTATGTTTTATCATGAAGGGTGTGTGAGTTTAGCTTCAAAAGTTATTATGGAAATGGAAAATAATGTGTTTGGAAAGAAATCTCATGAAAAGATGAGTCAAGAAATATAGAGGAATTCATATGTTCTGAAGCAGGATTTGATTGTAAGTATAAAAAAAGCCTATAAATTTCCTAACTTGTGGATGAAATATATATCCAATGATGTGCAAAAACTGAAAAAATAGTAATGCACCAGTTTTGAATGAAAATGAACGTCAAAATACACATCATATCCCATAGGAATCTACTTGCATTGATGCTAAACTGGCTCAGTTACTGTAGAAATATTATGATTTGTATGCACTATTCACTGAAGTTAGTTTTCAGTACTAGGAAACGAATACGTATTTCAAGTGGATGAATTTTTATGAGAATAATCTTGTGAAATGTTGACTATAAATTTACATATATGAACACGAATGAATTTAGGGAGTGTATAATAAGAAACATATATTTCATATTTTGAAAAATCTTGAGAGTTTATATATATATAGATAGATGATAGATAGATAGATAGATAGATAGATATAGATATGTGTGTGTGCATTTATGTATTTATATATATATATATATATATATATATATATATATATATACACACACACACACACACACACACACACACAGACACTAAAATGTATCAATATGCATGCCAATCGAAATTCACTATGAATCATATATCATCCACAGATCCAAAAATAATCATTTTACTGAACATGGATTTATGTATAATATTGTTCAACTAGGAAGTTCACCCATAGGTTGAAGTTTCAGTTCCAACAGCGTTTAGGAGGAGTGATCTCTTCCCACAATTTGTATCTCCCAAGACAGCCAAACTCACAAGGATATACGTGTGATACCAGTTATGTTTCTATATTTGCATATAAAAATACATGTGCTGAACAGGCTGCAGAGAAAGGGAGACAGGAATTCACATATTTGTTAACTTTAAAAACACATGGAGATCAATTTCAATTAAAAATTGACTAGATTTATAACACCTACCCTTTATCATTCAAAAGGAAAGTCCAACTATACACCATGCCTTCTCTGAACTGCTTTCATTTCCATTCTGTTTGGTTATTTTTGTCCATCATTTTAGGATTAGTAGTCAGAGTCTATTAGGGTATGGGTTAATGTCAGGAATTCAGTAATTCGAATGGAAAATAGGAAAATGAATCCAATGTGTATGCAAATATGTGCTACACAAAAATATTCCCACTCTCATCCAGAACTTTGCCTTTACATTACCTTTGCCCCAAATAAACACAATTAGAGAAGAAGAGTTAGGAAATCTGTGAATACATATCGGAAATGGAAAATATTCAGGAGTTCACAATCTTGGATGTGGTAGAGGAGTTTCCAAAAGTGAGGGACAGGGTAAACACTCCACAAACATGGAGCTCATTGGGCCTAAAGACTCTTGAGAAACTGCCTCTGAGGTTGGGCACTTGAAATATATGTTGTCAGGAATTTTAGCATCCTTTCTAGTGAGACCAACAAAGCTGGGTCTGATCTCTGTGACCTGGAAGATATGGTTTTTTATTTTCCAATGAACATGAGGAAGCAGTGCTGAATTCTCTCTTTGTAGGTAAACTGTGGCCACTGGGGTCTAAGTGTCTTCCCATGTGGACTGTGAAGCCATTTGATCATCTTCCACTTTTCGAGGTGTTTCTTGCTGCTGCACTGTGAATTTGGTATTTGCTTCAGGAAATACAAGGAGTTCAACAGGTACCAGTGATGGAGGGAGTTTTGTCACATGTGGTGGGTCAAGGTCTGCAGGAAAATGCACCAACCAGGCTTCTACCCCACATAGCTTGCCCGCTTGTCCATAGCAATCTGATTCTGAACATTGCCCGGAAACCTCTCCATATAACAAGATGCTTTTATATAATAGGGTCTGCTGACTTCACCATGTCAGTCTCAAGCCATTTGGAATCCAAGGGCAGATCCACATGGTACCACCACAGATTTTTTATCACATACCTGCACACCACTGCTCTAGGCCCACTACTCAGCAGTCTCCAACTTACAGGGATCTCTTTTCTACACTGTTTTCATGAAACCAAGTAAATCCAAGCACAGTCTGGTACACTCATGACCAGCAACAAGTCATCCAAAGTTTCTCCATTGCCACCTGGTCATTGAAATTTCAAAAAATTCATGGTATGTATTTAGCTATTTTTCAAAGATGAAGTTGGAGGCACTGTGGGTTTCAAATTATTTAGGAAACATTAAATGGTGAGGAAGCTCATTTCAAAGAAGTCTCTGGAGAACTCTCACAGGCAAGGCTTCCCAAAGAGTGGCCAATATTTCACATGAATCCAGGCCCATTGAGGTCTAAAATGTGAGGTCTATGTGTGTTTTGACTCTCAATTATGGCTGCCAAGACTTTCAGAATAAAATCACGTGAAATCCTGGCTGAGATTCCCAGTGCTCTGTGGAAGCCACCTTGGCCAGGATCTCAGTTTTCAGGATGACTCTCATGTGTTGCCTCCTAAAATTCCAACACAATTCATGGCAATACTTCTCTGAGGACAGTTCCAGAATTCAGTCTCTAATAACACCAGAGTTCAAGCCCAGGTGAACTAAGTCATCTCTTCCAACCGCCACACAAACGACCAGAATTAAAACCAAAACACTCCCACATGGCCCTCAACATTCTCCATATAGACACTTATCATAACCTCTGGCTGGAAATTTCCATGAGGGGCACAGACAAAGACAGTATCCAAATAAGTTCCCTTGCCCCTCATTTGCCTAAAGTCAGGGTGGCCTGGACACCCTTCCTGAGAACCAAGAGTGATTAAATAGGCCTGCACTTAATACTGCTCTGCATCTCCAATTTGGGGCCTACTTACTTTCAGGTATAGATTCTTTATGAGATTTGGAGTCATGAGAAAAGCCAAGCACCTCTGGGCTAGTCTCTGCAGGGTTTGAAGAACTCATTTGACCCAAAAGATCCCTATTCTCACTTGATGGATTTCAGGAACCTAACAGAGGAAAGCAAAAGACTTAATCCACACTGACTCCTCATTTGGCCATTTTGGTTTTGGATGCACACATGGTATCTTTCTTTAGATCCATCAGGTGCTAAGAATCTAAGCCACAGCATCACACAGGGTCATGAGGCTGATTCAGACACATCCCTTTCCAAAGAAATCAAGCAAAGAGCCACAGGTGATGCCCATTCATTTGCATTTGAAGACTCTTTTCTTCAGGCTTCACAAAGGAGTAGTCTGAGGCAAAAAGCTTTCTGAAATTCAGGGCAACAGAACAATAGGTAAGCAAATGGCCCAAAGCAGGATTTCTCCACTGAGACTTTCCTGGTCACACTGATATCTGAGTTTTCTGAGATGCTCGCCATTCCCTTTAGCTATCCAGTACATGGCCATGCCACAGAGCTTGGAGGTGGTATATATATTGGACACATAACCATGAGCCTATTTTGGAGAGTGGAGTGAATTCAGGAACAAAATAGAAACTTAGGAAGATAGTAGGTGTTGCCCATTCATAAGGCAAGCCACAGTCCATTCATAAATTGGCAGGATGAATGTTGGGAAGATTTCTACTAGACAGGAGTCATCCATTGATGCATTCTCTTTTCTGATGTCTAGAACCACGGACACAGTGGGATACACAGACTTAGAAACACTCGCCTTTTCATAAGACTTATTAGAAACAATTCACTTCAAACCAAAAAACCGCCTTTATTACCTATTCTCAGAACATGAGACCAAACCACAAACCAACAGCCACATCCACAAAGACAATTTCTTCCCCCAAGTCAGTCTGAGAGTATCCATAGTGTCCTCTGATTGGTGGGCCATACTATGTTACCCCGAAATGTCCTGTCCTGTCTCAGATCTGGTCTCCTTGGTCAACACTGTGAAGTTCTCAGGAGCCAGCGGTGATCCACTAACTGCTTTCTCAGGAAAGGCCACTCTTCAGAGCTTTCCTGGCATTTGGGCATCCTCACCTCCGTAGGTACCAAGAAAGACTGACTCTGTCCTTGGTAAATCCGAACAATTGAGACCACTTGGACTGGGACTGGGACTGAAACAGGATTTGGGTGCCTAGCTTCCTGGATCTCAAGTTCAGAGTGTTCCATCACAAAGGATGTTAGGTGAGGTCACTTCCTTCATGATCTGAATGAGGTCACTGCCTTGGCAACCACTTTGTTCTAACAGTTGCTTCAAAGTGTCCCATGAAATGGAGGCTGCCCCTACATCCTGTGACACTTTCAAAAGTTCGAATGGTATATCAACCATAGGCACCCGGAAAGTGCTCTCCACACTGGCCTGGTTTGGTCCTTCTTCTCCATATTAAGAAGAGAGAGGCTGATTCAGACACATCCCTTCATCCTGACCAGGTTGTTTTCAATGGAAGATGACTTTTGCTCTCTCAGTTCCTACATATGTGCCTACAACTTCTCCAGAGATCATTTTGCGTGGACCATTGAGTTTCTCAGCAGTTGGAAGAAACCGTACATTCCTGTATTTTAAGATCAACTCTGTCCCTGCTCTTCTGTAAAGTTAGATTGAGGGAAGAGTGTATGGTTAGGGTTAATAACAGTTTCGATTGGGGTTAGGAATCATTCTGCTGAATGAATAATGGTATGGCGAACCTTCGATATTTTCAAGAATATATAGGTAAAATATAAGTACGAAAACAGAAATAAAGGTAATATTTGAAGCCCAGAAGGGCATTGGGTCTTTGATTGCAATATTTAGCTTTGATTTATTTTCTGCACAGATGTCTCAGATAAATCAATATACAAAGGCATAGGACCTTGTACTTTGAATGATTGATTGTCAAAAAGAACTTCCAGTCAAAAATGGATAGTCGGGGGGCTGGGGATGTGGCTCAAGTGGTAGCGCGCTCGCCTGGCATGCGTGCGGCCCGAGTTCGATCCTCAGCACCACGTACAAACAAAGATGTTGTGTCTGCCAAGTACTAAAAAAACTAAATGTTAAAAAATTCTCTCTCTCTCTCCCTCTCTCTCTAACTCTTTCTTTAAGAAAAAAAATTAAAAAAAGCATAGTCGGTAGGATTAGGACGATAGTTGGTAAGTTTAGAACGGAGAGTAAGTATAGGATTTGCACCAAAAGTTCTTTAGCTATGGGGTTTCGGGTATAGAGTGAATGTAAATGTCAGCACTTGTGAAGAGTCAGTCACAATGATGTACTGGGGAAAATATGTAGGAAAGCAGATTTCAATAGAGACATTAGGAAATCTGGCAAAGTATATTCGGTAATGAAAATTTAGTAAAATAGGTAAATGTCGCTTGCTGTTTTTCTGTATGCTTAACAAAACACTATTGAAATCTTGAGAACTGTTTGCTAATCTTGTTCCCAGAATGTGCTGTCCCCAACTGCCAACCTACAGAATGTACTCATTCACCCGGTTGCACGCAAACTGCTCACTCGCCCAGACCAAACAATAAAGTTCCCTCTCTGCCCTCTCCAAGGAAAGTATATAAGCTCTGCTTAAGCTGTTCTCAGGGCTCTCTGCTCTATTCAAGTGAGCTCTGAGCCCCAACATGCTGAATCCCCAATAAACCCTTTGCTTTTGCATGAGACAGTCTCTTGGTGGGCTCTTCACCCGATGCTCGCCTGACCTTTACATATGGAGGTTCCACTGAGATCCGGCAGCGGCGAACGAGAGACCCCAACAGGCTCCTCTTGGGGTATGTATGGTGCCTCTTTCTGGTTTCAGGTTTCAGGTTAGGGCTTCGCAAAATGGCTGTCAATGAAGAGTGTGAGCTCTCTCCGACGGTGGCTGACATACGTGTCACAGAGCCACAGGCCACATCCCTGGGGGATGCTCCAGAGTATTCGGGAAATCGAGGAGCAATAGTCTCCTCAATTCAGTGATATTTTGTTTCAGATTCAGTATCGCCAGCCCATCGGGTTGGGCCAGATACTTAGTCCTGGTCTCAGTGTTCGAAGTTCCATTGTCTGTCTTTATTTTCTTGTCTTGTCTGTGTCGTGTGTCGTTGCTTTTACTGTTTGTGTATCTTTCATTATGGGACAGAGCACTTCAATGCCTGTGTCTCTAACCCTCGATCACTGGACCAAAGTACCCTTAAGGGCTCAGAATCTTTCTTTTTCAGTAAAATTCTGGACCTGGCAGACTCTCTGTGCCTCAGAATGGCCCACCTTTGTATTCGGATGGCCCCTAGAAGGATCTTTCTACTTCCCACTAATTTAAAAATTCAGACGATATTGTCTTTCAGCCAGGGCCACATAGCCATCTGGATCAACAGCCATATATCTTAACTTGGCAGGACCTCTGCAAATCTCCTTCATGGGTGAAGCATTTCCTTGCCCCTACCCCCACTCCTACTGCTTCCCCCATGATCTCTCAAACCCTCTGCTCCTCCTCCTCCTCCAACCTCTGTTCTCCCTGAGACACAAGATTTGACTCTACTGGACTCTCGTCCCCCTCCTTATCTCCTGCCCAAGTCCCCCAAAGACCAACACCCTCTAAGTGATTCCCCTGCTGCTGACTCAACCTCTCCACCATTGGAGAAAGCTAAGCCAGCCCAGCGCCCTCCAGATAATTTCCCCGCGGCACACACAGCCCCTCCTCTTCTGGAGGAAGCTAGCCCGGCTAAAGGTACTCACCAGCGGTGAATGATTGAAAAACCTGGAACTCGAATGATGCTCCCCCTCCATCCCTAGGGGCCAATGATTGACAACGGCCTTGGGGGAAAAATGCAAGCCTACCAGTATTTACCTTTCTCCTCTTCAGACCAATATAACTGGAAAAATAAAAATCCCCGTTTTACCGAGGACCCCAACCGGCTCCTAGGTGTGGTTGAGTCATTGATGTTTTCACACCAGCCTACTTGGGATGACTGCCAACAACACCTAGGGTTGTCTCTTCATGACAGAGAAACAAAAGAGAATCCTCCTGGATGCTAGAGAAAAATATCCTCTGACCAGATGTGTAACCGACAAAACTTCCCAACATATTTAACCCGGCTTTCCCTTGAATCGACGAAACTGGGACCCCAACACCTTTGAAGGTAGGGAGCATCTGTCCACTTATCACTTGGCTCTAATTGTGGGTATCTTAGTGGCCGCTAGGCGACTTACAAATTTTGCCAAGTTAAGAGAGATTATTCAAGGGCCTGATGAATCTCCCTCTATGTTTTTAGAGAGAATTATGGAGGCATATAGGAGATATACTCTTTCGATCCTCAGGCAGAGGATCAAAAGTCATCTGTCAAGATGGCCTTTATGGGCAAGCTGCCCTGGATATTAAAAGAAAGTTACAATGCTTAGATGGATTACAAGATATGACTTTGAGAGATTTAGTCAGAGTAGCCGAGAAGGTATACTATAAGAAAGAAAGTGAGGAAGAGTAGGGAGCAAAGGAAGGATAAAAGAAACAAAAGACAGACTAAGGCATTGACTAAGGTCCTGGTCACAACAACAAATAGGCCAGAAATAAGAAACATGGAGACAGGAAGGGATACCGGGGCCCAGACTAGAGGCCACCCCTGGCCTCAATTTAATGTGCCTACTGTAAAGAAAAAGGACACTGCTTCAAAGAGTGCCATTGAAAGAGACAGCCACTCTAGCCAGCCATTCTGACTCTGGAGGATGACTAAGAATGTTGGGTCTCAGATCCCCTCCGAGAGCTCAGGGTAAATTTTGAAGTGGAGGGGACCCTAGCAAACTTTGAAGTGGATACAGGGGCAATATACTCTGCCCTTATGGCCCCATTGGTCTCTCTATCAAATAAAAAGGTCTCTAATTCAAGGGGCTAATGGCAGAAAATATCGGGTTTGGACAACTAAGAGGACCATGGACCAGGGGAAAGGAAAAATCCATCACTCGTTCTTAGTAATCCCAGAATGCCCGGCCCCATTGATGGGCAGAGATCTGCTCACCAAGCTCCGGGCCAAAATAACTTTTAACCCTGAAGGCCCACAAGTGGAATTTCTAAATCCTTCAATAAAAACTCCTATAGTCACGGCTCTAAATATGTCAGTAGAAAATGTATATCAACTCACTCACCTTGGTTCAAAGAAATTGCATTCATTCCTGAAGGATGAAGAACAGAGTTTTTTACTAACCGACTCAAAGCAAAAGGAAATAACTGAATGGGTAACAAAAGCCTGTCAGGTCTGTCATGGTTAATGCTTACCTTTCCAAGCTTCCTGCAAAAAAGCACCTACGAGGAACCAGACCAGGACAATTCTGGGAAGTGGACTTTACTAAAATTAAGCCAGCAAGGTTTGAAATTAAATATCGCCTAGTCTTTGTAGATATATTTTGAGGATGGATTGAAGCCTTTTCCAGGAAAAAAGAAAAAAAACGAAACAGCGCAAATGGTTGTCAAGAAGATCCTGAAAGATATTTTTACAAGATATGGCCTGCCTAAAGTAATAAGGTCTGATAATGGACTGGCGTTTGTAGCCCAAGTAAGTCAGGGGTTAGGCAAGACCCTGGGGATTAATTAAAAGTTACATTGTGCTTATAAACCACCGAGTTCAGGACAGGTAGAAAGAATGAATAGAACCATTAAAGAGACCATAACGAAATTAAGCTTAGAAACCTGCATAATAGATTGTACTATGCTCCTTCCTTATGCACTATTTCATGGAAGAAACACTCCCTCTGTTTCTTTGTGTAACCTTACCCCCTATGAAATTGTCCATGGTTCCCCTCCTTCAGTAAGGGACCTAACCCCAACTCTAAGACCTAACGGTTCCTTCCACACCCCATTGCTTGACTGAATTAAAGCTCTTGAAAGAACTCAGGGATACCTGTGAAAACAGATGGCCAATGCCTATCAACCTGGGGACGAATGGACTCTACATCAATATCAAGTAAGAGACTTCATCTACATAAGTCGACATCAGGTGTCATCCCTGAAACCCCACTGGAAATGACGATACAAGGTGCTACTTATAACACCTACAGCGGTAAAGGAAGACAGAATCACTTCCTGGATCCATACCTCTCATCTCAAGCCTGCACCCTGCCAGACTCTGGCTGGAAAATGGAAAAGATTGGTAAAACTTTCAAATTGTGTATTTACCCTGTGTCTAAGGCTATAGACTCTTCCCTTGACCACCAGTAGTCCTAAACCTATTAAACCCATTCAGCAGCGATGGCTGATCACAAATCCTACTGGTAAAGAAGTATGATCTATCTCGCATGCAGCCCACTTAGGGACTTGGTGGACATCTATCCACCCAGACATTTGTCAGCTGGCTATAGGTCTTTCCTATTGGGATATACCTGATGAAGAGGATCCCACTAAATTTCCATTAAATCCATTCTGCACCATTGATAATGGAAACAATCATTATGGATGTAGGGACACGCGAGCCAGATGCAGGTTGGCTAGCCTAGATTACTATGTTTGCCCGGTGGACTACCAAAGCCACAAACAGTCACGGTTGTGTGGAGGGAATGCCGACTTCTTCTGTATGTCTAGGGATGTGATCATACAGGCAGTGCATGATGGAACCCAAACTCCTCATCAAATTCTGTACACAGCATTGGCCCTATTACCAATTAGATCACCCAAACTGTTGGCCCCTAGAGGGGTCTCTAGATCCTCAAATTCTGCATGACCTTTTTAACTTCTGAATGTCCTCAAAAGGGTGAAAGGAGATTTCCCTATGTGGAGGCCTTTTCCCTCCTTCGCTCACATCCTGAACTATGCTTCTCCAATAGGTCCTCACACTCAGCCTTCCGCTCCAGACTCTCTGCTGTCACTCTCACCTCAGCAACATGATTTCTCCCCTCCAATTACTAGATCAAAAACCCAAACCTCCGCCGGATCTCAGACCATTTCCCCCTTTCTGAGGTAGCAGGTACTGAGGTAACCCTCCACCGAATCACTCCTCTCTTCTCCAGTCAGTGCCCACACCGGGTCCCACCAGTTCCTCTTAACAGCTAACCCAAAGCTCAAACCAGCTGAGGAGAACCCTCAGACCCCTATCCAAGATGTAGTGAAAATGGCCTTTAAAGTTTCTTTGTCATTAGTGAAAACAGGTTACTAAGAATTTAAAGTCCCTCACAGGCTTTTAGGGATACTAACTCCTATCTTCTCCTCTGTTCTACCTGTTCTACTGCTCACCTTTTTGTTGCTAGGAAAATCACAAACACCTTTGCCAGTATTCTTTCACATCTCTGCTACCTCATTCTCAGATCCACGGAGCTGCTCACAGCCATGCCTTCCCCATCTCCCCCCTCTGTTCCAGGCCCACAGAAAAACATTAATTGACCTTCTACGGAAGTCTTCAGCATGGCTGACTTTAGGACTTTCAGGAAAAGAGTCCCCATGAAAGACTTCAAAGTAGATAAACTTCCTCTTTCCATGTTGCCCTGTTGTACTTGGTCACTGGCTAAAAATATCAGCACTCCTAAGTTAGACACCCCCTTACTAGTTTTTCACAAAATATGTGAACAAGGCCTTTGGCATTGATCTGGGGCTTCACAGAGATGGCTACATTTCAAAGATAAAGAAGTTACCAACTGGGCTCCATGGTAACAGCTGGAAGGGGGAAAAATAAAGGGAAAAAAAAGCTCTCCTTCACCCAGGTGTCCTTGAAAAATTAACTTGCCCAGAACAGAGGAATAAAACAGAAAAAAATCTGCTTTTTGTGAACTTCTGCAGGCTGTGAACTTCTGCGCCCCTTCCCTTATATGTTGGGTACAAAATTCTGAAACTACCTAAAGGTGAGTTTCAGGGAATTAATTGATTATAACAGAAGTAATGCCCTCTGAATCCGGTTGCTAATAAAATGGAAAGTTTCCCTGTTTTTGGTAGTATCTTAGGTGCCGTGCCTTGTCCGTCTCTACAACAGTATAATTCTATAGACTTAAACATTGTTTATGATTTCAAGAAATTGTCAAGACGATGTGATTAAATGTGTAAAGGTGCAGATGTTTCCCAGAGTGCTTTATCATAATGCAGGTTCATTTGAAGTTCAAATAGGGGGGCATAAAACTCGGTTCCACTGAGAACATATATCCATCACTTTAGCCATCCTATTAGGAATAGGAGTTGCTGCAGGCGTGAGCACAAGAACCACTGCCTTGGTCCATGGGATACAACAAATGACACAATTAGAAGCAGCAATAGACCAAAACTTAAAGATATTAGAATCCTCCATCTTGGCTTTGCAGGAATCTTTAACCTCTCTCTCTGAAGTTATTTTACAGAAAAGGCGAGGGTTGAACCTCCTCTTCATGAAAGAAGGGGGCCTTTGTTCTGCATTGATGGAGAATGTTGTGTTTTTGCCGACCATACTGGAGTTGTAAAAAAATCTAGGAGTAAATTAAATAGATGCCTTGAAGAGTGTCAATGAGAGAGAGAGGCCCAAAAAGTGTGGTTTGAGTCTTGGTTCACACAGTCCCCCTGGTTAACTACGCATTTATCAACCCTGGACAGTTCAATAATAATCCTCATATTATTGCTAACTATAAAACCCTGTTTGCTCAACCGTGTAATTTCTTTTTTCCAAGCTCAAATTGGATGAGTTAAACTTATGGCAATACCCCACTAGCAAACATAGAATGTGACACCCCGCAATGATCACTTTTATGATTAAAAGTAGCCAGAAGAAGAAGTGGGGAATGAAAGGTTAATTGAATAGGCACTTTTCACTTCCTTTTTTCCTGTATGCTTAACAAAACACTGTTGAAATCTTGAGAAATGTTTGCTAATCTTGTTCCCAGAATGTGCTGTCCCCAACTGACTAACTGCAGAATGTGCTCCCTCACTGGGTTGCATGCAAACTGACCACTCGCCCTGACCTATCAAAAAACTTCCCTCCCTGCCGTCACCAAGGAAAGTGTATAAGCTCTGCTTAAGCTGTTCTAAGGGCTCTCTACTCTATTCAAGTGAGCTCTGAGCATCAGCATGCTGGACCCCCAATAAACACTGCGCTGTTGCATGAGATAGTCTCTTGGTGGTCTCTTCTTTCGACCTCATCCGACCTTTACTTGGATAATTAAATGTAGAAGAGAACATCCATTCAAAAAGGGATAGTCGGTAGGATTAGGAATATAGTTGGTAGGTTTAGGAAGAAGACTGTGTATAGGATTTGGAACAAAAGTTCCTTAGCAATAGGGTTTCGGTTAGAGAGTGAATGTAAATGTCAGCACATGTGAAGAGTCAGGCACAATGATGAACTGGAGAAAATATGTAGGAAATCAGATATCAATACACACATTATGAAATCAGGCAAAGTATAAAGTGAATGATAGGATTAGACATTAACAACAAGGTTGAGTTTCAATGTATTCTCTTAGGAAGAAACAAATATGTAGTCAGCAATATGATTGACATTTGAGAGCATTAGGCAACCTGGACATGGATGTTTTTAGTAATCCAGGATCACTTTCCATTTAGGATTTGGTACAATCATAAGTTTGACCTTTGCATTTTGTGATCAGAATATTACAGTGATAAAATGTATATGTAGATCAGGTGACATGAGTATTTTTTCTAACATTTCTGGGAGCAATATTTTGAAGACTTATAAATTAGTGTTGGGGGTACACAGAGTTGTACCCTGTGTCTATGAATATAGAAGTAATGCATGAATTGACAATACTGTGAATAAATAATATAACTGTTTCCACTTTAAATCATGGATTGAATTGATATCTGAAAATATATAAGAAATCTTATATTGATATACAATCATTCATTCCAACGAGTTATGCATCTAATGGTAATATTAGGGTTACGTTTTATCATGAAAGGTGTGTGAGTTTAGCTTCAAAAGTGATTATGGAAATGGAAAATTATGTGTTTGGAAAGAAGTCTCATGAAAAGACGAATCAAGAAACCTAGAGGAATACATGTGTTCTGAAGCAGGAAGTGATTGTAAGTATAAAAAAACGTATAAATTTCCTAACTTGTGGATGAAATATATATCCTATGATGTGCAAAAACTGAAAAAAATAGTAATGTACCAGTGTTGAAAGAAAATGAATGTCAAAATACATATCATGTCCCATAGGAATCTACTTGCATTGATGTTAAACTGGGTCAGTTACTGTAGAAACATTAGGATTTGAAAGGACCATTTACTAAAGTTAGTTTTCAGTACTAGGAATCAAATATATATTTCAGGTGGATGAATATATCTGAGAATAATCTTGTGAACATTTTATTATAAATCCACATTCATGACATGAATGAATTTAGGGAGTGTATATAAGACACATATATTTCATATTTTGAAAAATCAGGAGGGTGTAAAATATATATATATATATATATATATATATATATATATATATATATATATATATATATCACAGATACATTAAAAAGTAGCAATATATAAATATATATGGGTATCAAAATTTATCTTGAAATATATATCATCCACAGATTAAAAAGTATTCATTTTAGTGAACATGGATTTATGTATAATGTTGTTCAACTAGGAACCTCACCCATAGGTGGAATTTTAAGATCCAAAAGCGTTTAGGAGTAGTGATCTCTTCTCACAATTTGTATCTGCAAAGTTAGCCACCTCACAAAAATGTATGTGTGATACCAGGTAGGATTCTATATGTGCATATAAAAATACATGTGCTGAATAGGCTCCAGAGAAATGGAGACAGAAATTCAGAAATAAGTTAACATTAAAAAGAATGGAGAACTATTTCAATTAACAATTGACTATATTTTTAACACCTACCATTTATCATGCAAATAACAAGTCCAACTATACACCATGCCTCCTCTGAACTGCTTGTGTTTCTATAATGTTTCGGTTACTTTCCTCCATTATATTAGGATTAGTAATCAGAGTCTAGTAGGGTGTGAGTTAGTGTCAGGGAATCAGTATATTGAATGGAAAATAGAAAAATGAATCCAATGTGTATGCAAATATGTGGTACACAAAAATCTTCCCACTCTCATCAAGAACAACACCTAGATATCACCTACGCCCCAAGTAACACACAATTAGAGGAGAAGAGTTAGAAAATCCATGACTACATATCTGGAATGGAATACGATCAGGAGTTCACAACCTTGGAAGTGGTAGAGGAGTTTCCAAAAGTAAGGGACAGGGTAAACACTCCACAAACATGGACCTCTGCCTGCCTAAAGACTTCTTGAGAAACTGTCTCTGAGGTTGGGCACTTAAAACATATGTTGTTGTCAGGAGCTTTAGCTTCCTTTCTAGGGAGACCATCAAAGCTGGGTCTTCATCTCTGTGACCTTGTGGATATGGTTTCTTATTTTCCAATGAACATGAGGCAGCAGTGCTGAATTCTGTCTTTGTAGGTAAACTGTGGCCACGGGGGGCTAAGTGTATCCACATGTTGGCTGTGTATCCATTTGGTCATCCTCCAAATTTCGTCGTGATTCTTGGTGCTGCACTGGGAATTTAATATTTGCTTCATGGAATACAAGGAGCTCAACTGGAACACAGTGCTGGAGGGAGTTCTGTCATGTGTGGTGGGTCAGGGTCAGCAGGAGAATGCACCAACCAGGTTTCTATCTCACACAGTTTGCCCCCTTGACCATAATAACCTGATTGTTAAGATTTCCCTTAAACCTCTACTTATAAAAAGATGCCTTTACATATAAGGGTCTGCTGGATGCACCATGTCAGCCACAAGCCATATGGAAGTCAAAGGCAGATCCACAAGGCCCCACGACAGAAGTTTTATCACAAAACTGCACATCTCTGCTGTAGGCCCACTAATCAGCAGGCTTGAACTTACTGGCATCTCTGTTCTACACCATTTTCATGAAACCCAGTCAATCAAGAAACTGTCTGATACACTCATCGTCAGCAACAGTATATCCAAAGGTTCTCCTGTGCAACCTGGTCAAGGGAATTTTAAGAATTTCATGGTATTTATCTAGCCATTATTCAAGCATGAGGTTGGAGGCACTGTGGGTTTCAATTTTTTCAGGAAACATTAAATGGTGAGGAAGCTCATTTCAATGAAACCTCTGGAAAACTCTCACAGGCAAGTCTTCCCAAGGAGTGGCCAAAAGGTCACCGAAATCCAGGACTATTGAGGTCTACAATGTGAGGTCCATGTGTGTTTTGACGCTCAAGTATGCCTGCCATGTGTTTTAGAAAAAATCATGTGATATCCAGGCTGTGATTCTCAGTGCTCTGTGGAAAGCCACCCTGGACCTAGATCTCAGTTTATAAGGGGGACTCTCATGTGTGGCCTGCGAAAATCCCAACACAATTCATGGCAATACTTCTCTGAGTTCAGTTCCAGAACTCAGTCTCTAAGTCCCCTTGAACTCACACCAGAGTTCAAGACCAGTTGGACCCATTCATTTCTTCCAACCGCCACACAAATGACCAAAATTAAAACCTAAACACTCCCACAAGGCCCTCATGTTCTCCATATAGACACTCATCATAACCTCTGGCTGAATTTTTCCATGAGGGGCGCAGCCCAAGACAGTGACCAAAATGAGCACCTTTGGCCCTCATTTGCCTAAAGTCAGGGTGGCCTGGACACCATTCCTGTGAACCAGGAGTGATTAAAAAGACCTGCCGTTAATACTGCTCTGCTTCTCCATTTTGAGGCCTACTGAATGTCAGGTATAGATTCTTTATGTGGTTTGGAGTCATGAGAAAACCCAAGCACTTCTGCAGGGTTTTGAATAACTCATTTGACCCAAAGGATCCCTATTCTCACTTGATGGAGTCAGGAACATCACAGAAGAAGGCTAGAGACTTCATCCACAATGACTGATCTTTTTGCCATTTTGGTTTTGGATGCACACATGGGATCTTTCTTTAGATCCATCAGGTGCTGAGAATCTAAGCTGGAGCCTCACACAGGGCCAAGTGGCTGATTCAGACACCTCCCTTTCCAAAGCAATTATGCCAAGAGCCACAGGTGATCCTCATTCATTTCCATTTGATAACTGTTTTTTTCAGTCTTCACAAAGGGGTGGCCAGAGGCAAATACCTTCCTGACATTCAGGGCAACAGAACAAAATGTAAGCAAAAGGCCCAAAGCAGGGTATCTCCACTGAGAGTTTCCTAGCCACACTGATATCTGAGTTTCTTGAGATGCTCGCCATGCCAATTCCTTCAGCTATTCAGTACATGGTCATGTCACAGTGATTGGAGGTGGTACATATCATGGATAAAAAACAATGAGCATATTCTGGCTAGTGGCCAGAATTCTGGAAGAAAACAGGAACTTAGGAAGGTTGTAGGTGTTTCCCATTGGTAAGGCAAGCCGCAGTCCTTTCATAAATTGGACAAGTTGATTGCTGGGAGGCATTCTACTACACAGGACATATTCATTGATGCATTCTCTTTTCTAATGTCTACAACCACGGACACAGTGGCATACACAGAAATAGAAACACTCACCATGTCAAATGACTTATTAGAAACAGTCCATTCCAAAAGAAATAAATCACGTTTTTTCTACCTATTCTCAGAACATGAGACAAAACCACAAACTGACATCCACACACCCAGGCACCTCCTTCCCCCAAGTAGGTCTGTGACTCTTCTGAATGTCCTCTGACTGGTAGGCCATACGATGTTCCTCTGAAATGGCCTTTCCTGTCTCAGATCTGGTGTCATTCACCAACTCTGTGAAGTTGTCAGGAGGCAGTGGTGAGCCAATTCCAGTCTTGTCAGGAAAGGCCCCTCTTCAGAGCTTTCTTGGAATTTGGCCACCGTCACATGAAGAGGTACCTAGAAAGACTGATTCTATCTTTGGTAAATCCAAACAAGTGAGACCACTGGGACTTGGACGGGTAATGGCTTTGGGTGCCTGGCTTCCTGGATCCCAAATTCAGAGAATTCCATCACCAAGGAAGTAGGTGAGGTCACTTCCTTCAGGAACTGAATGAGGTCACTGACTTGGCCACCAATATGTCCTAACAGTTGCTTCCTAGGTTCTCATAAGATGGAGGCGGCCCCTACTTCTTGTGACACATTCACAAATTAGAATGGTATAGAAACCATAGGCACCTGGGAACAGCTCTCCACAAAGGCCTGGTTTGATCCGACTTCTCTACATTAAGAAGAGAGAGGCTGATTCAGAAACATCCCTTCATCCTGACTAGGTTGTTTGCCATGGAAGATGACTTTTCCTCTCTCAGGTCCTAAATAGCTGCCTAAATCTTCTCCATCGATCATTTCTGCATGGACTTTTGAGGTTCTCAGCAGGTGGAAGATCCCCTACCTTCCTGTATTGTAAGACCAACTCGGTCCCTCCTCTTCTGTAAAGTTAGATTGACGGAACATTGTATGTTTAGGGTTAATAGCATGTTCGATTTTGGTTAGGAATCATTCTGCTGGATGAATAATGGTTTGGCAACCTCTGATACTTATAAGAATATAGACGTGAAATATAAGTACGAAAAAAGAAATCTAGGTAAGATTTGAAGCCCAGAAGGGCATTTGGCGATTGATTGGCATACTAAGCTTGAATTATGTTCTGCACCGAGGTCTCAGATAAATTTATTTACAATGGCATAGGTTGCTGTACCTCAGATGACTGAATTTAGAAGAGATCATCCAGTCCAAAAGGGATAGTCCATAGGATTAGGAAGATTGTCTGTAGGATTAGGAAGAAGAGTGAGTCTAGGAGTTGGACCAAAAGTTCTTTAGCAATAGGGTTTCAGTTAGAGAGTGAATGTAAATGTCAGCACATGTGAAGAGTCAGTCACAATGATGAACTGGGGAAAATATGTAGGAAAGAGAGTAAATATGTATCAATAGAGACATTAGGAAATCAGGCAACGTATAAAGTGAGTGATAGAATTAGATATTTTCAACAGGGTTGAGGTTGAATATATAATCTTAGGAAGAAACAATTATTTAGTCACCAATAGGATTGACATTTGAGCGCATTAGGGAACCTAGACATGGAGGTTTTTAGTAATCCATGCTCACTTTAAATTTAGGCTTTAGTACAATCATAAGTGTGACCTTTGCATTTTGTGTCAAGAATATTACTGTGGTAAAATATATATGTAGATCAGATGACATGAGTATTTCTTCCACCAATATGAGGAGCAATATTTTGAAAACTTATAAATTAGTATTGCGGATAAAATAGGCCTACCCTGTGTTGATGAATAAGAGATGATGCATGAATAGACCATATTGTGAATAAATTATATAACTGGTTCCAACTTTAAATAATGCATTGAAATTATATTTGAAAATATATAGTAAATCTTATATTGATATATATACATTCATTCCAACCAGTTATACATCTAATGGTAATATTAGGGTTACGGTTTATCATGAAGAGTGTGTGAGTTTTGCTTCAAAAATGAGTATAGAATCGAAAATAATGTTTTTAGAAAGAAGTCTAGTGAAAAGACCACTAAAGAATCATAGAGGAATACATGTTTTCTGAAAGAGGAAGTGATTGATAGTGAACCACATGCCTATAAATTTGTGAATTTGTGGATGAAAGGACATATTCTATGATGTCCATAAACTGAAGAAATAGTAATGTACCAGTGTGGAATAAAAATGAACTTAAAAATACATATCATGTCCCATAGGAATCTAACTGCATTGATGTTAAACTTGGTCAGTTACTATAGAAATATTAGGATATATAAGGACCATTTACTGAAGTTAGTTTTCAGTACTAGGAAACAAATATGTATGTCAGGTGGTTGAATATTTCTGAGAATAATCTGTTGAGAGCCACAGCCAAAGGAGCCCCAGCAAACTTGCAGCTGCCAGCAAACTTCCATTTGCCGGCTGATGATTGGCTCACAGCGGCCCCAGCATCATCTAGCTGATTTGCTTGTCTGTGGTGATGCTCATTGAGATGCTCAATGAGCGGTTTCCACGACCTTTCAGACTGCCAGCGGATGATTGGCTCACAGCGGCCCCAGCAACATCTAGCTGATTGGCTCCTCTGTGGTGATGCACATTGGGCTGGTTCCCTGCCCTTTCAGACCATGGAACTGTTCATTGGGGGACTTTTTGGCTTCGCCCACGTGACCCAGCCAATCGGCCTCAAGAGGAGGAGACTTGTGTTTGAGGGAGAGGCTTGTGGGAAGCCTGTGGTGGCAGTTGGGCTCTGACGGCTTTTCCTGAGGAGCTGTTTTGTTTGGTGTCATCTTGTTGGGTTGTATTATAGTAGAAATACTTGATCAGAAATTAGTAAAAAAAAAAAAAAAAAAAAAACTGAAAGAGTGTTCAGTAAATTGTTAGAGGAAGGAGGCATCTCAGTAAAATCAAGAAAAGTCAGGGCATACGTTGATACAATACAAAAATGTAGCCCATGGCTTTTTCAGGAGGAGTTGTTAAATATATCACAATGGAACCATCATGGTGAAGATTTAAAAAGAATAGGAAAGAAAAGCCCAGGGACTCTGCCAGTTGGCACATTGCTATTGTGGACGTTTGTACCTTGTTTGCTTAGTGGAAAGCCTTCAGTTCAGACAATGGTAGAGGAAGGAGAAGACATATTGATTCAAGTAAAATAGAAGGTCTCTCAAGTTAGTCAGATAGAGGAAAAAATTCAAGTAAAAGAAAAGGTCTCTCGAACTAGTCAGACAGAGGAAAAAAATCAAGTAAAAGAGAAGGCCTTTCAAGCCAGTCAGACAGAGGAAGAAAGTGTAAAACAGAAAAAGCCATCAGGGGGAAAGTTACAAAAGGAGACTACTACTAACACCTTTCTATCACCAGAGGGTGTAAGTGTCCAACCAACAGCACAACCTCTACAGGAGACTGCTACTAACACCTTTCTATCACCAGAGGAAGTAAGTGTCCAACTAACAAGGCCACCTCCATATGCTGGGAGGCCCCCAACCCCCACAGTTGATAGTTGGAATCCTGAGACAAGATCTCAAATATTAACATGCCCAGTATTTGAGGCAGGAGGGCAGTGAGATTACCATGCTTTAAATTTCAAAACAGTGAAGCAGCTAACAGAGGCTGTAACAACCTATGGTCCTCAAGCACCCTTCACTGTAAGCATTATCAAATCCATTAACAACATGAACATGAAGCCAGCAGATTGGGCTAATATGTGTAAAGCTGTGCTAAATGGAGGAAATACCTGTTATGGAAGATTGCCAATGAGGAATTTTGCAAGGAGACGGCTAGGCAAAATGCAGCAGCTAGTTATCCTCAGAGAAATCTAGATATATTGTTAGGAAAGGGACCTTATGAGGATCAGCAGCAGCAATGTGCATATGATCCTGGTGTATATGCACAGATTGCTATAGATGCAATTAAGGCATGGAAGACTTTTCAAGGAAATGGAGGTTTACAAGGTCAGTTATCTAAGGTAATACAAGGAGCTAATGAACCTTATGCTGAATTTGTAGATAGGCTTATTCAAACAGCTACCAGAGTTTTTGGAAATACACAACAAGCAATGCCATTACTAAAACAACTGGCTTATGAGCAAGCGAATCATTGGTGCAAAGATATCATTAGACCATGGAAACATGAAGATTTAAACACATATATTAAATTGTGTAGAGACATTAAAGAACAAGAGCAAGTCGTGGAAGCTGCAGTAAAACAGGCTTTAGATGCCAGAGACATTAATGAACAAGGGCAAATTGTGGCAGCTGCAGTAAAACAGGCTTTAGATGCCAGGCCAAGAACATGCTACAATTGTGAAAAAACAGGACATTTTAAAAGGAATTGTCCCATAGGAGGAGGGTTTAACAAAACTAGGTATCAAAGGAGTAGAATACCAGGTATTTGTCCACGATGCCATAGAGGGAGACTTTGGGCTAATGAATGCTGTTCTCAAACCACCATAGAGGGTACACCATTATCAAAAAACGAACAAGGACCAGGTGTTCATCCACAATATGGTGGACAAAAACATGGAGCTCCTTTGCCAAAAAATGGACAAGGGGGCTCAATTCTCCGGGGCCCAAAACCACAAATATACGCAGCACTGGAGAAACCCATCAACCACATCAGGGTAGTGCCCAGGACACATTGTCCATCAGATCCCTCATCAGAAAAACCAGAGGGAGCGCAGGGTTAGACATCTGTGACTCTGCCAGAGCAGTACTAACTGCAGAGATGGGAGTTCAATTCATTTCCACAGGGGTAAAAGGACCTCTTCCCAAAGGAACAGTAGGCTTATTATTGGGACGCAGCTCTTCTACTCTAAAAGGACTTATGATAAGTCCTGGGGTAATTGATCTCAACTATGAAGGTGAAATAAAAATTATAGCCAGTTCTCCAAAGGGTATATTAGTAATTTCACCAGGAGATAGAATAGCACAGTTACTAATAATACCCAGCCTACGTGAAAAATTTTCCAGTCGTACTGTAGAAAGAGGTTCCAAGTGATTAGGCTCCACAGGTGTAGATTGGGCTATGCTTTCTTTAAATTTAGATTCTGGCCCCATGCTTAAACTAAATATTCAAGGGCATGAATTTAATGGGCTACTGGATACAGACGCAGACCTTAGCATCATCTCTCGTCAAGAATGGCCAAAACATTGGCCATTACAACAAGCCACTCAAACGCTTCGAGGCCTAGAAGTAGCGTATAATCCCCATAGAAGTGCAATGGTATTAGATTGGAAGGATCCTGAAGGATGTGAAGGAACTCTACAGCCATATGTATTGGATCATCTTCCCGTAAATTTATGGGGACGAGATAGTCTCCTGGACTCATTGATATTTTTTTTCGGATTCGGTATTGCCAGTCAATCGGGTTTTGCCGGCTCCTCAGTCCTGGTCTCAGTGTTGGACGTCCATTGCCTGTCTTCATTGCCTTGTCTTGTCTGTGTCATGTTTCATTGCTTTAACTGTTTGTGTATCTTTCATTATGGGACAGAGCACTTCAATGCCTCTGTCCCTGATACTTGATCACTGGACCAAAGTCCACTTAAGGGCTCAGAATCTTTGTTTTTCAGTAAAGCGCCGGATGTGGCAGACTCTCTGTGCTTCAGAATGGCCCACTTTTGGATTTGGATTACCCCTAGAAGGATCTTTCTACTTCCCACTAATTTAAAAAAGTCAGAGATATTGTCTTTCAGCCGGTGCTACATAGCCATCTGGATCAACAGCCATATATCTTAACTCGGCGGGAACTCTGCATATCTCCTCCTCCATGGGTGAAGCCTTTCCTTGTCACTGCCCCCACTCTGACTCCTTCCCCCAGGAACTCTCAAATCCTCTGATCCTCCTCCTCCTACACCCTCTGTTCTCCCTGAGTCACCAGATTTCACTCTACTGGAGTCTCCTTCCCCTCCTTATCCCCTGCCCTTGTCCCCCAAAATCCAACACCCTCTAAGTGATTCCCCTGCTGCTGACTCAGCCTCTCCTCCATTGGAGGAAGCTATGCCGGCCCAGTGCCCTCCAGATAATTCCTTTGCGGCACACACAGCACCTCTTCCCTTGGAGGAAGCTGTACCATCTAAAGGAACTCGCTGGCGGTGAATGATTGAAAACCCTGGAACTCTTGGGATGCTCCCCCTCCATCCCTATGGGCCAATGATTGACGATGGCCACGGGGAAAAAATGCAAGCCTACCAGTATTAGCCTTTCTCCTCGTCAGACCTATATAACTTAAAAAAATTATAATCCCCCTTTTTCTGAGGACCCCACCAGGCTCTCAGGTCTGGTTGAGTCATTGATGTTTTCACACCAGCCTACTTCGGATGACTGCCAAAAACTCCTAGGGATTCTCTTCATGAGAGAGGAACAACAGTGAATCCTCCAGGAAGCTAGAAAACAAATCCCTCAAACAAGATCTGCGTCTGACACAACTTCCCAAGATAATCAAAGGCGGCTTTCCCTTGAACCCACCCAACTGAGACCCCAAAATCTTTGAAGGTAGCGAGCATCTGTCCCCTTATCACCGGGCTCTAATAGTGTGTCTCCAAGCAGCCGCTAGCGACAAAGTAATTTGGCCAAGGTAAGAGAGATTATTCAAGGGCCTGATGATTCTCCCACTATGTTTCTAGAGAGAATTATGGAGGCATATTGGAGATATACTCCTTTTGATCCTCAGGAAGAGAATCAAAGGCATCTGTCACGATGGCCTTTATTGGGCAAACTGGCTTGGATATTAAAACAAAGTTACAAAGCTAGATTGATTACAAGATATGACTTTCAGAGATTTAGTCAGAGAAGCCAAGAACGTATACTATAAGAGAGAAACTGAGGAAGAGAAGGGAGCAAGGGGAGGATAAAAGAAACAAAAGGCAGACTAAGGCGTTGACTAAGGTCCTGGTCACAAAAACAAATAGGCCAGAAATTAAGAAACAGGTAGACAAGAAGGGATAACATTGGCCCATGCCAGAGGCCACCCTGGCCTCAGATCAATGTGCCTACTCTAAAGAAAAAAAGGACACTGGGCCAAAATTGCCCTAAAAAGCGACAGCCACACCAGCCAGCCATTCTGACTCTGGAGGATGACTAAGAAAGTCGGGGCTCAGATTCCCTCCCCAAGCTCAAGGTAACTTTTGAAGTGTTTCAAAAGTGATTATGGAAATCGAAAATGATGTGTTTGGAAAGAAGTCTCATGAAAAGATCAGTCAAGAAACATGGATGAATACATGTGTTCTGAAGCACGAAGTGAATGAAAGTCAGACAAATGCGTATGAATTTGCTAACTTGTGGATGAAATATATATCCTATGATGTGCATAAAGTGAATAAATAGTAATGTAGAAGTGTTGAATAAAATTGAACATAAAAATACACATCATGTCCCATAGTAATCTACTTGAATTGATGTTAAACAGGGTCAGTTACTGTAGAAATGTTAGGATATGTTTGCACCATTCAAAGAAGTTAGTTTTCAGTACTAGGAAACAAATATGTATTTCAGGTGGATGAATATTACTGAGAATAATCTTGTGAAAAGTTGATTAAAAATCCAAATACATCAATATGAATGAATTTAGGGAGTGCATAATAAGACACATGTTATATATATATATATATATATATATATATATATATATATATATATATATATATATATATATATTAAAAATAGCAATATATATGAAAATTGAAATTCATCATGAAATATATATCATCATCATATCCGAAAATATTCATTTTAATGAATATGGATTTTTATATAAGTTTGTTCAAATAGGAAGCTCACCCATGGGTTGAATTTTCAGTTCCAACATTGTTTAGGAGGAGTGATCACTTCTCACAATTTGTATGTGCCATGTCAGCCACCTCACGAGAATGTACGTGTGACACCAGGTAGGATTCTATATGTGCATATTAAAACACATGTGCTGAATAGGCTACTGAGAAAGGAAGACAGTAATTCATATATTTGTTAACTTTAAAAACACATGTAGAACTATTTCAATTAAAAATTGACTAGATTTATAACTCCTACCCTATATATTTCAAAAGGCATGTCCAACTATACACCCTGCCTCCTCTGAAATGCTTGTATTTCTATTCTGTTTGGGTTATGTTTCTCCATCATATTAGGATTAGTAGTCATAGTCTAGTAGGGAATGGGTTAGTGTCAGGGATTTAGTATTTCAAATATATGCTGCATAAAAATCTTCCCACTCTCATTCAGAACAATGCCTAGACATTACCCTCGTCCCAAGTAAGACACAATTAGAGGAGAAGAGTTAAAAATTCTGTGAATACATATCTGGAAATGAATATTCTCATGAGTTCACAACCTTGGAGGTCGTAGAGGAGTTTTCAAAAGTATGGGACAGGGTAAGCACTCCACAAACATGGAGCTCTGCTGCCCTAAAGACTTCTTGAGAAACTGCCTCTGAGGTTGGGCACTTGAAATATATGTTTTCGTAAGGAGCTTTCTTTGTACTGAGACCATCAAAGCTGGGTGTGCATCTATGCGACCTGGAGGACATGGTTTCATATTTTCCAATGAACATGAGGCAGCAGTGCTGAATTCTCTCTATGTAGGTAAACTGTGTCCACTGGGGCCTAAGTGTCTCTGCGTGTGGACTGTGAAGCCATTTGGTCATCCTCTACTTTTCCTGGTGTTTCTTGCTGCTGCACTGGGAGTTTGGTATTTGCTTATGAAGTAAAAAAAGATCACCTGGGACACAGTGCTTGAGGGAGTTCTGTCACGTGTGGTGGGTAAGGGTCTGCAAGAGAATATACCAACAATGCTTCTATTCCACAAAGCTTTTCCCCTTGACCATAGCAACATAATTCTCAACATTTCCCTGAAACCTCTCTATATAACAAGATGCCGTTACATATAAGGGTCTGGTGGTTATACCATGTCAGTCACAAGGCATTTCGGAGCCAATGGAAGATCAACATGGTCCCACCACAGATGTTTCATCACACACCCCCCCTCCACTGCTCTAGGCCCACTACTCAGCAGGCTCCAATTTACTGGCATCTCTGTTCTACACCATTTTGATGAAACCTAGTCAATCAAGGTGCTGTCTGGTATACTCATGATCAGCAACCGGTTTTCCAAATTTTCTACAGTGCCACCTGGTCATGGAAATTTCAATAATTTTATTGTATTTATCTAGCCATTTTTCACGGATGAAGTTGGAGGCACTGTGGATTTCAATTCGTACAGGAACCATTAAATGATGAGAAACCTCATTTCAATGAAAGCTCTGTAGAACTGTTACAGACAAGGCTTCCCAGGGAGTGGCCAAAATGTCACATAAAATCAGACCCACTGAGGTCTACAATGTGAGGTCCATGTGTGTTTTGACTGTCACCCGTGCCTGCCAAGTCGTTCAGAAAAAAAAATCATGTGATATCCTGGCTGAGATTCCCAGTGCTCTGTGGAAAGCCACCCTGGGCCTAGATCTCAGTTTCCAAGGGAGACTCTCATGCGTGCCCTCCTAGAATCCCAACACAATACATGGCACAAGTTCTCTGAGATCAGATCCAGAATGCACTCTCTAAGTGTAATCACACCAGAGTTCAAGCCCATGTGGACCCAGGCATCTCCTTTAACTGCCACACAATGACCACAATTAAAACCAAAACACTCCCACATGGCCCTCATCTGTTTCCATATAGATACTCATCATAACCTCTGGCTGGATGTTTCCATGAGGGGCGCAGTCCAAGACAGTGTCCAAAATAAGCTCCCCTGCGCCTCATTTGCCTAAAGTCAGGGTGGCCTGGACATACTTCCTGTGAACCAGGAGTGATCAAATAGGCATGCCGTTAATACTGCAGCGCTTCTTCAATTTGAGGCCTACTGAGTTAGAGGTATAGATTGTTTATGTGAATTAGAGTCATGAGAAAACCCAAGCACCTCTGCAGGGCTTTGAAGAACTCAATTGACACAAAGGATCCCTATTCTCACTTGATAGAGGTCAGGAACCTCACAGAGGAAAGCGAGACTTTATCCACAATGACTGGTCTATTTGCCATTTTGGTTTTAGATGCACACATGGGATCTTTCTTTAGATCCATCTGGTGCTGAGAATCTAAGCCACAAACTCACACAGGGCCAAGATGCTAATTCAGACACATCCCTTTCCAAAGCAATTAAGCAAAGAGCCACAGGTGATGCCCATTCATTTCCATTTGAAAACGGTTTACTTCAGGCTTCACAAAGGGGTGGCCAGAGCAAGAACTTCCTGACATTCAGTTCAACAGAACAATATATAAGCAAAATGCCCAAAGCAGGGTTTTTCCACTGAGAATTTCCTGGTCACACTGATATCTGAGTTTTTTGAGATGCTCGCCATTCCCTTCAGCTATCCAGTACATGACCATGTCACAGAGCTTGGAGGTGGTACATATGTTAGACACAAAACCATGAGCCTATCCTGCAGAGTGAACAGAATTCATGAAGAAACCTGGAAATTAGGAATGTAGTAGGTTATGCCCATCTTTAAGTAAAGCCGCAATCCATTCATAAATTGGGCAGGATGAAATGGGAAGCTTTCTACTAGACAGGAAACATCCATTGATGCACTCTCTTTTCTAATGTCTACAACCACGGACACCATGGGATACACAGACATAGAATCACTCGCCTTTTCAAACGACTTACAAGAAACAGTTCACTCCAAACCATACAAACCACCTTTCCTTCCTATTCTCACAACATGAGACAAAATCACAAACTCACAACCACACCCACAAAGGCACCTCCTTACCCTAAGTAGGTCTGTGACTCTATGGAGTGTCCTCTGACTGGTGGGCCACACAATGTTCCCCCGAAATGTCCTGTCCTGTCTCAAATATGGTCTCCTTGGCCAACTCTATGAAGTTGTCAGGAGCCAGCAGTGGGCCACTACCTGCTTTTTCAGGAAATTCCCCTCTTCAGAGCTGTCCTGGCTTTTGGCCATTCTAACATCAGTAGGTACAAAGAAAGACTGACTCTGTCCTTGGTAATTCCAAACAAGTGAACCCACTGGGACTGGTACTGGGACTGGCTCTGTGTGCCTGGCTTCCAGGATCCCAAGTTCAGAGAGTTCCATCACCAAGGGAGTAAGGTGAGGTCACTTCCTTCAGGAACTGAATTAGGTCACTGCCTTGGCAACCACTTTATCCTAACAGTTGCTTCCAAGTGTCTCATTAAATGGAGGCTTCCCCTACTTCCTGTGAAACATTCACAAGTTAGAATGGTATATCAACCATAGGAACCCGGTAATAGCTCTCCACACAGGCCTGGTTTGGTCCATCTCCTCTACATTGAGAAGAGAGGTTCTGATTCAGACACATCCCGTCATCCTGACCAGGTATTTTGCCATGGAAGATTACTTTTGCTTTCTCAGGTCCTCCATAGCTGACTACATATTCTCCAGGGATCATTTCTGTATTGAACTTGTGGTTCTAAACAGGTGAAAGATCCCCTACATTCCTGTATTGTAAGACCAACCCTGTCCCTGCTCTTCATTAAATTTACATTGAGGGAACAGTGTATTTTTAGGGTTAATAAAATGTTTGATGTTAGAAATCATTCTGCTGGATGTATAATGGTACTGGGAACCTGGGATATTTTTAAAAATATAGAGGTGAAATATATAAATGAAAAAAGGATGTCTAGGTAATTTTGAAGCCCAGAGAGGCAATGGGCCCTTCATTGGGATACTTAGCTTTGATTTATGTTGTGCACAGATATCTCAGATAAATCGATATGCAATGGCATAGGACCTTGTACCTTGGATGATTAAAATTCGAAGAGAACATCCAGTCAAAAAGGGATAGTCGGTAGGATTAGATAGATATTCGGTAGGTTAACAAAGAGTGAGTATAGGATTTGGAACAAAAGTTCTTTAGCAATAGGGTTTGGGTTAAAGTGTGAAAGTAAATATCAGCCCACTTGAAGGGTCAGTCACAATGATGAACAGGGGAAAATATGTAGGAAAGCAGATATCAATAGAGATATTACAAAATCAACAAGTGGGCCAAGGACCTGAACAGACACTTCTCAGAAGAAGACATACAATCAATTAATAAGTACATGAAAAAATTCTCACCTTCTCTAGCAGTCAGAGAAATGCAAATCAAAACCACCCTAAGATACCATCTCACTCCAGTAAGATTGGCAGCCATTAGGATGTCAAACAATAATAAGTGGTGGCAAGGATGTGGGGAAAAGGGTACACTTGTACATTGCTGGTGGGACTGCAAAATGGTGCGGCCATTATGGAAAGCAGTATGGAGATTCCTGGAAAAGCTGGGAATGGAACCACCATTTGACCCAGCTATCGCCCTCCTTGGACTATTCCCTGAGGACCATAAAAGAGAATGCTATAGGGATACTGCCACATCAATGATCATAGCAGCACAATTCACAAAAGCCAGACTGTGGAACCAACCTAGATGCCCTTCAATAGATGAATGGATAAAAAAAATGTGGCATCTATACACAATGGAGTATTATGCAGCACTAAAAAATGACAAAATCATGGAATTTGCAGGGAAATGGATGGCATTAGAGCAGATTATGCTAAGTGAAGCTAGCCAATCCTTAAAAAACAAATGCCAAATGTCTTCTTTGATTTAAGGAGAGCAAGTAAGAACTGAACAGAGGGAAAGAGCATGAGGAAAATATTAACATTAAACTGAGACAAGTGATGGGAGGGAAAGGGAGAGAGAAGGGAAATTGCATGGAAACGGAAGAAAACCCTCATCGTTATACGAAATCACATATACAAAGTTGTGAGGGGAAAGGGGGGGAAGGGAGAGAACGGAACAATAACAGATGAGGTAGAGAGGGAAAATGAAAGGGGAGGGGAGGGGGGATAGTAGGGGATAGGAAAGTCAGCAGAATACAACAGTCACTAATATGGCATTATGTAAACATTGTGAATGTGTAACTGATGTGATTCTGCAATCTGTATTTGGGGTAAAAATGGAAATGCATAACTCACTTGAATCAAATTTATGAAAGATGAAAAAAATAAAAATTTTAAAAAGTACTAAATTGGCTCATCCTAACATTAAAAAAAGAGATATTACAAAATCAGGCAAAGTATAAAGTGAGTGATATGATTAGATATTTTCAACAGGGTTGATTTTGAATATATAATCTTAGGAAGAAACAAATATGTAGTCACCAATAGGATTGATATTTGAGAGCATTAGGCAACCTGAACATGGAAGTAATCCATGTTCACTTTCCATTTAGGCTTTAGTACAATAATAAGTGTGAACTTTGCATTTTGTGTCCAGAATATTACTGTGATAAAATGTATATGTAGATTAGGTGACATCAGTATTTCTTTCACCATTTCTGTGAGTAATATTTTGAAGACATATACATAAGTATTGGTTGTACAAAAAGCTGTACCCTGTGTCTATGTATATACAGATAATTCATGAATAGACCATACTGTGAATAAATAGTATAGCTGGTTCCACTTTAAATAATGGATTGAATTCATATTCACAAAGGAGTGGTCTGAGGCAAAAACCTTCCTGAAATTCAGGGCAACAGAACAATAGGTAAACAAAACGCACAAAGCAGGGTTTCTCCACTGAGACTTTCCTGGTCACACTGATATCTGAGTTTTCCTAGATGCTCGCCTTTCCCTTCAGCTATCCAGTACATAGCCATATCACATAGCTTTGAGGTAGTACATATCTTGGTCACAAAACAATGAGGCAATTCTGGAGAGTGTCCAGAATTCAGGATGTAAACAGAAACTTTGGAAGATAGCAGGTTTTGCCCTTCAATAAGGAAAGCCGCAGTCCATTAATAAATCGGGCAGGATGAATGTTGCGAAGCTTTCTCCTAGACAGGACACATCCATTGATGCATTTTCTTTTCTAATGTCTACAACCACGGACAGAGTGGGATACACAGACATAGAAGCACTCGCCTTGTCAAAGGACTTACTAGAAACAGTCCACGCCAATTCAAACAAACAGCCTTTCTTACATCTTCTCAGAACCTGAGAAAAAAACCATACACACACCTACACCCACAAAGGCACCTCCTTTGTGGAGTGTCCTCTGAATGGTGGGCCATACTATATTCGCCAAAAATGGCCTGTTGTATCTCAAATCTGGTCTCCTTGGCCAACTCTGTGCAGTTGTCAGGAGCCAGCGGTGAACCAATACCTGCTTTCTCAGGAAAGGCCTTTCTTCAGAGCTTTCCTGGCATTTGGCCATCCTCACATCTGTTGGTACTAAGAAAGACTGACTCTGTCCTTGGTAAATTGAAACAAGTGAGACCACAGGGACTGGGACTGCAACTGGCTCTGGGTGCCTCTCTTCCTGGATCCCAAGTTCAGAGAGTTCCATCACCAAGGAAGTGCAGTGAGGTTACTTCCTTCAGGAACTGAATGAGGTCACTGCCTTGGCAACCTCTTTGTCCTAACAGTTACTTCTAAGGGTCCCATGAGATGGAGTCTGTCCCTACTTTCTGTCACACTTTCACAAGTTAGAATGGTATATCAACCATTGGCACCTGGGAAGAGCTCTCCACACAGGCCTGATTTGGTCCATCTTCTCTACATTTAGAAGATAGAGGTTGATTCAGACACATCCATTCATCATGATCAGGTTGTTTACCATAAAAGATGACTTTTCCTCTATCAGGTCCTTCATAGCTGCCTACATCTTCTCCAGGGATCATTTCTGCATGGACCTTTGATGTTCTCAGAAGGTGGAAGATCCCCTACATTCCTGTATTGTAAGACTAACTCTGTCCCTCCTCTTTTGTAAAGTTAGATTGAGGGAAGAGTGTATGTTTAGGGTTAATAACATGTTTGATTTGGGTTAGGAATCTCTCTGCCGCATGAATAATGGTATTGGGAACCTGTGATATTTACAAGAATATATAGGTGAAATGTAAGTATGAAAACAGAAATCTAGGTAAGATTCGAAGTCAGAAGGGCATTGGGTCCTTGAGTGGGATTCTTAGGTTTGAATTATGTTCTGCATATATGTCTCCGATAAATTGAAATACAATGGTTTAGGACCTTATACCTTGGATGATTAATTGTCGAAGAGAACATCGAGTCAAAAAGCAATAATCAGTAAGATTAGGAAGATAGTCAGTAGGTTTAGAAATAAAAGTGAGTATAGGATTTAGACCAAAATTTCTTTAGCAATAGGGTCTCGGGTAGACATTGAATGTAAATGTCAGCATATGTGAAGTGTCAGACACAATGATGAACTGCGGAATATATGTAGGAAAGCAGATATCAATAGAGATATAAGGAAATCAGGCAAAGTATAAACTGAGTGATAGAATTAGACATTTTCAACAGCCTTGAAGTTGAATATATAATCTTAGAAAGAAACAAATATGTAGTCACCAATAGGATTTACATTTGAGAGCATTAGGCAACCTGGACATGGTTGTTTTTAGTAATTCATGCTCACTTTCCATTTAGGCTTTGATACAATCATGAGTGTGACCTTTGTTTTTTGTGTCCAGAATATTACTGTGATAAAAAATGAAATATATATATATATATATATATATATATATATATATATATATATATATATATACACACACACACACACACACACACATATATAGATAGATAAGGTGACATGAATATTTCTTCTACCATTTCTGGGAGCAATGTTTTGAAAAGGTATAAATTAGTATTGGGGGAACAAAGAGGTGTACACTGTGTCTATGAATATAGAGATAATGCATTAATAGACCATACTGTGAATAAATAACATACCTGGTTCCAACTTTAATAATGGATTGAATTGAAATGTGAAAATGTACAGGAAATCTTATATTGATATACACACATTTATTCCAACCACTTATACATCTAATGGTAATATTAATGTTATGGTTTATCTTGAAGAGTGTGTGGGTTTAGCTTCAAAATTGATTATGGAAATCGAAAATAATGTGTTTGGAAAGAAGTCTCATGAAAAGACCAGTCAAGTAACATGGAGGAATACATGTGTTCTGAAGCAGAAAGTGATTAAAAGTGAAACAAATTCCTATAATTTTGTGAACTTGTGAATGAAATATATATCCTATGATGTGCAAAAACTGAAGAAATAGTAATGTACCAGTGTTGAATTAAAATGAACGTCAAAATAGACATCATGTCCCCTAGGAATCTATTTGCATTGATGTTAAACTGGGTCAGTTACTGCAGAAATATTAGGATTTGTAAGCACCATTGATTGAAGTTAGTTTTCAGCACTGGGAAACAAATATGTATTTCAGGTAGATGATTATTTCTGAGAATAATCTTGTGAAATGTTGATTATAAATCCACATACATGAACATGAATGAATTTATGGAGTGTATATAAGACACATATATTTCATATTTTATAAAATCTGTAGAGTGTATATATATATATATATATATATATATATATATATATATATATACAAAAAAAACCCACAAAAATTCATTAAAAAGTATCAATATATATATGCCAATCGTAATTCATCATGTAATATATATCATCCACAGAAGCAAAAATATTTATTTTACTAAACATGGGTTTATGTATAATATTGTTCTAATAGGAAGCTCACCCATAGTTTGAATTTTCAGTTCCAACAGCGTTTAGGAGCACTGATCTCTTCTTACAATTTGTTTCTGCCAAGTCAGCCAACTCATAAAAATATATGTGTGATACCAAGTAGGAATCTATATGTGCATATAAAAAGTACAAGTGCTGAGTAGGCTACAGAGAAAGGGAGACAGGAATTCACATATTTGTTAACTTTAAAAACGCATGGAGAGAGCTGCGGATGTGGCTCAAGTGGTAGCGTGCTCGCCTGGCACGCGTGGGCATGGGTTCGATTCTCAGCACCACGTGAAAACAAAGATGTTGTGTCCGCCGATAACTAAAAAATAAATATTATAGAATTCTCTCTCTCCTCTCTCACTCTCTCTTTAAAAAAAACACATGGAGGACTATTTCAATTAAAAATTGAGTAGATTTATAAAACCGACCCTTTATCATGCAAGAGGGAAGTCCAACTATACACCATGCTTCCTCTGAACTGCTTGTATTTTCATTCTTTTGGGGTATTTTTCTCCATCATATTAGGATTAGTAGTCAGAGTCTAGTAGGGTATGAGTTAGTGTCAGGGATTCAGTATTTCGAATGGAAAATTGGAAAATGGATCAATGTGTATGCAAATGTGTACTACAAAAAAATTTTCCCACTCTCATTCAGAACAATGCCTTGACATTACCTTCACCCCAAGTAAGACACAATTAGAGGAGAAGAGTTAGAAAATCTTTGAATACATATCTGAAATTGAAAATGCTTAGGGTTCACAACCTTGGAGATTGTAGAGGAGTTTCCAAAAGTAAGGGACAGTGTAAAAACTCTACAAACATGAAGATTTGCCTGCCTAAAGACGTCTGGAGAAACTGCCTTTAGGTTGGGCACTTGAAATATATGTTGCTGTCAGGAGCTTTAGCTTCCTTTCTAGTGAGACCATCAAAGCTGGGTCTTCATCTCTGTGATCTGGAGGACATGGTTTATAATTTTCCAATAAACATGAAGCAGCAGTGCTGAATTCTTGCTTTGTAGGTAATCTGTGGCCACTGGGGGCTAAGTGTCTCCCCATGTGGACTGCGAAGCCATTTCATCATCCTCCACTTTTCATAATGTTTCTTCCTGCTGCACTCGGAGTTTGGTATTTGCTTCACGAAATACAAGGAGTTCAACTGGGACACAGAGCTGCAGCGAGTTCTGTCACGTGTGGTGGATCAGGGTCTGCAGGAGAATGCACCAACAGGGCTTGTATACCACATAGGATGCCCCCTTGACCATAGCAACCTGATTCTGAACATTGCCCTGAAACCTCTCCATATAACAAGTTGCCTTTACATATAAGGGTCTGCTCGCTGCACCATGTCAGTCACAAGCCATTTGGAAGCCAATGGCAGATCCACATGGCCCCACCTCAGATGTTTTATCACACATTTGCTCACTACTGCTCTAGGCCCACTACTCAGCAGGATCCAAATTACTGAGATCTCTGTTTTACACCATTTTCATCAAAACCAGTCAATCAAGGCACTGTCTGGTACACTCGTGATCAGCAACAGGACATCCAAAGGTTCTTCATTGCCACCTGGTCATTGGAATTTCAAAAATTTCATGGTATTTATCTAGCAAATTTTCAATTATGAAGTTGGAAGCACTATGGCTTTCAAATCATTCAGGAATCATTCAATGGTGAGGAAGCTCATTTCAATGAAAGCTTTGGAGAACTCTCACAGGCAAGGCTTCCCAAAGAGTGGCCTAAAGGTCACATGAATCCAGGCCCATCGAGGTCTACAATTGAGGTCCATGTGTGTTTTGACTAGCAAATATCGCTTCCAAGTCTTTCAAAATAAAATAATGTGATATCCTGGCTGAGATTCCCAGTGCTCTGTGGAAAGCCACCCTAGGACTAGATCTCAGTTTCCAATGGAGACTCTCATGCGTGGCCTCCTAAATTCCCAACACAATTCATGGCAATACTTCTTTGATGATTGATCCAGAACTCAGTGTTTAAGGGGAATGACACCGGAGTTCAAGCCCAGGTGGATCCAGTCATCTCTTCCAACTGCCACATGAATGACTACACTTAAAACCAAAACATTCCCACATGGTCCTTACCTTCTTCCATATAGACACTCATGATTACCTCTGGCTAGAGTTTTTCATGTGGGACGCATCCCAAGAGAGTGTCCAAAATAATCTTCCTTGCCCCTCATTTGCCTAAAGTCAGGGTGGCATCGTCACCCTTCCTGTGAACCTGGAGTGATCCAATAGGCCTGCCATGAATACTGCTCTGCTGCTTCAATTTGAGTCCTACTGACTCTCAGGGATAGATTCTTTAAGTGATTTGGAGTCACAAGAAAACACAAGCACCTCTGCAGTTCTTCAAAGAACTCATTTGACTTAAAGGATCCCTATTCTCACTTGACAGAGGTCAGAATCCTAACAGAGGAAGGCAAGAGACTGATCAACAATGACAGATTTTTGGCCATTTTGGTTTTGATTGCACACATGGAATCTATCCTTAGATCCATCATGTGCTGAGAATCTAAGCCACAACCTCATACAGGGCCAAGAGGCTGATTTAGACACATCCTTTTACAAGCAATTAAGCAAAGAACCACAGGTGATGCCCATTCATTTCCATTTGAAAATTGTTTTCTTCAGGCTTCACAAAGGGGTGGCCTGAGGCAAAGACCTTCCCGACATTCAGGACAACAGAACCATAGGTAAGCAAATGAACCAAAGCAGGATTTCTCCACTGAAAATTTACTGGTCACACTGATATCTGAGTTTTCTAAGATGTTCCCATTCTCTACAGCTATCAAGTATATAGACATGTCTCAGAGCTTGGAGGTGGTACATATCTTGGAAACAAAACCATGAGCCTATTCTGGAGAGTGGCCAGAATTCAGGAAGAAAACAGGAACTTAGGAATTTAGTAGGTGTTGCCCATCCATAAGGCAAACCACAGTCCATTCTTTAATTAGGCAGGATGAATGCTGGGAAGTTTTCTACTAGACAGGACACATCCTTTGATGCCTTCTCTTTTCTAATGTCTACAACCACGGACACAGTGGGATACTCAGACATAGAAACACTAGCCTTGTCAAACGACTTACTAGAAACAGGCCACTCCAACCCAAACAAACAGCCTTTCCTACCTATTCCCAGAACATGAGAGAAAACCACAAACTCACTCCACACCCACAAAGGCACCTCCTTAACCCAAGTAGGTCTGTGACTATCCGGAGTGTCCTCTAACTGGTGGGCCATACTATGTTCCCCTGAAATGGCCTGCCCTTTCTCAGATCTGGTCTCCTTTGCCAACTCTGTGAAGTTGTCAGGAGCCAGTGGTGAACCAATACCTGCTTTCTCAGGAAAGGCCCCTCTTCAGAGATCTTCTGCCATTTGACAATGCTCATATCAGTCGGTACCAAGGAAGACTGACTCTGTCCTTGGTAAATCCAAACAAGTGAGACCACTGGGACTGGGACTGGGACTGGCTCTGGGTGCCTGGCTTCCTGCATCACAATTTCAGATTTTTTGATGACCAAGGAAGAGAGGTGAGGTCACTTCCTTCAGGAACTGAATGAGGTTACTACATTGGCCACCACTTTGTCCTAACAGTTGCTTCGAAAGGTCCCATAAAATGGAGGCTGCCCCTTCATCCTTTGACACTTTCACAAGTTAGAATGGTATATCAACCATAGGCACCTGGAAACAGCTCTCCACACAGGCATGGTTTGATCAGTTCTCTACATTAAGAAAGGAGAGGCTGATTCAAACACATCTCTTCATACTGACCCGGTTGTTTGCCATGGAATATGACTTTTTCCCTCTTAGGTCCTTCATAGCTGCCTGCAACTTCTTAAGGGTATAATTTCTGCATGGTCCTTTGATGTTCTCAGCAGGTGGAAGAGCCCCTACATTACTGTATTGTAAGACAAACTCTGTCTCGGCTCTTCTGTAAAGTTAGTTTGAGGGAACAATGTATGGTTAGGCTTAATAACATGTTTGATTTGAATTAGGAATCATTCTGCTTAATGAATAATGGTATTGGGAACTTGCGATATTTACAAGAATATATTGGTGAAATATAAGTTTGAAAACAGAAATCTAGATAAGATTTGAATCCAGGAAGGGCATTGGGCTGTTGATTGGGATACTTAGCTTTGAATTATGTTCTGCAAAGATGTCTCAGATAAATCAATATACAATGGCATAGGACCTTGTACCTTGGATGATTGATTGTCGAAGTGATCATCCAGTCAAAAAGGGATAGTCTTTAGGATTAGGAAGATAGTCGGTATGTTAGAAAAAAGAGTAATATAGGATTTGGACCAAAAGTTCTTTAGCAATAGGGTTTCGGATAGAGAGTGAATGTAAATGTCAGCACATGTGAAGAGTCAGTCACAATGATGAACTGGGGAAAATATGTAGGAAAGCAGATATCAATAGACATTAGGAAATCAGACAAAATATAAAGTGACTGATAGGATTAGTCTTTTTCAAGAGGGTTGAGGTTGAATATATTATCTTAAGAAGAAACAAATATGTAGTCACCAATAGGATTGATTTGAGAGCATTAGGCAACCTGGACATGGATGTGTTTAGTAATCCATGCTCACTTTCCATTAGGCTTTGGTGAAAGGTTAATAAAATAGGTACTTGTTACTTACTGTTTTTCTGTATGCTTAACAAAACACTGTTGAAGTCTTGAGGACTGTTTGCTAATCTTGTTTCCAGAATGTGCTGTCCCCAACTGCCAAACTGCAAATGTATACCCTCACCCGTTTGCACGCAAACCACCCACTTGCCCTGACCAATCAATAAACTTCCCTCCCTGCCCTCTCCAAGAAAAGCATATAAGCTCTGCTTAAGCTGTTCTCATTGCTCTCTGCTCTATTCAAGTGAGCTCTGAGCCCCAGAATGCTGGACCCATAATAAACCATTTACTGTTGAAGGAGACATTCTCTTGGTGGTCGCTTCCTCCGATGCTTGCCCGACCTTTACATCTGGAGGCACCAGCAAGATCCGACAGCGGCGGATGAAAGATCCCCAAGGGGCTCCTTTCAGGGTAAGTAAGGCAACTCTTTTTGGTTTTAGGTTTCAGGTTAGGGCTTGGCAAAATGGCTATGGGTGATGAGCGTGAGCTCTCTCTGACAGAGGCTGACATACGTGTCACAGAGCCACAGGCCACGTCCCTGGGGGATGCCCCAGAGGACTCAGGAAATCGAGGAACAATAGTCTCCTTGACTCAATGATATTTTGCTTCGGATTCGGTATTGCCAGCCCATCAGGTTTTGCGGGCTACTCAGGCCTGGCCTCAGTATTGGACGTCCAATGCCTGACTTTATTGTCTTGTCTTGTCAGTGTAGTGTGTCGTTGCTTTCACTGTTTGTGTATCTCTCATTTTGGGACAGAGAACTTCAACACCTCTCTTCCTGACCCTTGATCACTGGAACAAAGTCCGCTTAAGGGCCCAGAATCTTTCTTTTTCAGTAAATCGCTGGACCTGGCAGACCCTCTGTGCCTCAGAATGACCCACCTTTGGAGTTGGATAGCCCCTAGAAACATCTACGTCCCACTAATTCGAAAAGTCAGAGATTTTGTATTTCAACCGGGGCCACATGGACATCCAGATCAACAGCCATATATCTCAACTTTGCAGGACCTCTGCAAATCTCCTCCTCCATGGGTGAAGCTTTTCCTTGTCTCTGCCCCCGCTCCTACTCCTTCCACCATGATTCTATCTCTCAAACCCTCTGCTCCTCCTCCTCCACCCTCTCTTCTCCCTGAGTCTCAAGACTCTACTGGACTCTCCTCGCCTTCTTATCCGCTGCCCTCGTCCACCAACCCCCAACAACCTCTAAGTGATTCCCCTGCTGCTGACTCAGCCTCTCCGCCACTGGAGGAAGCTAGGCCAGCCCAGCGCCCACCAAATGACTCCCCCTTGTCACACACACAGCCCCTCCTTCCCTGGAGGAAGCTGGCCTGGCAAAAAGAACTCAAAGAACTCCCTGGCGTTTTCAAACCTGCCTACTTGGGATGACTGCCAACAAATCCTAGGGATTCTCTTCATGACAGAGGAATGAGAGAGAAACTTCCTGGAAGCTAGAAAAAAAAATAGCCTCGGACCAGATGGGTGACCAACACAACTTCCCAACATAATCAAAGCCGGCTTCCCCTTGAACTTACCCAACTGGGACCCCGACACCTTTGAAGGTAGGGAGCATCTGTCCACTTATTGCCGGGCCCTAATAGTGGGTTTCCAACCGGCCGCTAGGCAACCAAATAATTTGGCCAAGGTAAGAGAGATTATTCAAAGGCCTGATGAACATCCCTCTATGTTTCTAGAGAGAATTATGGAGGCATATAGGAGATATACTCCTTTCGATCTTCAGGCAGAGGATCAAAAGGCATATGCCATGATGGCCTTCATTGGGCAAGCTGATCTGGATATTAAAAGAAAGTTACAATACTTAGATGGATTACAAGATATGACTTTGAGAGATTTAGTCAGAGTAGCCGAGAAAGTATCCTATAAGACAGAAACAGAGAGAACGAAAGGGAGCAAAGGGAGGATGAGAGATGAAAAAGACAGATTAAGGTATTAACTAATGTCCTGGTCACAACAATAAATAGGCCAGAAATTAAGAAACAGGGAGACAAGAAGTGATACCTGGGTCCCCTCCAGAGGCCACCGTTGGCCTCAGATCAATGTGCCTACTGTAAAGAAAAAGGACACTGAGCCAAAGAGTGCCCTAGAAAGAGAAAGCCACGCCAGACAGCCTTTCTGACTCTGGAAGTTGACTAAGAATGTCGGGGCTCAGATCCCTTCCCCGAGCTCAGGGTAACTTTTGAAGTGAAGGGGACCCCATAAACTTTGAAGTGGATACAGCAGCAGTATACTCAGCCCTTAAGGCCCCACTGGGCCCTCTATCAAATAAAAGATCTCTAGTTCAAAGGGCTAACAGCAGTAAATATCAGACTTAGACAACTAAGAGGACCATGGACATGGGGAAAGACAAAATCCAACATTCCTTCCTAGTAATCCCAGAATGCCTGGCCCCATTGATGGGCAGAGATCTGCTCAGTAAGCTCCGGGCCAAAACAACTTTTAACCCCGAAGGCCCCAAAATGAAATTTCTAAATCCTTCATTAAAAACTCCTATAGTCATGGCTTTATAAATGTCAGTCGAAGATGAACATCCACTTTTCACACACCCCAAGACTGATCAAACAGGCAAGCTACCCCAGAAATGGATAACAGATTACCCAGATGCCTGGGCAAAATTGTTGGGTTAGGCCTAGCCATGAAACAACCTCCAAGAACAGTGGAGTTAAAAACCTCAGCCTCCCCAATCAATGTCAAACAACATCCTCTGAGCAAAAAAGGTAAAGATGGGATAAGGCCCCATATTCAGAAATATCTGGCCTTAGGGTCCTAAGGCCCTGTCAATCGGCCTGGAACACTCCCCTGCTACCGGTAAAAAATCCAGGAACTGGGGACTATCCCCCATACAAGACCTAAGAGAGATCAACAACAGAGTGCAGGAAATTCACCCCATGGTAAATAATTCATACAATCTGCTTATCACTCTGAACCCTGAGTAGAAATGGTATGGACATAAAGATGCTATCTATTGCATGCCTCTGCATAAAGACAGTCAGTTGCTGTTTGCTTTTGAGTGGGTAGACCCAGAAACCGGAACGTATGGTAAACTAACATGGACTAGACTCCCACAGGGGTTCAAAAACTCCCCCACTCTCTTTGATGAAGCCCTCCACAGAGATGTCAACAACTTCAGACCTATGCACCCTGAAGTCACCCAGCTTCAATACGTGGATGACCTGCTACTGCAGCCAACACCAAGGAAAACTGTGAGTCTGGGAACCAAGCACTATTATATAAGCTTGCTCAACTCGGGTATAGAGCTTCTTCCAAAAAACCCCAAATTTGCCAGCAAGAAGTAGTCTTCCTGGGCTATTCCCTTAGGGGTGGTAAACGATGGCTCACTGAGCCCAGAAAACAAACGGTTGTGCAGATACACCCCCCCCCCAGCAGCAGACAACACAGAGAGTTTCTTGGGACTACTGGGTTTTGCAGGTTATGGATTCCTGTGTTTGCGTCCTTAACTTCTCCTTTATAGCCGCTGTTAAAGGGAGATGCCCAATTCCAATGGACCCCTGAGCACCAGCAAGCTTTTGATAACATCTAACAACACTGGCACTGAACTCCTCAAGTTCACTGAGCCAAGCCTGCAATTTCAGAAATCCCTACACTACGTTAAAAATGTACATCAATTCACACACCTTGGTTCAAAGAAACTGCAGGCATTCCTGAAGGATCAAGAACAGAGTTTTCCACTAACCGACTCACAGCGAAAGGACATAACTGAACGGGTAACAAAACCCTGTCCGTTCTGTCAATAGGTTAATGCTTACCCTTCCAAGCTTCCTGCAAAATAGCACCTATGAACAACCAGACCAGGACAATTCTGGGAAGTGGACTTTACTGAAATTAAGCCAGCGAGGTATGGACTTCAATATCTCCTAGTGTTTGTAGATATATTTTCAGGATGGATTGAAGCCTTCCACACAAAAAAAGGCACAAATGGTGGTAAAAAATCCTGAAAGATATTTTTCCATGATACGGCCTACCTAAGGGTATATTGTCTGATAATGGACCGGCGTTCATGGCCCAGGTAAGTAAGGTGTTAGCCAGGACCCTGGGAATAAATTGGAAGTTACATTGTGCTTATAGACCCCAGAGCTCAGGACAGGTTAAAAAAAATTAATAGAACCATTAAAGAGACCTTAACGAAATTAAGCTTAGAGAGGGCATCAAAGGTTGGACTATGCTCCTGCCTTATGCACTGTTTCATGCAAGAAATACTCCCTCTGTTTCTTTGAGTAACCTCACCTCCTATGAAATTCTCTATGGGGCCCCTCCTCCAGTAAGGACCTAACCCCAACTCTAAGACCTACCGATCCCTTCCACACCCCCTTGCTTGACAAACTTAAAGCTCTTGAAAGAACTCAGCGATACCTGTCAAACCAGCTGGCCACTGCCTACCAACCTGGTGAAGAGGAGAGTCCACATCGATATCAAATAAGAGACTTCGTCTACATAAGAATACTTCAGGTGTCATCCCTGGAACCCCGATGGACAGGACCATACCAGGTGCTACTTATAAACCCTACAGTGGTAAAGGTAGATGGAATCACTTCCTGGATCCTAATTCTCATCTCAAGCCTGCGCCCTGTCCAGACTCTGGCTTGAAAGTGGAAAAGACTGGTAACCCTTTCAAATTGCATATTGTCCATGTGGATAAGGCTATAGACTCTCCCCTTGGCCACCACTAGTCCTAACCATCATCAGCCCATTCAGCAGCGATGGCTGATCACAAATCCTATTAGACAAGAAGTATGGTCTGTCTTGCATACAGCCCCCTTAGGGACCTGGTGGCCATCTCTCCACCCAGATATTTGTCAGCTGAGTATACGTCTTTCCAATTGGGATATCTCTGATGAAGAGGATCCCATTAAAATTTCATTAAATTTCTTCCGTACCATAGATAATGGAAACAAACATTATGGATGTAGGGACATGCAAGTCTGATGCAGGTTGGCTAGCCTAGATTACTATGTTTGCCCGGTGGACTATCAAAGCCACAAACAACAACGGCTGTGTGGGGGAAAAGCCGTCTTCTTCCGTAAGTCATGGGGATGTGAGCATACAGGGGCTGCCTGGTGGAACCCAAACTCCTCATCAAATTCAGTTCACAGCATTGGCCATATTACCAATTAGACAACCAAAACCGATGGCCCGCAGAGGGGTGTCTAGATCCTCAAATTCTGTGTGACTTTTTCAACTTCGGCAAGTGCTCAAAAGGATGGAAGAAAATTCCCCTATGTGTATGCCTTTTCCCTCCTTTGCTCACATCATGAACTATGTTTCTCCAATAGATCCTTCTGCTCCAGACTCTCTCCTGTCACTCTCACATCAACAACCTGATTTCTCCCCTCCAATTACTAGATCAAAAACCCAAACCTCCGCTGGTTCTCAGACCATTGCCCCCTTGCTGAGGTAGCAGGTACTGAGGTACCCTTCCACCCACTCACTCCTCTCTTCTCCTGTCAGTGCCCACACCGGGTCCCACCAGGTCCTCTTACCAGCTAACCCAAAGCTCAAACCAGCTGAGGAGTGCCCTCAGATGCCTATCCAAGTTTTAATGAAAATGGCCTTTAAAGTTGCTTTGTCATCACTAAAAACAGGTTACTAAGAATTTAATGTCCCTCAGAGGCTTTTTGGGATACTCACTCCTGTCTTCCCATCTGCTCTACCTGTTCTACTGCTCACGTTTTGTTGCCAGGAAAATTCCAAACCCTTTTCCCATTATTCTTTTATATCTCTTTTTCCTCATTCTCAGAACCACAGAACTGCTCTCACCCCCCGCCTTCCCCGTCTTCCCCTCTGTACCAGGCCCACAGAAAAATCTGAAATGGCCTTCTCCAGAAGTCTTCATCGTGGCTGACTTTAGGACTTTCAGCAACAAAGTCCCTATAAAAGAGTTCAGTGTACATAAACTTCCTCTTTTCGTGTTGCTCTGTTATACTTGGCCACTGGCTGGAAAAATCAGCACTTCTAATCTAGACACCCCCTTACTAGTTTTTCACAAAATATGTGAACAAGGCCTCTGGCCTTGAGCTCAGGCTTCCAGAGATGGCTATATTTCCAAGATAAAGAAGTTACCAACTGGGCTCCATGGTAACAGCTGGCAGGGAGAAAATAAAAGAGAAGAAAAAAGCTCTCCCCCTCCCAGATGTCCTTAAAAAGTTATCTTTCCCAGAGAAGAGGAAAATAAAAACAGAACCAAAAACTGCTTTTTGTGAACTTCTGCAGACTGTAAATTTCTGAGTCTTTTCTCTTACATGTTGGGTACAAAATTCTGAAACTACCTAAACTTGGGATTCAGGGGATTAATTGATTACAATAGAAGCAATGCCCTCTATATCCGGTTGCAACCAAATAGGACTGTTTCCCTGTCTTCGGTGCTATCTTAGGTGCCTTGCCTTGTCCATACCTACAACAGTATAATTCTATATACTTAAACATTGTTTATTCATAGAATTATCAACAGATGTGATTAATTATGTAATGGTGCAGATGTTTCCCCGAGTGCTCTATCATGAGGCAGGATCATTTAAATTTCAAATAGGGGGGCATACAACCCGGTTCTGCTGGCAACCTGTATCTTGCACTTTAGCCATCCTATGAGGAATAGTAGTTGCTGCAGAGGTGGGCACAGGTACCACTGCCCTAATCCATGGGACACAACAAATGACCCAATTAGAAGCAGCAATACACCAAAACTTAAAGATATTAAAAAACCACCATCACAGCTTTACAAGAATCTTTAACCTCTCTCTCTGAAGTTGTTTTACAGAACAGGCGAGGGTTCGACCTCCTCTTCATGAGAGAAGGGGCCTTTGTCCTGCATTGAGGGAAGAATGTTGTTATTATGCCTACCATACTGGAGTTGTAAAAGAATCTATGATTAAATTGAGAAGAAGCATTGAAGAGCATCAACAAGAGAGAGAGGCCCAAAAAGGGTGGTTTGAGTCTTGGTTCACAGAGTCCCCCTGGTTAACTACGCTTTTATCAGCCCTGGCCGGTCCCTTAATAATCCTCACATTATTGCTAACTGTAGGACCCTGTTTGCTCAACCGTGTAATTTCCTTTCTCCAAGCTCAAATTGGACAAGTTAAACTTATGGTAATCAGAAATCAATATACCACACTAGCAGACATAAAATGTGACATCCCCAATGATCACTATTATGATTTAATGTAACCAAAAGAAAGTGGGGAATGAAAGGTAAATAAAATAGGTAATTGTCACTTCCAGTTTTACGGTATGCTTAACAAAACACTGTTGATATCTTGAGAACTGTTTGCTAATCTTGTTCCCTGAATGTGCTGTACCAACTGCAAAACTGCAGAATGTACTCCCTCACCCATTTGCACGCAAACTACCCACTCGCCCTGACCCATCAATAATCTTCCCTCCCTGCCCTCTCCAAGGAAAGTATATAAGCTCTGCTTAAGCTGTTCTCAGGGCTCTCTCCTCTATTCAAGGGAGCTCTGAGCCCCAGCATGCTGGACCCCCATAAACTTTTGGCTGTTGCATTAGACAGTCCCTGGTAGTCTCTTCCTCCGATGCTCGCCTGACATTTACATTGGTAAAATAATAAGTGTGACCATTGCTTCTGTGTCCAAATGTACAAATTAATATTGGGGGTACAAATAGGTGTACCCTGTGATATGAATATAGAGATAATGCATGAATAGGCAATACTGTGAATAAATAATAAAATGGGTTCCAAATTTAATAATGGATTCAATTGATATCTGAAAATATACAGGAAATCTTATATTGATACACATACATTCATTCCAACCAGTTATACATCTAAACGTTATATTAGGATTATGGTTTGTCATGAAAAGTGTGTGAGTTTTGCTTCAAAACTGATTATGAAAGTTGAAAATAATGTGTTTGGAAAGAAGTCTCATGAAAAGACCAGACAAGAAACCTGGAGGAATCCATGTGTTCTGAAGCAGGAAGTTATTGAAAGTGAAACAAATGCCTATAAGTTTGCTAATTTGTGGATGAAATATATATCCTATGATGTGCATAAATTGAAGAAATAATAATGTACCAGTGTTGAATAAAAATGAACGTCCAAATACACATCATGTCCCATAGTAATCTACTTGCATTGATGTTAAACTGGGTCAGTTACTGTACAAATATTAGTATTTGTATGCAACATTAACTGAAGTTAGTTTTCAGTACTGGAAACAAATATGTATTTCATGTGGATGAATATTTCTGAGAATAATCTTGTGAATACTTGATTATAAATCCATATACATGAACATGAATGAATTTAGGGAGTGTATATAAGACACATATATTTCATATTTTGAAAAATCTGGAGAATATATATATATATATATATATATATATATATATATATATATATATATATATATTTTTGTATATATATATATATACAAAAAAACACACTCAGAGACATTAAATTACCAATATATATGCCAATCGAAATTTATCATGAAATATATATCATCAACAGATGCAAAAATATTTCTTTTACTGAACATGGATTTATGTTTAATGTTGTTCAACTAGGAAGCTCACCCATAGGTTGAATTTTAAGATCCAACAGGGTTTAGGAGGAGTGATTTCTTCTCATAATTTGTATCTGCCAAGTCAGCCACCTCACAAGAATGTACATGTGATACCAGGTAGGATTCTATATGTGCATATAAAATTACATGTTCTGAATAGGCTACAGAGAAAGGGAGACAGGAATTTATATATTTATTAACTTTAAAAACACAAGGAGAACTATTTCAATTAAAAATTAACTAGATTTATAACACCTACCCTTCATAATGCAAATGGCAAGTCCAACTATACACCATGCCTTTTTTGAACTGCTTGTATTTCTATTCTGTTTGGGTTAGTTTTCTCCATCATATTAGGATTAGCAGTCAGAGTCTAGTAGTTTATGAGTTACTGTCAGGGATTAAGTATTTTGAATGGAAAATTGGAAAATGAATCTAATGTGTATGCATATATGTGCTACACAAAAATCTTCCCACTCTCATCCACAACAATGCCTTGACATTAACTTCGTCCCAAGTAAGACACAATTAGAGGAGAAAAGTTAGAAAATCTGTGAATGCATATGTGGAATGGAATATACTCAGGAGTTCACAACCTTGGAAGTGGTAGAGCAGTTTCCAAAAGTAAGGCACATGGTAAACACTCCACAAACATGGAGCTCTGCTGGCCTAAAGACTTCTTGATAAACTGCCTCTGAGGTTGGGCACTTGAAATATATGTTGTTGTCAGTAGCTTTAGCTTACTTTCTAGTGAGACCATCAAAGCTGGGTCTGCATCTATGTGACCTGGAGGACATTGTTTCTAATTTTCCAATGAACATGAGGCAGCAGTGCGAATACTCTCTTTGTAGTTAAACTATGGCCACTGGGAGCTAAGTGACTCACCGTGTGAACTGTGAAGCCATTTGGTCCTCCTCCACTTTTCGTGGTGGTTCTTGCTGCTGCACTGGGACTTTGGTATTTTCTTCATGAAATACAAGGAGATCAACTGGGACACAGTGCTGGAGGGAGTTCTGTCACATGTGGAGCTCACGGTCTGCATGTGAATGCACCAACCAGGATTTTATCCCACATGGGTTGCCCCTTTGTCCATAGCAACCTGATTCTGAACATTGCCTTGAAATCTCCCTATATAAAAAGATGCCTTTACATGGAAGGTTCTCCTGGCTGTACCATGTCAGTCACAAGCCATTTGGAAGCAGATGGCAGATCCACATAGCCCCACCACACATATTTTATCACACACCTTCACACCACTGCTCTAGGCCCACTAATTTGCAGGTTCCAACTTACTGGCATCTCTGTTCTACACAATATTCATGAAACCCAGTCAGTCAAGGCACTGTCTGATACACTCATGATCAGCAATAGGACATCCAAAGATTCTCCAGTGCCACCTGGTAATGGGAATTTCAAAAATTTCATGGTGTTTATCTAGCCATTTTTCGAGGATGAAGTTGGAGGAACGTTGGGTTTCAAAAACCATTCAATGTTGAGGAAGCTCATTTCAATGAAACTCTGGAGAACTCTCATAGGCAAGGCCTCCCAAAGAGTGGACAAAAGGTGACATGAAGCCAGTCCAATTGAAGTCTACAATGTGAGGTACATGTGTGTTTTAACTCTCAACTATGGCTGCCAAGACTTTAAGAAGAAAATCATGGATTATCTTGGCTGAGATTCCCAGTGCTCTGTGGCCTTGATCTAAGTTTATAAGGGCTACTTTCATGCGTGGCCTCCTAAAATCCCAACAAAACTCATGGCAATTATTCTCTGAGGTCAGTTCCAGAACTCAGTCTCTATGTGGATTCACACCAGAGTTCAAGCCCAGGTAGACCCAGTGATTTCTTCCAATCGCCACACAAATGACCAAAATTTAAACGAAAACACTCCCATATGGCCCTCATCTTTTCCACATAGACACTCATCATAACCTCTAGCTGGAGGTTTCTATGAGGGGCGCTGGACAAGACAGTGTCCAAAATAAGCTCCCTTGCCCGTCATTTGCCTAAAGTCAGGGTGGCCTGGAAACCCTTCCTGTGAACCAGGAGTGATCAAATAGGCCTACCATTATTACTGTTCCACTTCTCCAATTTGAGGCCTACTGACTGTGGGGTTTAGATTCTTCATGTGGATTGGGGTCATGAGAAAACCCAAGCACCAATGGGCTAGACTCTGAAGGGCTTTGAAGAACTCATTTGACCCAAAGATTCCTATTCTCACCTTATGGAGGTCAGGAAACTTACAGAGGAAGGCGAGAGACTTCATCCATAATGAATGCTCTTTTGGCCATTTTGGTTTTGGATGCACACATGGCATCTTTCTTTAGATCCATCAGGTGCTGAGAATCTAAGCCACAGCCTCACACAGGGCCAACAGGCTGATTCAGACACATCCCTTTCGAAATCAATTACTCAAAGAGGGACAGGTGATGCCCATTCATTTGCATTAGAGAACTGTTTTATTCAGGCTTCACAACGGGGTGGCCTTGGCAAAGACCTTCCTGACATTTAGTGCTATAGAACAATAGGTAAGCAAAAGTCCCAAAGCAGGGTTTCTCCACTGAGACTTTTCCTGGTAACACTGATATCTGAGTTTTCTGAGATTCTCGCCATTCCCTTCAGCTATCCAGTACATGGCCAAGTCACAGAGCTTGGAGGTGGTACCTATCTTGGTCACAAAATCATGAGCCTATTCTGGAGAGTGGCCAGAATTCAGGAAGAAAACAGGAACTTAGGAAGATTGCAGGTCTTGCCCACAAATAAGGCAATCCACTGTCCTTTTATAAATTGGGCAGCGTGAATGTTGGGAAGCTTTCTCCTAGACAGGACACATCCATTGTTGCATTTTCTTTTGTAATGTCTACACTCACGGACAAAGTGGGATACACAGACATAGAAACACTTGCCTTGTCAAATGACTTAATAGAAACAGTCCACTCCAAAACAAACAAACCAACTTTCCTACGTATTCTCAGAACATGAGACAAAACCACAAACCCACACTCATTCCCACAAATGCACCTCCTTCCCCCAAGAAGGTCTGTTACTAACCGGAGTGTCCTCTGCCTGGTGAGCCATTCTTTGTTCACCCGAAATGGCCTGTCTGTTCTCAAATCTGGACTCCTTGGCCCACTCTGTGAAGTTGTCAGGAGCCAGCTTTGAGCCGCCACTACCTGCTTTCTCAGGAAAGACACCTCTTCAGATTTTTTCTGGCATTTGGCCATCTTCACATCTGTAGGTACCAAGAAAGACTGACTCTTTCCATGATAAATCCAAACAAGTGAGATCTCTGTGACTGTTACTGGGCCTGGCCCTGGGTGCCTGGTTTCCGGGATCCCAAGTTCAGAGAGTTCCATCCCAAAGAAGTGAGGTAGGTCACTTCCTTCATGAACTGAATGAGCTCACAGCCTTGGCAAACACTTTGTCCTAACAGTTTCTTCCTAGGGTCCCATGAGATGGAGGCTGCCCCTACTTCCTGTGACACTTTCACAAGTTAGAATGATATATCAACCATAGGTACTCGGGGAGAGATCTCCACACAGGCTTGGTTTTGTCCATTTTGTCTACATTAAAATGCGAGAGGCTTATTCAGACACATCTCTTCATCCTGACAAGGTTATTTGCCATGGAAAATGACTTTTGGTCTCTCAGGTCCTTCATAGCATTCTATATCTTCTTCAGGGATAATTTCTGCATGGATCTTTGAGATTCTCAGCAGGTGGAAGATCCCCTATATTCCTGTATTGTAAGACCAACTCTATCCCTGCACTGCTGTAAAGTTAGATTGAGGGAACAGTGTATGGTTAGTGTTAATATCATGTTCTATTTGGGTTAGGAATCATTCTGCTGGATGAATAATGGTATTGGGAACCTGAGATATTTACAAGAATATATAGGTGAAATATAAGTATGGAAACAGAAATCTAGGGAAGACTTGAAGCCAAGTAGGACATTGGGCCCTTGAGTAGCATATTTGCTTTGAATTATATTCTGCACAGATGTCTCAGATAAATCGATATACAATGAAATAGGATCTTATACACTGGATGATTGAATAACATACAGAATATCCAATAAAAAAGGGATAGTCTGTAGGATTAGCAAGATAGTCAGTAGATTTAGAAAGAAGAGTTAGTATAGCATTTGTACCAAAAGTTCTTTACAAATAAGGTTTCAGGTAGAGAGTGAATGTAAATGTCAGCACAATGACGAATTGGGGAAAATATGTAGGAAAGCAGATATAAATAGAGACATTAGGAAGTCAGTAAAAGTATAAAGTGTGTAATTTGTTTAGACATTTTCAACGGTTTGAGTCTGAATATATAATCTTAGGCAGAAACTAATATGTTGTCACAAATTGGATTGACTTTTGAGAGCATTAGGTAACCAGGACATGGATGTTTTTATTAATCCATGCTCACTTTTTATTTAGGCTTTGGTAAAATCATAAGTGTGACCTTTGCATTTTGTGTCCAGAATATTATTGTGATAAAATGTATATGTAGATCAGGTGACATGAGTATTCCTTCCACCATTTCTGGGAGCACTATTTTGAAGAAATATAAATTAGTATTGGGGGTACAAAGGGGTATAACCTGTGTCATAGAATATATTGATAATGCATCAATTGACCATCATGTGAATAAATAATATAACTGGTTCCACTTTAAATAATGGATTGAATTGATATCTGAAAATATAAAAGAAATCTCACATTGATATACAATCATTCACTGCAACCAGTTATACATCTAATGGTAATATTATGGTTGTGGTTTATCCTGAAAGGTGTGTGAGTTTTGTTTCAAAAGTGATTATGGAAATCAAAAATAATGTGTTTGGAAAGAAGTCTCATGAAAAGAATAGTCAAGAAACCTGTAAGAATACATGTGTTCTCAAGCAGGAAGTGATTGAACATTATATATCATACTATATATAATGTGCATAAACTGCAGAAATAGTAATGTACCGGTGATGAATAAAAATGAACATCAAAATACACATCATGTCCCATAGGAATCTACTTGCATTGATGTTAATCTGGGTCAGTTACTGTAGAAATATTAGGATTTTTATGCACCATTCACTGAAGTTACTTTTCAGTACTAGGAAAAAAGTATGTATTTAAGTTGGATGAATATTTCTGAGAACAATCTTGTGAAAATTTGATTATAAATCCACATAAATCACAAAAAATTATGAACACAAAAGTCACATGGACATTAAAATGTAGCAATATATATGCCAATTTAAATCCATCTTGAAATATATATCATCCACTGATCCAAAACTATTTATTTAATGAACTTGAATTTATGTATAATGTTGTTCAGCTAGGAAGCTCCCCCATAGATTTAATTTTCTGTTCCAACAGTGTTTAGGAGGAGTGATCTCCTAAATGTGTATGCAAATATGTGCTACACAAAAATCTTCCCACTCTCATCCAGAACAATGCCTTGATATTACCTTCACCCCAAGTAAAACACAGTTGGAGGACAAGAGTTAGAAAATCTGTGAATACATATCTGGAATGTAAAATGGTCAGGAGTTCACAACCTTGCAGGTTGTAGAGGAGTTTCCAAAAGTAAAGGACAGGCTTGATAGACCCAACCTGATCTTTTATTAGAATTGGGAGCCATCTTGCCAGAAAGCCGTGAAAAGATAATTTGGGCTTTACTATAAATTACTGCAAATTCTGAACCTGCTTGGAATGCGTGCCCGTGCCTTGAACTCATCCATGCCTGGCTCTCTGACCAGATAACAGTGCTCTCTGAAACATTAGTGACACCTAATAAATATTGGCCTTCCCAGGCCAGACAACGACCCTCTCTGAGTCTCTAATGGTCCTCATAATTTCTGATGTTGGGGCCAGCAAAAAAAATGTAAACTACCATTAGTGTGATGCTTTCAAAGTTCTGTTATCTGTAACCCCCTTTTTGTGTAACTTTCTGGGCTATATAGCTGGGCTGTAGGAAAGGTGGTGTTGCTGTCTTGTTCCCGCCATTTTTGGAGGGAGAGGCAGCCTGGCCGGTTTTAATAATAAGCTTGCCTTAATTTGATTTTAATTGGAGTCAGTGGTCTTTTCTTGCATCCTAGTCCAACATTTTGGAGTTCCCCAGTGAGATGACCCTGCCCGACCAGATCACAAGGCCAGACTGCTGAAAATTCTGAAGCTGGCCTTCCCTCCAGGGCTACGGGCTGGGGAGCCACTCTAGGGGGTGCACAACTTGAGATGTTCCAAGGCCTTGGAGTGAACCGTCGGTCTGGGGAGCACTGCAGTGAACCACCGCACTGAAACTATTAGCAAGCACCTGGTGGAGGAGGCCTCCATAGGTTAGTGGCACCTTGGTAACATCTTATATCTGGTTAAGGGAGATCTCTTCTAATGACAGAGAGGTGGCCTGGGGAGGCTCACATACACTCCTGTCCAGGACAGTAATGAGAATCGTTCTGTCCTCTGTTCCGTTCTGTAGGGAATTCCTTTCAAGGTTAGAGAGGTGCCGAGGGACACGCACGTGCTCCTACCCCAGAGCTTTAGCAAGACGTTGAATTGCTCCTTTGTTTTTCTGTTTTGGCACCGGGATTCTGGTTTTTTTTTTTTTTTTTTTTTTTTTTTTGTGTGTGTGTGTGTGTGTTTTGTTCTGTATTCTATATGTTTTTTTGTTTTTGTGCATTTTGTTTTGTGATTTCTGTGATAAAATCTTAAGGATATTGAACGTGAAAATGGGTAACAAAGCAAGTAAGCCTGACACCCCTTTGGACTGTGTTTTAAGGAACTGTGATGAACTTTACCACCATTTGTTAAGCAGAATGAGAGAAGCCCCTAGCTGGCTGCCTGGAGCACACCCAGTGCAGATGGCAATGCCTGCTGGGGAATGAAGAACTGAGTATCTCCCAGCATCTGCCAAAGCCCTGTTTATTCAGGGAATTCCCTCCTTCGTTCCCTGCACTGTAAGGATAATGCCGCCTCTGTCTTCTTAAAAAAAAGAGAAAAACAAAAAGGGGACACTAAATGCAGTAAAGTCACCATGGAGACACTTTATTTTACATTTCAGGTTGCTCCTCTGTGAAAACATTTGGTCCCCTTGTGGGGACATCTGTGGTGCCACTGGGGAAGCAGATTTTTCTCTTATTTGCTCTGTTTTAAAGGGTTCTGTCTGTCAGCCATTGTCTGGAGTTCATTTCTGCCTGTCTTGTGCCTTTTTTCTGGCCCTTTAAGACATGTGCAATAATGTGTTAATATTATAAATTGTTTCTTGGAAATGGTCTTAGCTGAATTTGTGTCTAAATGATGATGTTTCATTGTACCAATCTGGTATCTGAATGGGTTTTTGAAGCATTTCACAATCTTGCAGTTAAAAGTCGGGTTTAGGTAATTGTTTAGTTTATGGTTTCAGATAATTCATGCCAGAGAACATAAATACTTAGGATGGAAAACTAAAGAACTCTACTTCCAAGTTGGCAAGTAACTTCCCAATCATTCAGACTTTTTTTCACCAATTTTAAATTAGGTAGCCTGGGAAAATGTCACTGTGTGTACCAGTGCATTAATTTGGACAAGGATACTAAATCATAGTATGATATCTGTTGACAAAACAACTTGTGAAGATATAAAATTTTGTGAATTGTATCTTAAACTTGTATCATAATTTTCAACATCCTAACCTGAAAATAATGGTTAAAATACCTTAGGCCTAAGGTTTCTGCTCAGAATAGCCATTTTTTCCTGCTTCTTCCAGACCTCAGCCAGGGATTATTTTGAAATGCAAATGAAAGAAGCCTGTAAGCTTAGTAGGAGACTTATTTGAGGCCTAAGGAAAAAAAAAGTAAAATGTATGGTATTTACTTATTACTGGCCAGTCATTTTTTCTAGGACTCATATTTTTTTTCTTAGATTCTTTATTTATTTTTTGAGCTCATGATTTTGCTCCTACAGACCTAGGTTAATGTTTTTCTGATCAGTAATATCTTTGACCAACTGTGGAATTTTTAAATCATTGCAGTGGAGATTTCACCTGTGAAAAGCTACAAGGCCTTCACTTTTATTATGTGTGCACAATTTGTTATGTGTTGTATGTCTATATATGTATACATATGTCCGTATATCATATATATGATACACAAATTAACATATATAAGGAGCACTCATATTACAAAGCACTCATAAAAACAGTTTTAAAAAGTGGATCCAAAGATCTTTAATTCACGTGATTTAAATGTTTCAATTTAAATTGGGTAAACTGATAAATATAAATTTCTTTAAATTTAAGCTTACAAGTTTTTCTAGGTGTTCAAAAATCTAATAAAGTATTAATGTCTACAAAAGGTCTAATATGCCTATGTTCCAGGACTTTTCTTTCAATCAAAAAAATGGCTTACACTGTTCAAAACATTTGTCTAATATTTTGATAAATAAGTAAAGTAAATTTGATATGGGATTACTCATTCATGAGTACTTTTGTTTGATATCTGATTGATATACTAAGGTCTGTATAAGTTTGTACTAAAGTCTGTATAAGATTGTAAAAATCAGTCATGTGTTAAAGAGACAAAAATTTCTTAAACATAAGTTTACCCATAACATTTAGTTTATTAAGATTTAAATTTTCTAGAGCAGGCAACCATAAAAATTAAACAACTGTTTAATTAAGAACTGTTATTTTAGAGCACTGTACTGCCATTTCTTTAAAAGCTAAACTTGGTTAATGTAGAAACATCAATGTAATTGTGATGCTATTAATGTGCTCATATCTTCCAGTTATAAAACTCTATAAGGTAGAAACTTTAAAAGAGCATTATATCAAGCAGGTGTTCTGAAGTTGTATGGTAAATAAAATATATATTGGGGATTTATTTACCTGTTATCAATAATATATGTAAAGTTTTATGTTACTTTTTACATTGTGGAACAATTTAAATGTATTTTTAAGTTAATGAGACCCTAATCTATGTAAAGGTTAAAATCTTTCAGCCGTACTTTAATTCATGTTTTAAATGTGATATCATATGGTGTGAGCTAATGTTCATGTGACCTCAAAAAATTTATGTAAACTTTGTAAAATGATATTTAAAAAACAAAGATCAGCTTTAGAACTAAAGCATTTAAGGTTTATAAGGAGCCCTGCTTACCTGAGATAAGACTCTGTGTCCCATCTTACTACATGTGAGAATGACTACGAAAGCAGTAGGTCAGATTTTATTTCATTTAAAGTTATGTTCAAATTTTTTTTTCTGTCAAGATTACTAGGATCTCAAAAAGATGATATAATATATAACTCACCCAAAAAATTCAGGGTAGCTATTACATGAACTAAGTATTTTTACTCTTGTTAAAAAAAATTTATTTTTTAATTTCCTTATAAGTGATCTAAAGATTTCCTGTTGGTGTTTTACAGAAGTGTTGCTTTAAGAACACAACATGGGTTAATTTAAGATAATAAGTCATCAACTACAAGACAGACAGAATAATAAGATCCCAATTAATAATATATAAATAATTATAAACTTATAGACATTAAAGCACAGTACTCTTAATATATGGCTGTTAAAATTCATTTGCTGGTTGTTTCAGATTAGGATTGAAAATTAAAGTTAAATAAAAAGGTCCAAAAAAAACCGATATTTGACTCTTGCCCTCTGAGTCAGTCTGAATCCAGGGAACAAGGGATTTCTCTATGAGCTTTGCAACTCTGGGCCACATAACCTCCCGATCAGAGAGATTAATGAGACCACTGGAGAACAGAAAGCCAATCAGTGCATTTGCTACAAAGAGGTGAGTCATCAGGAAAGGGAGACATCCCTGATGCTTCTGAGGGAAGCCACATGGTCAAGCAAGACCTGGACCCACATAGCTCAAATTGCACTAGCAGAACTGAGAAGCTGCTCTCAAGTATCCCAAAAAATGACTCCCATAAAAGCTCAGCTGACTGCTAACAATAGATAGAAACAAAAGTCAGTTTGACTGCTTCATCTTAAACACTTAGCAAAGACAGTTAAAACCAAAATACAGCCAATCCTGGGCATTTTAAATAATAATAATAATAATAATAATAATAATAATAATAATAATAATAATAATATTTTAAGGTATACACTTTATGTTAGCCTCCCAAAATAAGTAAAACTGTTGGCTACAAAGAAGGATTCTCAGAGAGGAATGCCTGATAACTATAAAAATAGACTATCAAGAGGAGCTTCCAGAGGCAGAAGTTTTTAGTTTAAGGCCTACAGATATTCCTAACCTACACAGGTAGGCTTGGTGTTTGCTAGTACAATTATCCAGCCCTGAGTAACAGAATTAAATGTTTCTCTATTAAACACAGAGGTCATACTAGTGAAAGGATTCTGCAAAATCAGATGACATTAAATTATTAAACTGTATATTATGGGGAGGGACAACTGTATCACTAAAAGTTAAATATTAAGTTCACAGTCCTGATAATTGGGGATATTAAAGACTGGTGAGGGTACTTCATACAGTGACATGATAAAGCTACTGCAACATTTATTCAATACTCATGTTTTTTGTTTCTCTCATAGAAGAACCCATCCCCAGATGACTTTACAACCTGTTCTTCCTCAACAAGACTTCAAAAAGAACTGACTTCAAAAAGGCAACTCATGTCCCTCACGCCATGCACACTCATGTCACCCTTTCTCAGCTGAGAAAAAGCCAAAATGAGAGACGACTCTCTACTTACACCAATGGAGCCAAAAATAAATAGACTATCAATATAAGTAATTAATTAAGTCAGGTAATATCAGGGAGACTGGTTTTCGGTGAGTTCTAAAAATTTGGTGACTGTTAACTGAGGGATTAAAATTTCCTCAGTGCTTTTCCACTAACCTATCAAGGATTACAAAGGGACACATAAGAAAAGGGGGGAATGATACACCCAACCTTACCTTTTATTAAAATTGGGAGCCATATTGCAACAAAGCCATGAAAAAATCATTTTGGCTTTACTGTAAATTACTGCAAATTCTGAACCTGTTTGGAATGACTGCCCGTGCCTTGAACTCACCCGTGCATGGCTCTCTGACCAGATAGCAGCCCTCTCTGAAACTTTGTCACACCTCATAAATATTGGCCTTTTGTGGCCAGACAATGACCCTCTCTGAGGCTCTAATGGTCCTCATAAATTTTGATGTTGGGGCTAGCAAAAAAAAAAATGTAAACTCCCATTAGTGTGATGCTTGTCAGAGTTCTATTATCTGTTACCCCATTTTTGTGTAACTTTCTGGGCTACAAACCTGGGCTGTAGTAAAGGTGGGGTTGCTCTCTTGTTCTCGCAATTTTGGGAGGGAGTGGCAGCCCAGCCAGTGGAAATAATAAGCTTACTTTAATTTGATTTTAATTGGAGTCAGTGTTCTTTTCTTACATCCTGGTCTAAGAGGTAAACACTCCACAAACATAGAGCTCTGCTGGCCTAAAGACTTCTTGAGAAACTGCCTCTACTTTAAATATATTTTGTTGTCAGAAGGTTTAGCTTCTTTTCTAGTGAGACCATCAAAGCTGGGTCTGCATCTATGTGAATGGAGAGCATGGTTTCTTATTTTCCAATGAACATGAGGCAGCAGTGCTGAATTATCTCTTGGTAGGTAAACTGTGGCCATTGGGGGCTAAGTGTCTCCCTGTGTGGACTGTGAAGCCATTTGATCATCCTCCATTTTTGTGGTGTTTCTTGGTGCTGCACTGGGAGTTTGGTATTTGCTTCACGAAATACAAGGAGTTCAACTGCGACACAGTGCTGGAGGGAGTTCTGTCATGTGTGGTGGGTCAGAAACTGCAGGAGAATGCACCAACCAGGCTTCTATTTCACATAGCTTTTTCCTTGACCATACCCACCTGATTCTGAACATTGCCTTGAAACCTCTCCATATAATAAGATGCCTTAACATGTAAGGTTCTGCTGGATGCACCATGGCAGCCAAAAGGCATTTGGAAGTCAATTGGAAATCCACACGGCCCCACCTCAGATATTTTATCACACACCTGCACACCACTGCTCTGGGCCCACTATTCAGCAGTGCAAATTACTGGCATCTCTGTTCTTCACCATTTTCATGAAACCCAGTCAATCAAGGCACTGTCTGGTACACTCATGATCAGCAACAGGAGATCCAAAGGTTCTCCAGTGCCACCTGGTCATGGGAGTTTTAAAAATTTCAGGGTGTTTATCTAGCCACTTTTCAAGGATGAAGTTGGAGAAACTGTGGGTTTCAATTCATTCAGGAACCATTTAATGTTGAGGAACCTCATTTCAATGAATGCTCTGGAGAACTCTCAAAGGCAAGGCTTCCCAAAGAGTAGCCAAACGGTCACATGAAGCCCAGCCCATTGAGGTCTACAATGTGAGGTCCATGTGTGTTTTGACTCTCAACTATGCCTGTCAAGTCTTTCAGAATAAAATCATGTGATATCCTGGCTGAGATTCCCAGTGATCAGTCGAAAGCCACCCTTGGCCTAGATTTCAGTTTCCAAGGGCGACTCTCATGCGTGGCATTCTAAAATCGCAACACAATTCATGACAATACTTCTCTGAGGTCAGTTTCAGAACTCAGTCTCTAAGGGGAATCATACCAAAGTTCCAGCCCTGGTGGATCCAGTCATTTCTTCCAACTGCTACACAAATGAACACAATTAAAACCAAAACACTCCCACATGGTCCTCACCTTCTTCCATATAGACACTCATTATAACCTCTGGCTGGAGGTTTCCATGAGGGGTGCAGCACAAGATGGTATCCAAAACAAGCTCCCTTGTCCCTTATTTGCTTAAAGTCAGCTAGGCCTGGACAACATTCCCGTGAACCAGGAGTGATAAAATAAGCCTGGGCTTAATACTGCTCTGCTTCTCCAATTTGAGGCCAACTGACTGTCAGGTATAGATTCTTTATGTGATTTGGAATAATGAAAAAACCAAAGCTCATATGGGCTAGCCTCTCCAGGGCTTTGAAGAACTCATTTGACTCAAAGGATCCATATTCTCCCTTGATGGAGATCAGAAACCTATCAGAGTAAGGCAAGATACTCCATACACAGTGACTGATCTTTTTGCCATTTTGGTTTTGAAAGCACACATGGAATCTTTCTTTAGTTCCAACAGGTGCTGAGAATCTAAGCCACTGCCTCACACAGGGCCAAGTGGCTGATTCAGACACATCCCTTTCCAAAGCAATTAAGCAAAGATACACAGGTGATGACCATTCATTTCCATTTGAAAACTGTTTTCTTAAGGCTTCACAAATTGGTGGACTGAGGCAAAGACCTTCCTGACACTCAGAGCAACAGAAAAATAGGTAAGCAAAAGGCCCAAAGCAGGGTTTCTCTACTGAGACTTTCTTTGTCACACTGTTATCTGAGTTTTCTGAGATGCTTGCTATTCCCTTCAGCTATCCAGTACATGGACATGTCACAGAGCTTGGAGGTGGTACATATCTTGGACAGAAAACCATGAGCCTACTCTGGAGAGTGGCCAGAATTCAGGAAGAAAACAGGAACTTCAGAAGATAGTGGGTGTTGCCCGTCCCTAAAGCAACCTGCAGTCCACTCATAAATTGGACAGGATGAATGTTGGCAAACTTTCTACTAGACAGGACACATCCATTGATGCATTATCTTTTATAATGTCTACAACCACGGACACAGTGGGATACACAGGCATACAAACAATCGCCTTGTCAAATGACTTACTATAAACAGTCCACTCCAAAACAAACAAACCGCCTTTCTTACCTATTCTCAGAACATGAGACTAAACCACAAAATCACAACCACACCCACAACGACACCTCCTTTATTCAAGTAGGTCTGTGACTAATTGGAATGTACTCTGACTGATGGGCCATACTATGTTTCCTTGAAATGGCCTGTCCTTCTCAGAGCGGGTATCCTTGGCCAACACTGTGAAGTTTTCAGGAGCCAGTGGTGAGCCACTACCTGCTTTCTAAGGAAATTCCCCTTTTCAGAACTCTCCTGCCATTTGGCAATCCTCACATCAGTAGGTACCAAGGAAGACTTACTCTGTCCTTGGTTATTCCAAACAACTGAGCCCACTGGGAAAGAAACTGGGACTGACTCTGGGTGCCTGGCTTCCTGGATCCCAAGTTCAGAGAAATCCGTCATCAAGGAAGAGAGGTAGGTCACTTCATTCAGGAACTGAATGAGGTTACTGCCGTGGCAACCACTTTGTCCTAACAATTGCTTTCAAGGGTCCCATGAGATGGAGGCTGCCCCTACTTCCTGTGACACTTTCACAAGTTAGATTGGTATATCAACCATTGGCACCTGGGAACAGCTCTCCACACAGGCCTGGTTTGGTCCATCTTCTCTACATTAAGAAGAGAGAAGCTGATTCAGACACAACCCTTCATCCTGACCAGGTTGTTTGCCATGGAGGATGACTTTTGGTCTCTTAGGTCCTCCATAGCTGCTTACAACTTCTCCAGGAATCATTTCTGCATGGACCTTTGAGTTTCTCAGTATGTGGATGATCCCCTATATTCCTGTATTGTAAGACCAACTCTATCCCTGCTCTTCTGTAAAGTTAAATTGACTGAACAGTGTATGGTTAGGTTAACTAACAGGTTCGATTTGGATTAGGAATCTTTCTGCGCGATGAATAATGGTATTGGGAAACTGCGATATTTACAAGAATATATAGGTGAAATATAAGTATGAAAACAGAAATCTAGCTAAGATATGAAGCCCAAAAGGGCATTGGGCCCTTGATTGGGATACGTAGCTTTGAATTATGTTCTGCACTGATGTGTCAGGTAAATCGATATACAATGGCTTAGGTCCTTGTACCATGGATGATTAAATGTAGAAGAGAACTTCCAGTCAAAAGGGATAGTCGGTAGGATTCGGAAGATTCTCAGTAGGTTTAGAAAGAAGAGTGAGTATAGGATTTGGACCAAATGTTGTTTAGCAATAGGGTTTCCGGTAGACAGTGAATGTTAATGTCAGCACAAGTGAAGAGACTGTCACAATGATGAACTGGGGAAAATAGTTAGGAAAGCTGATATCAATAGAGACATTACGAAATCAGGCAAAGTATAAAGTGAGAGATAGGATTAGATATTTTCAACAGGGTTGAGTTTGAATATATAATCTAAGAAAGAAACAAATATGTAGTGACCAATAGGATTGACATTTGACAGCATTAGGCAACCTGGACATGGATGTTTAGTAATCCATGCTCACTTTTCATTTAGTCTTTGCTACAATCTTAAGTGTGACCTTTGCTTTTTTTGGCCAGAATATTACTGTGATAAAACGTACATGTAGATCAGGTGACATGACTCTTTCTTCCACCATTTCTGGCAGCAACATTTTCAAGACGTATAAATTAGTAATGGGGGTAAAAAGAGGTGTACCCTTGTCTGTGCATATAGAGATACTGCATGAATAGACCATACTGTGAATAAATAATATATCTGGTTCTGACTTTAAATAATGGATTGAAATTATATCTGAAAAAATACAGGAAATCTTATATTGACATACAAACATTCATTCCAACCAGTTATATATCTAATGGCCACATTAAGTTTATGGTTTATCATGAAGGGTGTGTGAGTTTTGCTTCAAAAGTGATTATGGAAATCGAAAATAATGTGTTTGGAAAGAAGTCTCATGAAAAGACCAGTCAAGAAACCTGGAGGAATACATGTTTCATGACGCAGGAAGTGATTGTGAAACAAATGCGTATAAATTTGTGAACTTGTGGATGAAGTATATATTTCCTATGATTTGTAAAAACTGAAGAAATAGTAATGTACCAGTGTTGAATGAAAATAAACGTCAGAATACACAACATGTCCCATACGAATCTACTTGATTGATGTTAATCTGGGTCAGTTACTGTACAAATATTAGGATTTGTAAGCACCATTTACTGAAGTTAGTTTTCAGAACTATGAAACAAATGTGTATTTCAGGTGGATGAATATTTCTGAGAATAATTTTGTGAAAAGTTTATTATAAATCCACATTTTTGAACATGGATGAACTTAGGGAGTGTATTTAAGAAACATATATTTCATATTTTAAAAATCAGGACAGTGTGTGTATATATATATATATATATATATATATATATATATATATATATATATATTCATAATTATATATATGTGTATATACATATATATGTGTCTATATATATATATATACACACACACACACACACACACACACAAAACACACACACAGACATTTAAATGTAGTTATATATATGCCAATCGAAGTTCATCATAAAATATATAGCATCCACAGATGCGAAAATATTTATTTTACTGAACAAGGATTTATGTATAATGTTGTTCTACTAGAAAGCTCACCCATAGTTTGAATTTTCAGTTCCAACAGCGTTTAGAGGAGTGATCTCTTCTCACAAGTTGTATCTGCCAAGTCAGTCACCTCACAAAAATGAACGTGTGATACCAGGTAGAATTCTATATAAGCATATAAAAATAAATGTGCTGAATAGGCTACAGAGAAAGGGAGAGGAATTTACATATTTGTTAACTTTAACAACACATGGAAAACTATTTCAATTAAAAATTGACTAGATTTATAACACCTACCCTTTATCATGCAAATGGCAAGTCCAACTATACCCCATGCCTCCTCTAAACTGCTTGTATTTCTATTATGTTTGGGTTGTTTTTCTCCATCATGTTTGGATTAGTAGACAGAGTATAGTAGGGTATGGGTTATTGTCAGGGATTCAGTATATTCAATGGAATATAGGAAAATGAATCCAATGTGTATAAAATATATGCTACACAATTATCTTCCCACTCTCATCCAGAACAATGCCTTTACATTACCTTCACCCCAAGTAAGACACAATTAGAGTAGAAGAGTTTGAAAATCCGTGAATGCATATCTGGGGTGGAAACAGTACTAAGAAACAAATAAGTATTTCAGGTGGATGAATATTTCTGAGAATAATCTTGTGAAAAGTTGATTATAAATCCACAACATAAATATGAATGAATTTAGGAAGTGTGTAATAAGACACATATTTCATGTTTTGAAAAATCTTGAGAGTGTATCTATATATATATATACATATTTATATACACAAACAGAGAGAGACATTAAAAATTGCAATATATATGCCAAACGAAATTCACCATGAAATGTATATCATCCACAGATCCAAATATATTCATTTTACTGAACATTGATTTATGTATAATGTTGTTCAACTAGGAAGCTCACTCACATTTAAATTAAATGTTCATTCAGCATTTAGGAGGAGTGATCTCTTCTTCCAATTTGTATCTGCCAAATCAGCCACCTCACAAGAATGTACGTGTGGTACCAGGTAGGATTCTATATGTGCATATAAAAATACGTGTGCTGAATAGGCTACAGAGAAAGGGGGACAGGAATTCATTATTTGTTAACTTTAAAAACGCATGGAGAACTATTTCAACAAATAATTGACTAGATTTATAACTGCTACACTATACCATGCAAAAGGCAACTCCAACTATAAAACATACCTCCTCTAAACTGCCTGTATTTCTATTCTGTTTGTGTTATTTTTCTCCATCATATTAGGATTAGTAGTCAGAGTCTAATAGGGTATATGTTAGTTTCAGGGATTCAGCATTTCTAATGGAAAATAGGAAATTGAATCCAATGTGTATGCAAATATGTGCTACACAACATTCTTCCCACTTTCATCCAGAACAATGCCTTGACGTTACACTCTCCTCAAGTAAGACACAATTAGAGGATAAGAGTTAGAAAATCTGTGAATATATATCAGGAATGGAGAATACTCAGGAGTTTACAACTTTGGAGGTGGTAGAGAAGATTCTAAAAGTAAGGGAAAGGGTAAACATTCCACAAACATGCAGCTCTGCTGGCCTACATACTTTTTGAGAAACTGCTTCTAAGGGTGGGCACTTGAAATATTTGATGTTCTGAGGAGATTTAGTTCATTTGTAGAGAGACCATCAAAGCTGGGTCTGCATCTATGTTACTTGGAGGACATGGTTTCTTATTATCCAATGAACATGAGGCAGCGGTGCTGAATTCTCTCTTTGTAGGTAAACTATGGACACTGGGGTCTAAGTGTCTTTCAGTGTGGACTGTGAAGCCAATTGGTCATCCTCCACTTTTCTTGGTGTTTCTCGCTGCTCCACTGGGAGTTTGGTATTTGCTTCAAGAAATACAAGGAGTTAAAATGGGACAGAGTGGTGGAGGGAGTTCTTTAAGGTGTGGTGAGTCAGGGTCTTCAGGAGAATGCACCAACCAAGGTTCTATCCCACGTAGATTGCCCCCTTGAGAATAGCAATATGATTCTGAACATTGCAGTGAATCCTCTCCATATAACAAGATGCCTTTACATATATGGGTCTGCTGGCTGCACCATGTCAGTCACAAGCCATTTGGAAGCCAATGGCTGATCCACATGGCCACAACACAGATGTTTTATCACACAATTGCATACCACTGCTCTAGGCCAACTACTCACCAGGCTCCAACTTACTGGCATATCTGTTCTACACCATTTTCATGAAACAAAGTCAATCAAGGCAGTGTCTGGTATACTCAGGATCAGAAACAGGACATCCAAAGTTTTTTCAGTGCCAGCTGAACATGAAAATATCAAAAATTTCATGGTAATTATCTAGCCATTTTTCACGGATGAAGTTTGCGGCTCTGAGGGCTTCAATTAATTCAGGAACCATTAAATGGTGAAGAAGCTAATTTCAATGAAAGCACTGGAGCACTCTCACAGGCATGGTTTCCCTAAGGGTGGCCAAAATGTCACATGAAGCCAGGCCCATTGAGATCTACAATGTGAGGTCCATGTGTGTTTTAAACTCAAATATGGCTGCCAAGTCTTTAAGAAAAATTGTATGTAATATCCGGGCTGAAATTCCCAGTGTTCTGTGGAAATCCAACCTGGGCCTAGATCTCAGGTTCCAAGGGCGACTCTCATGTGTGGCCTCCTAAAATCCCAACACAATTCATGGCAATACTTCTCTGAGGTCAGTTAAAGAACTCAGTCTCTAAGGGGAATCACACCAGAGTTCAAGCCCAGTGGAACAGTCATCTCTTCCAACCGCCACACAAATGACCACAATTAAAACCAAAACACTCCCACGTGGTCCTCATCTTCTTCCATATAGACACTCCTTATAACGTCTGGCTGGAGTTTTCAATGAGGTCCACAGCCCAAGTCAGTGTCCAAATTAAGGTCCTGTTCCCCTCATTTGTCTAACACCAAGGTGGCCTGGACACACTTCCTGTAAACCAGGAGTGATCAAATAGGCCTGACATTAATACTGCTCAGCTTTTTCAATTTGAGGCCTTCTGACTCTGTGGTTTAGATTCTTTATGTGAATTTGAGTCATGAGAAAACACAAGCCCCTCTTCAGAGATTTGAAGAACTCATTTGGCCCAAAGGATTCCTATTCTCCCTTGATGGAATTCAGGATCCTAACAGAGGAAGGTAAAAGAATTCATTCACAATGAGTGAATATTTGCCATTTTGGTTTTGGATGGACACATGGGATCTTTCTTTTGATCCATCAGGTGCTAAGAATCTAAGCCACTGCCTCACACAGGGCCAAGAGGCTGATTCAGACACATCCTTTTCCAAAGCAATTAAGCAAAGAGCCACAGGTGATGCCCATTCATTTCCATTTGAAAACTGTTTTCTTCAGGGTTCACAAAGGTGTGGCCTGAGGCAAAGACCTTCCTGACACTCAGAGCAACAGAAAAATAGGTAAGCAAAAGGCCCAAAGCAGGGTTTTTCTACTGAGACTTTCTTTGTCACACTGATATCTGAGTTTTCTGAGATGCTTGCTATTCCCTTCAGCTATCCATTATATGGCAATGTCACAGAGCTTGGAGGTGGTACATATCTTGGACAGAAAACCATGAGCCTGCTATGAAGAGTGGCCAGAATTCAGGAAGAAAACAGGAACTCCGGATGATAGTAGGTGTTGCCCGTCCCTAAAGCAACCTACAGTCCACTCATAAATTGGGCAGGATGAATGTTGGCAAGCTTTCTACTAGACAGGACACATCCATTGATGCATTATCTTTTATAATGTCTACAACCACGGACACAGTTGGATACACAGGCATACAAACAATCATCTTGTCAAATGACTTACTATAAACAGTCCACTCCAAAACAAACAAACCGCATTTCTTACCTATTCTCAGAACATGAGACTAAACCACAAAATCACAACCACACCCACAACGACACCTCCTTTATTCAAGTAGGTCTGTGACTAATTGGAATGTACTCTGACTGATGGGCCATACTATGTTTCCTTGAAATGGCCTGTCCTTCTCAGATCGGGTATCCTTGGCCAACACTGTGAAGTTTTCAGGAGCCAGTGGTGAGCCACTACCTGCTTTCTCAGGAAATTCCCCTTTTCAGAGCTCTCCTGGCATTTGGCAATCCTCACATCAGTAGGTACCAAGGAAGACTTACTCTGTCCTTGGTTATTCCAAACAACTGAGCCCACTGGGAAAGAAACTGGGACTGACTCTGGGTTCCTGGCTTCCTGGATCCCAAGTTCAGAGAGATCCGTCATCAAGGAAGAGGGGTAGGTCACTTCATTCAGGAACTGAATGAGGTTACTGCCGTGGCAACCACTTTGTCCTAACAATTGCTTTCAAGGGTCCCATGAGATGGAGGCTGCCCCTACTTCCTGTGACACTTTCACAAGTTAGATTGGTATATCAACCATTGGCACCTGGGAACAGCTCTCCACACAGGCCTGGTTTGGTCCATCTTCTCTACATTAAGAAGAGAGAAGCTGATTCAGACACAACCCTTCATCCTGACCAGGTTGTTTGCCATGGAGGATGACTTTTGGTCTCTTAGGTCCTCCATAGCTGCTTACAACTTCTCCAGGAATCATTTCTGCATGGACCTTTGAGTTTCTCAGCATGTGGAAGATCCCCTATATTCCTGTATTGTAAGACCAACTCTATCCCTGCTCTTCTGTAAAGTTAAATTGACTGAACAGTGTATGGTTAGGTTAACTAACAGGTTCGATTTGGATTAGGAATCTTTCTGCGCGATGAATAATGGTATTAGGAAACTGCGATATTTACAAGAATATATAGGTGAAATATAAGTATGAAAACAGAAATCTAGCTAAGATATGAAGCCCAAAAGGGCATTGGGCCCTTGATTGGGATACGTAGCTTTGAATTATGTTCTGCACTGATGTGTCAGGTAAATCGATATACAATGGCTTAGGTCCTTGTACCATGGATGATTAAATGTAGAAGAGAACTTCCAGTCAAAAGGGATAGTCGGTAGGATTCGGAAGATTCTCAGTAGGTTTAGAAAGAAGAGTGAGTATAGGATTTGGACCAAATGTTGTTTAGCAATAAGGTTTCCGGTAGACAGTGAATGTTAATGTCAGCACAAGTGAAGAGACTGTCACAATGATGAACTGGGGAAAATAGTTAGGAAAGCTGATATCAATAGAGACATTACGAAATCAGGCAAAGTATAAAATGAGTGATAGGATTAGATATTTTCAACAGGGTTGAGTTTGAATATATAATCTAAGAAAGAAACAAATATGTAGTGACCAATAGGATTGACATTTGACAGCATTAGGCAACCTGGACATGGATGTTTAGTAATCCATGCTCACTTTTCATTTAGTCTTTGCTACAATCTTAAGTGTGACCTTTGCTTTTTTTGTTCAGAATATTACTGTGATAAAACGTACATTTAGATCAGGTGACATGACTATTTCTTCCACCATTTCTGGCAGCAACATATTCAAGACGTATAAATTAGTAATGGGGGTAAAAAGAGGTGTACCCTATGTCTGTGCATATAGAGATAATGCATGAATAGACCATACTGTGAATAAATAATATATCTGGTTCTGACTTTAAATAATGGATTGAAATTATATCTGAAAAAATACAGGAAATCTTATATTGACATACAAACATTCATTCCAACCAGTGAAATATCTAATGGCCACATTAAGTTTATGGTTTATCATGAAGGGTGTGTGAGTTTTGCTTCAAAAGTGATTATGGAAATCGAAAATAATGTGTTTGGAAAGAAGTCTCATGAAAAGACCAGTCAAAAAACCTGGAGAAATACATGTTTTATGAAGCAGGAAGTGATTGTGAAACAAATGCGTATAAATTTGTGAACTTGTGGATGAAATATATATTTCCTATGATTTGTAAAAACTGAAGCAATAGTAATGTACCAGTGTTGAATGAAAATAAACGTCAGAATACACATCATGTCCCATACGAATCTACTTGATTGATGTTAATCTGGGTCAGCTAATGTACAAATATTAGGATTTGTAAGCACCATTTACTGAAGTTAGTTTTCAGAACTATGAAACAAATGTGTATTTCAGGTGGATGAATATTTCTGAGAATAATTTTGTGAAAAGTTTATTATAAATCCACATTTTTGAACATGAATGAACTTAGGGAGTGTATTTAAGATACATATATTTCATATTTTAAAAATCAAGTCAGTGTATATATATATATATATATATATATATATATATATATATATTCATAATTATATATATGTGTATATATATACACATATAATTATATATATGTATATATATATATACACTCACACACACACACACAAAACACACACACAGATATTAAAATGTAGGAATATATATGCCAATCGAAGTTCATCATAAAATATATAGCATCCACAGATGCAAAAATATTTATTTTACTGAACAAGGATTTATGTATAATGTTGTTCTACTAGAAAGCTCACCCATAGTTTGAATTTTCAGTTCCAACAGCGTTTAGAGGAGTGATCTCTTCTCACAAGTTGTATCTGCCAAGTCAGTCACCTCACAAAAATGAACGTGTGATACCAGGTATTCTATATAAGCATATAAAAATTCATGTGCTGAATAGGCTAAGGAGAAAGGCAGAGAGGAATTTACATATTTGTTAACTTTAACAACACATGGAGAACTATTTCAATTAAAAATTGACTAGATTTATAACACCTACCATTTATCATGCAAATGGCAAGTCCAACTATACCCCATGCCTCCTCTGAACTGCTTGTATTTCTATTCTGTTTAGGTTGTTTTTCTCCATCATATTTGGATTAGTAGACAAAGTATAGTAGGGTATGCGTTATTGTCAGGGATTCAGTATTTTCAATGGAATATAGGAAAATGAATCCAACGTGTATAAAATATATGCTACACAATTATCTTCCCACTCTCATCCAGAAAAATGCCTTTACATTACCTTCACCCCAAGTAAGACACAATTAGAGTAGAAGAGTTTGAAAATCCGTGAATGCATATCTGGGATAGAAACAGTACAAAGAAACAAATACGTATTTCAGGTGGATGAATATTTCTGAGAATAATCTTGTGAAAAGTTGATTATAAATCCACAACATAAATATGAATGAATTTAGGAAGTGTGTAATAAGACACATATTTCATGTTTTGAAAAATCTTGAGCATGTATATATATATTTATATACAGACAAAGAGAGAGACATTAAAAATTGCAATATATATGCCAAACGAAATTCACCATGAAATGTATATCATTCACAGATCCAAATATATTCCTATTTTCCATTAGAAATGCTGAATCACTGAAACTAACATATACCCTATTAGACTCTGACTACTAATCCTAATATGATGGAGCAAAATAACACAAACAGAATAGAAATACAAGCAGTTAGAGGAGGTATGTTTATAGTTGGAGTTGCCTTTTGCATGGTATAGTGTAGCAGTTATAAAGTCTGATTCAATTATTTGTTGAAATAGTTCTCCATGCGATTTTTAATTCACTTATTTGTTAACTTAAAAATCGCATGGAGAACTATTTCAACAAATAATTGACTAGATTTATAACTGCTACACTATACCATGCAAAAGGCAACTCCAACTATAAAACATACCTCCTCTAAACTGCTTGTATTTCTATTCTGTTTGTGTTATTTTTCTCCATCATATTAGGATTAGTAGTCAGAGTCTAATAGGGTATATGTTAGTTTCAGGGATTCAGCATTTCTAATGGAAAATAGGAAATTGAATCCAATGTGTATGCAAATATGTGCTACACAAAAATCTTCCCACTTTCATCCAGAACAATGACTTGACATTACATTCTTCTCAAGTAAGACACAATTAGAGGATAAGAGCTAGAAAATCTGTGAATATATCTGGAATGGAGTATTCTCAGGAGTTTACAACTTTGGAGGTGGTAGAGAAGATTCTAAAAGTAAGGGAAAGGGTAAACATTCCACAAACATACAGCTCTGCTGGCCTAAATGCTTTTTGAGAAACTGCCTCTAAGGGTGGGCACTTGAAATATTTGATGTTCTGAGGAGATTTAGTTCCTTTGTAGAGAGACCATCAAAGCTGGGTCTGCATCTATGTTACTTGGAGGACATGGTTTCTTATTATCCAATGAACATGAGGCAGCGGTGCTTAATTCTCTCTTTGTAGGTAAACTATGGACACTGGGGTCTAAGTGTCTTTCAGTGTGGACTGTGAAGCCAATTGGTCATCCTCCACTTTTCGTGGTGTTTCTCGCTGCTCCACTGGGAGTTTGGTATTTACTTCAAGAAATACAAGGAGTTAAAATGGGACAGAGTGGTGGAGGGAGTTCTTTAAGGTATGGTGAGTCAGGGTCTTCAGGAGAATGCACCAACCCAGGTTCTATCCCACGTAGATTGCCCCCTTGAGAATAGCAATAAGATGCCTTTACATATATGGGTCTGCTGGCTGCACCATGTCAGTCACAAGCCATTTGGAAGCCAATGGCTGATCCACATGGACGCAACACAGATGTTTTATCACACAATTGCATACCACTGCTCTAGGCCAACTACTCACCAGGCTCCAACTTACTGGCATATCTGTTCTACACCATTTTCATGAAACAAAGTCAATCAAGGCAGTGTCTGGTATACTCAGGATCAGAAACAGGACATCCAAAGTTTTTTCAGTGCCAGCTGAACATGAAAATATCAAAAATTTCATGGTAATTTTCTAGCCATTTTTCACGGATGAAGTTTGCGGCTCTGAGGGCTTCAATTAATTCAGGAACCATTAAATGGTGAAGAAGCTAATTTCAATGAAAGCACTGGAGCACTCTCACAGGCATGGTTTCCCTAAGGGTGGCCAAAATGTCACATGAAGCCAGGCCCATTGAGATCTACAATGTGAGGTCCATGTGTGTTTTAAACTCAAATATGGCTGCCAAGTCTTTAAGAAAAATTGTATGTAATATCCGGGCTGAAATTCTCAGTGTTCTGTGGAAATCCAACCTGGGCCTAGATCTCAGGTTCCAAGGGCGACTCTCATGTGTGGCCTCCTAAAATCCCAACACAATTCATGGCAATACTTCTCTGAGGTCAGTTAAAGAACTCAGTCTCTAAGGGGAATCACACCAGAGTTCAAGCCCAGTAGAACAGTCATCTCTTCCAACCGCCACACAAATGACCACAATTAAAACCAAAACACTCCCACATGGTCCTCATCTTCTTCCATATAGACACTCCTTATAACGTCTGGCTGGAGTTTTCAATGAGGCCCACAGCCCAAGTCAGTGTCCAAATTAAGGTCCTGTTCCCCTCATTTGTCTAACACCAAGGTGGCCTGGACACACTTCCTGTAAACCAGGAGTGATCAAATAGGCCTGACATTAATACTGCTCAGCTTTTTCAATTTGAGGCCTTCTGACTCTGTGGTTTAGATTCTTTATGTGAATTTGAGTCATGAGAAAACACAAGCCCCTCTGCAGAGATTTGAAGAACTCATTTGGCCCAAAGGATTCCTATTCTCCCTTGATGGAATTCAGGATCCTAACAGAGGAAGGTAAAAGAATTCATTCACAATGAGTGAATATTTGCCATTTTGGTTTTGGATGCACACATGGGACCTTTCTTTTGATCCATCAGGTGCTGAGAATCTAAGCCACAGCCTCACACAAGGCCAAGAGGCTGATTCAGACACATCTTTTTTCAAAGCAATTAAGCAAAGAGCCACAGGTGATGCCCTTCATTTCCTTTTGAAAAAATGTTTTCCTCAGGCTTCCCAAAGGGGTGGCCAGAGGCAAAGACATCCTGAGATTCAGGGCAACAGAATAATAGGTTAGCAAAAGAGCCAAAGCAGGGTTTCTCCACTGAGACTTTTCTGGTCACACTGATATCTGAGTTTTCTGAGATGTTGGCCATTCCCTTCAGATATCCAGTACATGGCCATGTGACAGAGATTGGAGGTGGTATATATCTTGGACACAAACCCAAGAGCCTATTCTTAAGAGTTGTCAGAATTCAGAAAGAAAACAGGGACTTAAAAAGGTAGTAGGTGTTTCCTATCGATATGGAAACCACGCTCCATTCATTAAATGGGCAGGATGAATACTGGAAAGCTTTCTACTAAAGAGGACACATGCATTGATGCATTCTCTTTTATAATGTATACAACCACGGACACAGTGGGATACACAGAAATAGAAACACTCACCATGTAAAACAACTTACTAGAAACAGTTCACTCCAAACCAAAGAAACCTCCTTTTCTACCTATTCTCAGAACAGAGACAAAACCACACACCCACACTCAAAAAGACACCTCCTTCCCCAAAGTAGGGCTGTGATTATCCGGAGTGTCCTCTGACAGGTTTGCCATACTATGTTCCCCTTTAATGGTCTGTCCTGTCTCAGATCTGGTCTCCTTGTCCAACTCTGTGAAGCAGTCAGGAGCCAGGGGTGAGCCACTACATACTTAGTCAGGAAAGGCCCATGTTCAGATCTTTCCTGGCATTTGGCCATCCTCACATCAGTCAGTACCAAGAAGACTGACTCTGTCCTTGGTGATTCCAAACAAATGAGACCACTTGGACTGGGACTGGGACTGGCTCTGGTGCTTGGTTTCCTTGGTCCCAAGTTCAGAAAGTTCCATCAACAAGGAAGTGAGGTAGGTCACTTCCTTCAAGAACTGAATGAGGTCACTGCCTTGGCAACCACTTTGTCTAACAGTTGCTTCCAAGGGTCCCATGAGATGGAGGCTGCCCCTACTTCCTTTGACACTTTCACAACTTAGAATGGTATATCAACCTTAGGCACCCGGGAACAGCTCTCCACACAAGCCTGGTTTGGTCCATCTTCTCTACATTAAGAAGAGAGAGGCTGATTCAGACACAACCCTTCATCCTGACCAGGTTGTTTGCCATGGAAAAATGACTTTTTGTCTCTCAGGTCCTTCATTGCTGCCTACATCTTCTCCAGGGATCATTTCTGCATGGACCTTTGAGGTTCTTAACAGGTGGAGCATCCCCTACATTCCTGTATTGTAAGAACAATCTGTCTCTGCTCTTCTGTAAAGTTAGATTGAGTGAACAGTGTATGGTTAGGGTTAATTTCATGTTCGATTTGGGTTAGGAATCATTCTGCTGGATGAATAATGGTATTGGGAACCTGTGATATTTATAAGAATATCGAGGTTAAATATATGTATGAAAACAGAAATTAAAGTAAGATTTGAATCCCAGAAGGGCTTTGGGCAGTTGATTGGGATATTTAGCTTTGAATTGTGCACATATGTCTCAAATAAATGGATATACAATGGCAGAGGAACTTGAACCTTGGATGATTGAATGCTGAAGAGAACATCCAAGTCAAAAGGGATTGTCGGTAGGATTAAGAAGATAGTCATTATGTTTAGCAAGTAGAGTTAGTATAGGATATGTAACAAAAGTTTTTTAGCAATTTTTTTCGGGCAGTGAGTGAATATAAATGTCAGCACATATGAAGAAATCAGACACAATGATGAAATGGGGAAAATTTGTAGAAAAGCAGATATCAATAGAGACATTAGGAAATCAGGCAAAGTATAAAGTGAGTGATAGGATAAGACATTTTCAACAGGGTTGAGATTGAATATCTAATCTTAGGAAGAAACAAATATGTAGGTCACCAATAGGATTGACATTTGAGAGCATTAGGCAACATGGACATGGATGTTGTTAGTAATCCATGTTCACTTTCCATTTAGACTTTGGTACAATCCTAAGTGGGACCTTTGCATTTTGTTTCCAGAATATTACTGTGATAAAATGTGTATGTAGATCAGATGACATGATTATTTCTTCCACCATTTCTAGGAGCAGTATTTTGAAGACGTATAAATTAGCATTGGGGGTAAAAAGAGGTGTACCCTGTTTCTATGAATATACAGATAATGCATGAATAGACCTTAATTTCAATAAATAATATAACTTGTTCCACTTTAAGTAATGGATTGAATTGATATCTGAAAATATATAAGAAATCTTATATTGATATGCAATCATTCATGACAACCAGTTATACACCTAATGTTAATATTAGGTTACGGTTTATCATGAAGTTTGTGTGAGTTTTGCTTCAAAAGTGATTATGGAAATCGAAAATAATGTGTTTGGAAAGAAGTCTCATGAAAAGGCCAGTCAAGGAACACCGAGGAATTCATGAGTTCTGAAGAAGGAAGTGATTGAAATTGAAAAAAATGACGATAAATTTGCTTACTTGTGGATGAAATATTATAATATGATGTGAATAAACTGAAGAAATAGTAATGTACCAGTGTTGAATAAAAATGAACATCAAAATACACATCATTTCCCACAGGAATCTACTCGCATTGATGTTAAACTGTGTCAGTTACTGTAGAAATATTAGGATTTCTTTGCACCATTCACCAAAGTTAGTTTTCTTTTTTTTTTTAATTTTTATTTATGCTTGTTCAAAACATTACATAGTTCTTGATATATCATATTCCACACTGTGTTTCAAGTAGGTAGTGAACTCCCATTTTTACCCCGTAAACAGATTGCAGAATCACATCAGTTACACATCCATTGATTTACATATTGCCATACTAGTGTCTGTCGTATTCTTCTGCCTTTCCTAACCTCTACTATCCCCCTCCCCTTACCTCCCCTCCCCTCTTCTCTCTCTACCTCTTTACTGTAATTCATTTCTCCCCCTTGTATAATTTTTTCCTTTCCCTCACCTCCTCTTGTATGTAATTTATATAACCCTGAGGGTCTCCTTTTATTTCCATGCAATTTCCCTTCTCTCTCCCTTTCCCTTCCTCCTCTCATCCCTGTTTAATGTTAATTTTCTTCTCATTCTATTCGTCCCTACTCTGTTCTTAGTTACTCTCTTTATATCAATAAAGACATTTGGCATTTGGTTTTACGGATTGGCTAGCTTCACTTAGCATAATCTGCTCTAATGCCATCCATTTCTCTGCAAGTTATATCATTTTGTCATTTTTTAATGCAGAGTAATATTCCATTGTGTATAAATGCCACATTTTTTATCCATTCATCTATCGAAGTGCATCTAGGTTGGTTCCACAGTCTTGCTATTGTAAATTGTGCTGCTATGAACATCAATGTATCAGTGTTCCTGTAGCATTTTTTTTAGGTCTTTAGGGAATAGACTGAGAAGGGGAATACCTTGGTCAAATGGTGGTTCCATTCCCAGTTCTACAAGAAATCTCCATACTGCTTTCCAATTTGGCTGCACCAATTTGCAGTCCCACCAGCAATGTACAAGTTTACCCTTTTCTCCACATCCTCACCAGCACTTGTTGTTGTTTGAGTTCATAATAAATATCTGGAATGGAAAATGCTCAGGAGTTCACAACCTTGAAGGTGGTAGAGGAGTTTCCAAAAGTAAGGGACAGGGTAAATACCACAAACATGGAGCTGTGTCGGCCTTAAGACTTCTTGAGAAAATGCCTCTGAGGTTGGGCACTTGAAATATATGTTGTTGTCAGGAGCTTTAGCTTCCTTTGTAGTGAGACCATCAAAGCTGAGTCTGCATCTATGTGACCTGAAGAACATGGTTTTTTATTTTCCTATAAACACGAGGCAGCAGTGCTGAATTCTCTCTTTGTAGGCAAACTGGGGCTACTGGGGTCTATGTGTCTCCCCGTGTGGACTGTGAAGCCATTTGATCATCCTTCACATTTCGTCATGTTATTTGATGCTGCACTGAAAGTTTGGTATTTACTTTACGAAATAAAGGAGTTTAACTGCGATACAGTGCTGCAGGGAGTTCTGTCACATGTTGTGGTCAGGATCGGCAGGAGAATGTACCAAGCAGGCTTCTATCACACATAGTTGCCCCCTTGACCATAGCAATATGATTCTGAACATTGCCCTGAAACCTCTCCATTCAACAAGATGCCTTTACATCCAAAGGTCTGCTAGCTGCACATGTCAGTCACAAACCATTTCTAAGCCAATGGCAGATCCACGTGGCCGCACCACAGATGTTTTTTTCACACACCTACACTCTACTGCTCTTGGCCCACTACTCAGCAGGCTCCAACTTACTGGCATCTCTTTTCTACACCATTATCATGAAACTCAGTCAAACCAGACACTGTCTTGTATACTCATGATAAGCACCAGGACATCAAATGGATTTCCAGTGCCAGCTGGTCATGGAAATTTCAAAAATTTCAAGGTATTTTCTAGCCATTTTTCAAGGATGAAGTTGGAGGTACTGTGGGTTTCAATTCATTCAGGAACCATTAAATGTTGAGGAAGCTCATTTCAATGGAAGCTCTAGAGAACTCTCACAGGCAAGTCCTCCGAAAGAGTGGCCCAATGTCACATAAAGCCAGCCACATTGAGGTCTACAATGTGAGGTCCATGTGTGTTTTGACTCTCAACTATTGCTTCCAAGTTTTTCAGAATATAATCAAGTGATATCCTCGCTGAGATTCCCAGTGCTCTGTGGAAAGCCACCCTGGGCCTAGATCTCAGTTTCCAAGGGTGACTCTCATGTGTGGCCTCCGAAAATCCCAACACAATTCATGGCAATACTTCTCTAAGGTCAGTTCCAGAACTCAGTCTCCAAGGGGAATCCCACAAGAGTTGAAACCCAGGTGGACACAGTCATCTTTTCCAACTGCCACACAAATGACCACAATTGAAACCAAAACACTCCCACATGGCCCTCATGTTTTTCCATATAGACACTCATCATAACCTCTCGCTGGAGGTTTCCATGAGGGGCGCAGACCAAGACACCGTCCAAAATAAGCTCCCTTGCCCCTAATTTGCCGAAAGTCAGGGTGGCCTACACACCCTTCCTGTGAACCAGAACTGATCAAATAGGGATGTAGTTAATACTGTTCTGCTTTTCCAATTTGAGGCCTACTGACTGTCAGGTATAGATTCTTTATGTGATTTGGAGTCATCAGCAAACCCAAGCACTTCTGCAGGGGTTCAAAGAACTCATTTGAACTAAAGGATCCTGATTCTTACTTGATGAAGGTCAGGAATCTAATAGAGGAAGGCAAGAGACTCATTTGCCATTTCTGTTTTGAGTGCACACATGGAATCTATCTTTAGATGCATCAGGTGCTGAGAATCTAAGCCACAACCTCACACAGAACCAAGAGGCTGATTCAGACACATCCTTTTACAAAGCAATTAAGCAAAGAGCAACAGGTGATGCCCATTCATTTTCATTTGAAAACTGTTTTCTTCAGGCTTCACAAAGGGGTGGCCAGAGGCAAAAACCTTCCTGACATTTAGGGCAACAGAAAAACAGGTAAGCAAAAGACCCAAAGCAGGGTTTCTCCACTGAGACTTTCCTGGTCACACTGATATCTGAGTTTTCTGAGATGCTCCCCATTCACTTTAGCTATCAAGTACATGGTCATGTCACAGAGCTTGGAGGTTGTATATATCTTGGACACAAAACCATGAGCCTATTCTGGAGAGTGGCCAGAATTCAGGAAGAAAACAGGATCTTAGGAAGATAGTAGGTTTTGCCCATCCAGAAGGCAAACCGTGGTCCATTCATCAATTGGGCAGGATGAATGCCAGGAAGCTTTCTACTAGACAGGACACATCCATTAATTCATTCTCTTTTCTAATGTCTACAACCACAGACACAGTGGGATACACAGACATAGAAACACTCACATGTCAAACGACTTACTAGAAACAGTGCAATCCAAACCAAACAAACCACATTTTCTACCTATTCTCAGAACATGTGACAAAACCACAAAACCACAACCACTCCCACAAAGGCACCTCCTTCCCCCAAGTAGGTCTGTGACTATCCAGAGTGTCCTCTGACTGGTGGGCCATACAATGTTTTCCCGAAATGTCCTGTCCTGACTCAGATCTGGTCTCCTTGGCCAACTCTGTGAAGTTGTCAGGAGGCAGCGGTGAGCCACTACCTGCTTTCTCAGAAAAGGTCCCTCTTCAGAGCTCTCCTGGCCTTTGGCTATCCTCACATAGGTAGGTACCAAGAAAGACTGACCCTGTCCTTGGTAAAACCGAACAAGTGAGCCCACTGGGACTGGGACTGGGACTGGCTCTGGGTGCCTGTCTTCATGGATCCCAAGTTCAGAGAATTCCTTCACCAAGGAAGTGACGTAGGTCACTTCCTTCAGGAACTGAATCAGGTTACTGCCTTGGCAACCAATTTGTCCTAACAGTTGCTTCCAAGAGTCCAATGAGTTGGAGGCTGCCCCTACTTCCAGTGAAACTTTCACAATTTTGCATGGTATATCAACCATAGGCACCCAAAAAAAGCTCTCCAGATAGGCGTGGTTTGGTCCATCTTCTATACATTAAGAAAAGAAATGTTGATTCAGACACATCCCTTCATGCTAACCAGGTTGTTTGTCATGGAAGATGACTTTTGCTCTCTGACGTCATTCATAGCTGCCTACATTTAATCCTGGGATCATTTCTTTAATGACCTTGGAGGTTCTCAGCAAGTGGAAGATCCCCTAATTTCTGTATTGAAAGACCAACTCTGTCCCTGCTCTTCAGTAAAGTTAGATTGAGAGAACAGTGTATGGTCAGGGTTAATAACATGTTCCATTTGGGTTAGGAATCATTCTGCGGGATGAATTATGGTATTGGGAACGTGCGATATTTATAAGAATATAAGTGAATTATAAGTATGAAAACAGACATCTAGGTAATATTTGAAGCCCAGAATTGCATTGGACCCTTAGCTGGGATTCTTAGCTTTGAATTATATTCTGCACAGATGTCTCAGATAAATCGATATACAATGGCATAATTACTTGTACCTTGGTTTATTGAATGTTGAAGAGAACATCCAGTCAAAAAGGGATAATTTGTAGGATTAGTAAGATAGTTGGTAGGTTTTGAAAGAAGAGTGAGTATAGGATTTGGATAAAAAGATCTTTAGCTGTAGGGTTTCGGATAGAGTGAATGTAATTGTCAGCACATGTGGAGAGTCTGTCAAAAGGATGAACTGGGGAAAAAAGTAGGAATGCAGATATCAATTGACATTAGGATATCAGGCAAAGTATAAAGTGAGTGATAGAATTATACATTTTCAACAGGCTTGAGTTTGAATATATAATCTTAGGAAGAAACAAACATGTAGTCACCAATAGGATGAACTTTTGAGAGCATTAGGCAACATTGACATGGATGTTTTCCGTAATCCATGCTCACTTTTCATTTAGGCTTTGGTACAAACATAAGTTTGACCTCTTCTTTCTGTGTGCAGAATACTACTGTGGTAAAATGTATATGTAGATCAGGTGACATGAGTATTTCTTCCACCATTTCTGGGAGCAATATTTTGAAGACGTATAAATTATTTTTGGAGGTAAAAATGGTGTACACTGTGTCTATAATTATAGAAATAATGCATGAATAGACCATACTGTAAATAAATATTATAACTGGTTCTAACTTTAAATAATGGATTGAATTGATATCTGAAAATATACAGAAAATCTTACATTGATATACAATCCTTCATTCCAACCAGTAATATATCTAATGGTTATATCAGCATTATGGTTTTTCATGAAGAATGTGTGAGTTTTGCTTCAAAAGTGATTATGGAAATCGGAAATAATGTGTTTGGAAAGAAGTCTCATGAAAAGACCAGTCAAGAAACCTGGAGGAATACATGTGTTTTGAAGCAGAAAGTGATTGAAAGTGAAACAAATGCCTATATATTTGCGAACTTGTGGATCAAATATATATCCTATGATGTGCATAAACTGAAGAAATAGTAATGTACCACTGTTACATAAAAATGAACGTCAAAATACACATCATGTCCTCTCCCACAGGAATCTACTTGCATTGATGTTAAACTGGGTCAGTTATTGTAGAAATATTAGGATAATGCCGCAGTCTTGCTGGGCACAATCAGGAGCCACTTGCCAAAAGAAACGAACTTTATTTTTAGAACCACACACGCCAAACAAAACAGCCTCTCAGGAAAAACCTTCAGAGCCCCAACTGCCACCACTGGCTTCCCAAAACCTCTCCCTCCCACATGAGCCTCTCTCCGCCTCCCACAATCCTCCTGCTCTTGAGGCCGATTGGCTGGGTCATGTGGGCAAAGTCAAAAAAAGTCCCCCAATGAGCAGTTTTGTGGTCTGAAAGGGCAGGGAAACAGCCCATTGAGCATCACCGCAGAGGAGCCAATCAGCTAGTTGTTGCTGGGGCCGCTGTGAGCCAATCATCAGCCGGCAGCTGGAAGTTTGCTGGCAGCAGGAATTTTGCTGGGGCCCCTTCGGCTGTGGCTCTCAACATCTCCCCCTCTCTGTTTAAACAACACGCATGTGGCTTAGGGACCGTGCCTGCCTTAGGTTGTCCAATAGTACATATGGTCTTTACCCGTTAAGTTGGTACCATTGCAATTGGATCTTACCCGTCACTGACTACCCGTCCAGTATAGAGCCACACCTGTGGAGAGGTCTTTGTACCAGCGGGGGTGGGTGAGGTTCTTTGCCTCACCTCTGTTGGCCCCCCCAAATTTTAGCTGGACGATCATGACACGCAGAAGGGAGGAAGATACACCAAGCCAATTGACGGCTCCTTTTGGAAAAATTGTACCACCGATGACATCATCAGCAAATATACCCCAACACTACGACAAGTCGCTGCACCAACAGATAGTTCACAATGCATTTAGGTGAGTTCACATGTGTCCAGGCAAGTTCTGCAAGCAGTACAGGGATGGCTATTGCAGAAGCTGTAGATTGGAATTATCTTTGATTTCACCTGCACTGGGATGAAGATAGGAACTCTGGCAATAATGTCTAAAGAAAAAAATTATGTAACATTCCAGAAGGCACTAAAACCAAAAAAAAAAAAAAACATATGTAACATTCCAGAAGGCACATCAAAAACCAAAATGGCCCAAAAAGCATTCATTGAGGATGAAGTCTCTCACCTTCCTCTGTAAGGTTCCTGACCTCCATAAAATGAGAATAGGGATTTATATGGTCAAATGAGTTCTTCAAAACCCTGCAGAGGGTAGCCAATGGGTTATTGGGTTTTTTCATTACTCCAATTCACATCAAGAATCTATACTCCACAGACAGTAGGCCTCAAATTAGAGAAGCAGAGCAGTACTAAAGTCAGGGTTATTTGATCACTCCTGATTCACAGAATGGGTCTCCAGGCCACCTTGACTTTAGGCAAATGAGAGGAAAGGGAGATTATTTTGGACACTGTCTTGGGCTGTGCCCCTCAAGGAAACGTCAAGCCAGAGGTTATGATGAGCGTCTATATGGAAGAAGATGAGGGCCATTTGGGAGTTTTTTGGTTTTCCTTGTGGTCATTTATGTGGCAGTCGGAAGAGATGACTGGGTCCACCAGGGCTTGAACTCTGGTGTGATTCCCCTTAGAGACTGAGTTCTGGAACTTACCTCAGAGAAGTATTGCCATGATTTGTGTTGGGATTTTAGGCGGCCACCCATGAGAGTCGCCCGTTGAAACTGAGATCTAGGCCCGGGGTGGCTTTCCACAGAGCACTGGGAATCTCAGACAGAATATCATATGATATTATTTTGAAATACTTGCCAGACATAGTTGAGAGTCAAAACACACATGGACCTCACATTGTAGACCTCAATTGGCCTGGCTTCATGTGACTATTTGGCCACTCTTTGGAAAGCCTTGCCTGTGAGAGTTCTCCAGAACATTCCTTGAAATGAGCTTCCTCAACATTGAATAATTCCTGAAAGAATTGAAACAAATAATGCCTCCAACTTCATCCTTGTAAAATGGCTAGATAAATACCATGAAATTTTTGAAATTCGCATGATGAGGTGGCACTGGAGAACCTTTGATGTTCTGTTGCTCATCATTAGTGTACCAGACAGTGCCTTGATTGATTGGGTATAATGAAAGTGGTGTAGAACAGAGATGCCGGTTAGATGGAGACTGCGGAGTATTTGGCCCAGAACTGTGGTGTGCAGGTGTGTGATAAAATATTTATGGTGGTGCCATGTGGATCTGCCATTGATTTCCAAATGGCTTTTAGCTGACATGGTGCACCCAGCAGACCCTTATATGCAAAGGCATCTTGTTATATGGAGAGGTTTCAGGGCAATGTTCAGAATCAGCTTGCTATGGTCAAGGGGGCAAGCTATGTGGGATAGAAGCCGGATTGGTGCGTTCTCCTGGAGACTCTGACCCACCACATGTCACAGAACTCCCTCCAACACTATGTCCCAGTTGAACTCCTTGTATTTCTTGAAGCAAATACCAAACTCCCAGTTCAGCACCAAGAAACACCATGAAAATTGAAGGATGACTAAATGGCTTCATCGTCCACACAGTTAGACACTTTGGCCCAGTGGCCTCTGTTTACCTACAAAGAGAAAAATCAGCACTGCTGCCTCAGGTTCATTGGAAAATAAGAAACCATGTTCTCCAGGTCACATAGATTCAGACCCAGCTTTGATGGTTTCACTACAAATGAAGACAAAGCTACTGACAACAACATATATTTCAAGTGCCACACCTCAGAGGCAGTTTCTCCAGAAGTCTTTTTTCCAGCAGACCTCCATGGTTGTGGAGTGTTTACCCAGTTCCTTACTTCTGGAAACTCCTCTACCTGCTCCCAGGTTGAGAACTCCTGAGAATTTTCCATTCCAGATATGTATTCACAGATTTTCTTACTCTTCTCCTCTAATTGTGTCTCACTTGGGGCAAAGGTAATGTCAAGGCATTGTTCTAGGTGAGAGTGGGAAGATTATTGCGTAGCACATATTTGCATACACATTGGATACATTATCCTATTTTCCATTTGAAATACTGAATTCCCGACACTAACCCATACCCTACTAGACTCTGACTACTTATCCTAAAATGATGGAGAAAAAGAAACCTAACAGAATAGAAATACAGGCCTTTTGTAGGAGGCATGGTGTATACTTGGATTTTCCTTCTCCTTTATCAAGGATATGTGTTATGAATCTAGTCAACTTTTCATTGTAAAATTTCTCCATGAGTTTTCAAAGTTAACACATATGTAAATTCCTGTCTCCTTTTCTCTGTAGCCTCTTTAGAACATGTATATTTTTATGCATATATAGACTCCTACCTGGTAACACACGTACATTCTTGTGAGCTCACTGACTTTGGAATATACAAATTATGAGAATAGATAACTTCCCCTAAATACTGATGGAACTGAAAATTCAACCTATAGGTGAGCTTCCTAGTGAACAACATCATACATAAATCCATGTTCAGTAAAATGAATATTTTTAGATATGTGGATGATATATATTTCATGATAAATTTTGATTGGCATATATATTGCTACATTTTATTGTTGTGTGTGTGTGTATATGTATATATATGTATATATATATATTTATATATATGTATGTATATATATATATATATATATATATATATATATATATATTCACGAGATTTTCCAGATTTTCCAAAACATGAAATAAATGTGTCTTATTATACACTCCCTAAATTCATTCAAGTTCATGTATGTGGATTTAAAATCAACATTTTACATGATTATCATCAGTCTGGCTGGGCACAATTCAGGAGCCAACTGTCAAAAGAAACGAACTTTATTTTTAGAACCACACAAACCAAACAAAACAGCTTCTCAGGAAAAACCCTCAGAGCCCAACTGCCACCACAGTCTTCCCACAAGCCTCTCCCTCAACCACAAGCCTCCTCCTTTTGAGGCCGATTGGCTGGGTCACATGGGCGGAGCCAAAAAAGTCCACCAATGAGCAGCTCCGTTGTCTGAAAGGGCAAGGAAACATCCCATTGAGCATCACCACAGAGGAGCCAATCAGCTAGATGTTGCTGGGGCCTCTGTGAGCCAATCATCCACTGGCAGTTTGAATGGGCGGGGAAACAGCTCAATGAGCATCTGCAGTGAGCATCACCACAGAGGAGCCAATGAGCTAGATGTTGCTGGGGCCGCTGTGAGCCAATCATCAGCCGGCAGCTGGAAGTTTGCTGGCAGTTGGAGGTTTCCTGGGGCCCCTTTGGCTGTGGCTCTCAACATCTCCCCCTCTCTGTTTAAACAACAAGCATGTGGCTTAGGGACCATGCCTGCCTTTGGTTGTTCAAAACTACATATGGTCCTTACTGGAGAACCTTGGCTGTGGCTATCAACAGGATTTGTATGTACCATTCACTGAAGTTAGTTTTCAGTACTAGGAAACAAATATGTATTTCAGGTGGATAAATATTTCTGCGAAAAATCTTGTGAAAAGTTGATTTTAAATCCACATACTTGAACATAAATGAATTTAGGGAGTGTAAATAAGATACATATATTTCATATTTTGAAAAATCTGGAGAGTGTGTGGGTGTGTGTGTGTACACACACACACACACACACAGATATTAAAATGTAGCAACATATATGCAAATCGAAATTCACCATGAAATATACATCAATCACAGATCCAAAAATATTCAATTTTCTTAACAGGGATTTATATATAATGTTGTTCTACTAGGAAGCTCACCCATTATTTGAATTTTCAGTTCCAACAGCGTTTAGGAGGAGTGATGTCTTCTCACAAATTGTATCTCCCAAGTCAGTCACCTCACAAGAATGTAGGTGTGACACCAGGTAGGATTTGATATGTGCATATAAAAATACATTGCTGAATAGGCTACAGACAAAGGGAGACAGGAATTCACATATTTGTTAACTTTAAAAACACATGGAGATCTATTTCAATTAAAAATAGACTGGATTTATAACACCTAACATTTATCATGAAAAGGGCAAGATCAACTATACACCATGCCTCGTCTGAACTGCTTGTATTTCAATTCTGTTTGTGTTACTTTTCTGCATCATATTAGAATTAGTAGTCAGAGTCTAGTAGGGTATGGGTTCGTGTCAGGGATTCAGTATTTCGAATGGAAATTTGGAAAATGAATCCAATGTGTATGCAAATATGTGCTACACACAAAAAATTCCCACTCTCATTCAGAACAATGGCCTGAAATAACCACGCCCCATGTAAGAAACAATTAGAGGAGAAGAGTTAGAAAATCTGTGAATACATACGTAGAATGGAAAATGCTCAGTAGTTCACAACCTTTGAGGTGGAAAAGACGTTTCCAAACCTTAGGGACAGGGTAAAACTCCACAAACATGGAACTCTGCTGGCCTAAACACTTCTGGAGATACTGACAATGAGGTTGGGTACTTGAAATATATGTTGTTGTCAGAACCTTTAGCTTCCTTTGTAGTGAGACCATCAAACTTGGGTCTGCATTTTTGTGACCTGGAGGACATGAATTCTTATTGTCCAATGAACATGAGGCAGCAGTGCTGAATTCACTCTTTGTAGCTAAACTGTGGCCACTGGGGGATAAGTGTCTCCCCGTCTGGAATTTGAAATCATTTGGTCATGCTCCACTTTTCGTGGTGTTTCTTGCTGCTGCAGTGGGTGTTTTGTATTTGGTTCATGACATACAAAGAGTTAAACTGGGACACAATGCTGGAGGGAGTCCTGTAACGTATGGTGTGTCAAGGTCTGCAGGAGAATGCACCAACCAGGCTTCTATCCCCCATTGCTTGCCCCCTTTACCATAGGAACTTGATTCTGAATATTGCCCTGAAAACTCTCCATGTAACATGATGCCTTTACATACAAAGTTCTGCTAGCTGCACCATGTCAGTCACAAGCCATTTGAAAGCCAATGTAAGATCCACATGACCCCACCACAGATGTATTGTCACACACCTGCACACAACTGCTCTAGGCCCACTACTCAGCAGGCTCCAACTTACTGGCATCTCTGTTCTACACCATTTTCATGAAACACAGTCAATGAAGGCATTTTCTGGTACACTCATGATCAGCAACAGGACATCCAAAGGTTCTCCAGTGCCACCTGGTCATGGGAATTTCAAAATTTGGTGGTAGTTATCTAGCCATTTTTGAAGGATGAAGTTGGAGGCACTGTGGGTTTAAATTCATTCAGGAGCCATTAAATATTGAGTAAGCTCATTTCGATGAAAGCTCTGGAGAACTCTCACAGGAAAGGCTTCCCAAAGAGTGGCCCAAGGTCACATGAAGCCAGGCCCATTGAGGTCTACAATGTGAGGTCCATGTGTGTTTTGACTCTCAACTATGGCTGTCAAGTCTTTCAAAATAAAATCATGTGATATCCTTGCTGAGATTCTCAGTGCTCTGTGGAAAGGAACCCTGGGCTTAGATCTCAGTTTCCAAGGGTGACTCTCATGCATGGCCTGCTAAAATCCCAACACAATTCATGGCAATACTTCTCTGAGGTCAGTTCCAGAACTCAGTCTCTAAGGTAAATCACACCTGAGTTCAATCCCAGGTGGACCCAGTCATCTCTTCCGAAGGCCACACAAATGACCACAATTAAAACCAAAACACTCCCACATGGCCCTCATCTTCTTCCATATAGACACACATCATAACCACTGGCTGGTGGTTTTCATGAGTTGCGCAGCCTAAGACAGTATCCAAAATAAGCTCCCTTGCCCCTCATTTGCCTAAAGTCATGGTGGCCTGGACACCCTTCCGGTGAACCATGAGTGATCAAAAAGGCTTGCTGTTAATACTGCTTCGATTTTCCAATTTTAGGCCTACTGACTCTTCGGTTTAGATTCTTAATGTTAAATGGAGTCATGAGAAAAACCAAGCACCTCTGGGCTAGCCTCTTCAGGGCTTTGAAAAACTCATTTGACCAAAAAGATCTTGATTCTCACTTGATGGAGGTCAGGATCCTTAGAAGAATTCGAGAGACTTCATCCACAATGACTGCTCTTTTGGCCATTTTGGTTTTGGATACACAAGAGATCTTTCTTTAGATCCCTCAGGTTCTGAGAATCTAGGCCACAGCCTCACAGGGGGCCAAGAGCCTAAATCAGACACATCCCATTCCAAAGCAATTAAGCAAAGAGCCACAGGTGATGCCCATTTATTTCCATTTGAAAACTGTTTTCTTCATGCTTCACAAAGGGGTGGCCTGAGGCAAAGATGTTCCTGACATTCAGTGCAACAGAACAATAGGTAAGCAAAATTCCCAAAGCAGGGTTTCTCCACTGAGACTTTCCTGGTCACACTGATATCTGAGTTTTCTGAGATGCTGACCATTCCCTTCAGCTATGTAGTACATGGCCATGTCACAGAGCTTGGAGGTGGTACATATTTTGGACACAAAACCATCAGTCTATTCTGGAGAGTGCCCACAATTCAGGAAGAAAACAGGAACTTAGGAAGATAGTAGGTGTTGCCCATCTATAAGACAAGCCACAGTCCATTCATAAATCGGGCAGGATGAATGCTGAGAAGATTTCAACTAGACAGGACTCATCCATTGATGCATTTTCTTTTCTAATGTCTACAACCAGGGGCACAGTGGGATACACTGATATCCAAACACATGCCTTGTCAAACGACTTACTACAAACAGGTCCCGCCAAAACAAACAAACCGTCATTCCTACCTATTCTCAGAACATGAGACAAATTCACAAATCCCCACCCACACCCACAAAGACTCCTCCTTCCCCCAAGTAGGTCTGTGACTATCTGGAGTTTCCACTGACTCGTGGGCCATAGTATGTTCCAAATAAATGGCCTTCCTGTCTCAGACCTGCTTTCCTTGTGCAACTCTGAATTTGTCAGGAGCCAGCAGTGTGCCACTACCTGCTTTCTCAGGAAAAACCCTATTCAGAGCTTTCCTGCGTTTTGGACATCCTCACATCAGTAGGTACCAAAAATGAATGTCTGTGTCCTTGGTAAATCCAAACAAGGAGACCACTGGGACTGGGACTGGACTGGCTATGGGTTCCTGTCTTCCTGGATCCCAAGTTCAGAGAGTTCCAACACCAAAGAAGTGATGTGAGGTCACTTCCTTCAGGAACTGAATCAGATCACTGCCTTGGCAACCTCTTTGTCCTAACAGTTGCTTCCAAGGCTACCATGAGAAAGAGGCTGCCCCTACTTCCTGTGACACTTTCACAAGTTAGAATGCTATATCAACCATAGGCACCCGGGAGCAGCTCTCCACACAGGCCTGGTTTGGTCCATCTTCTCTACATTAAAAAGAGAAAGGCTGATTCAGAAACAACCCTTCATTCTGACCATGTTGTTTGCCAGGGAAGATGACTTTTGCTCTCTCAGGTCCTTCATAGCTGCCTACATCTTCTCCAGTGATCATTTCTGCATGGAATTTTGTGGTTCTCAGCAGGTGGAAGATCCCCTACATTCCTATATTGTAAGACCAACTTTGTCCCTGCTCCTCTGTAAAGTTAGATTGAGGGAACAGTGTATGGTTAGGGTTAATAACATGTTCGATTTGGGTTAGAAATTATTCTGCTGGATGAATAATTGTACAAGAATAATGAGGTGAAATGTATGTAGGAAAACAGAAATCTAAGTAAAATTTGAAGCCCAGAAGGGGATTGGGCTTCAAGGGATTGTGATACTTAGCATTGCGATCAAGGGATTGTGATACTTAGCATTGAATTATGTTCTGCAGAGATGTCTCAGAGAGATCGATATACAATGGCATAAGACCCTGTACCTTGGATTATTGAATGTAGAAGAGAACATCCAGTCAGAAAGCATTAATAGGTAGGATTAGGAAGATAGTCAGTAGGTTTAGGAGGAAGAGTGATTATAGGATTTGGAACAAAAGTTTCTTAGCAATAGGGTTTCGATTAGAGTGTGAATGGAAATGTCAGCACATGTGAAGAGTCAGTCACAATGATGAACTGGGGAAAATATGTAGGAAAGCAATCAATAGAGACATTATGAAATCAGGAAAAGTATAAAGTGAGAGAAAGGATTAGATGTTTTCAACAGGGTTGAATTTGAATATATAATCTTAGGAAGAAACAAATATATTGTCACAAATAGGATTGATTTTTGAGAGCATTAGGCAACTTGGACATGGATGTTTTTAGTAATCCATATTCACTTTACATTTAGGCTTTGGTACAAACATAAGTGTGACCTTTTCTTTTTGTGTCCAAATATTACTGTGATAAAATGTATATGTAGATAAGGTGACATGAGTATTTCTTCCATCATTTCTGAGACCAATAATTTGAAGACGTATAAATTAGTATTGGGTTTACAAAGAGGTGTACCCTGTGTCTATGAATATAAAGAAAAAGCATGAATAGACTGTACAGTGAATAAATAATATAACTGGTTTCACTTTAAATCATGGATTGAATTGATATCTGAAAATATATAAGAAATATTATATTGATACAAAATCATTCATTCCAACCAGTTATACATCTAATGGTAATATTGGGGTTATGGATTATCATGAAGGGTGTGTGAGTTTTGCTTCAAAAGTGATTATGGAAATCGAAAATAATGTATTTGGAAAGAAGTCTCATGAGAAGACCAGTCAAGAAACATGGAGGAATACATGTGTTTCGAAGCAGAAAATGATTGAAAGTGAAACAAATGCCTATAATTTTGTAACTTGTGGATGAAATATATGTCTTATAATGTGCATAAACTGAAGAAATAGTAAAATACCAGTGGTGAATAAGAATGAACATAAAAATACACATCATGTCCCATAGGAATCTACTTGCATTAATGAGAAACTGGGTCAATTATTGTAGAAATATTAGGATTTGTATTCATGATTCACTGAAGTTAATTTTCAGTAATAGGAAACAAATAGTATTTCAGGTGGTTGAATATTTCCGAGAATAATCTTGTGAAATGTTGACTATAAATCCTCATACATGAACTAGAATGAAATTAAGGAGTGTATAATAAGACACATATATTTAATATTTTAAAACATCTGGAGTGTGTATACACACACACACACACACACACACACACATTAAAAAGTAGTAGTATATATGCCAATCGAAATTCATCATGAAATATATATCATCCACAGATCGAAAAATATTCATTTTCCTGAACATGGAATTATGTATAATATTGTTCAACTAGGAAGCTCACACAGAGGATGAATTTTCAGATCCCACAGTGTTTAGGAGGAGTGATCACTTCTCACAATTTGTATCTGCCAAGTCAGACACCTGACAAGAATGTACGTGTGATACCAGGTAGGATTCTATATATGCATATAAAAATAGATGTGCTCAATAGGCTACATAGAATGGGAGAGAGGAATTCACATATTTGTTAACTTTAAAAACACATGGAGAACTATATCAATTACAAATTGACTAGATTTATAACACCAACACTTTGTCACGCAAAAGCCGTGTCCAACTATACACTATGCCTCCTCTGATATGCTTGTATTTCTATTCTGTTTGAGTTATTTTTCTCCATCATATTAGGATTAGTAGTCAGAGTATAGTAGGTTATGGGTTAGTGTCAGGGATTCAGTATTTCAAGTAGAAAATAGGAAAATGAATCTAATAAGCATGAAAATATGTGCTACAAAAAATATTCCCACTCTCATCCAGAAGAATGCCTTGAAATTATCATCGCCCATAGTATGACACAATTAGAGGAGAAGAGTTAGAAAATATGTGAATACATATCTGGACTGGAAAATGCTCAGCATTACACAACTATGGAGGTGGTAGAACAGTTTCCAAAAGTAAAGGACAGTGTAAACCCTCCACAAACATGGAGCTATGCTGGCCTAAAGACTTCTTTAGAAACTGCCTCTGAGTTTGGGTAGTTGAAATATATGTTGTTGTCAGGAGCTTAACTTCCTTTGTAGTGAGACCATCAAAGTTTGGTCTGCATCTATGTGACCTGGAGGACATGGTTTCTTATTTTACAATGAACATGAGGCTGCAGTGCTGAATTCACTCTTTGTAGCTAAACTGTGGTCACTGGGGGCTAAGTGTCTCCCCATGTGGACTTTGAAGCCATTTGGTCATCCTCCACTTTTCCTGGTGTTTCTTGCTGCTGCACTGGGTGTTTTGTATTTGCTTCACGACATACAAGGAATTCAACTGGGAAACAGTGCTGGAGGGAGTCCTGTAACATGTGGTGGGTCAGGGTCTGCAGGAGAATGCCCCAACTTGGCTTCTATCCCACATTGCTTGCCCCCTTGACCATACCAACCTGATTCTGAACATTGCCCTGAAACCTCTCCATATTACAAGATGCCATTTCATATAATGGTCTGATGGCTGCACGAAGTCAGTCACAAGCAATTTGGAAGCCAATGTAATATCCACATGGCCACACCACAGATGTATTATCACACACCTGCACAACACTGCTCTAGGCCCACTACTCAGCACGCTCTAACTTACTGGCATCTCTGTTCTACACCATTTTCAAGAAACCCAGTAAATCAAGGCACTGTCTGGTACACTCATGATCAGCAATGGGACATCCAATGGTTATCCAGTGCCACCTGGTCATTGGGAATTTCAAAAATTTTATGATATTTATCTATCCATTTTTCAAGAATGAAGTTGAAGGCACTTTGGGGTTTCCATTCATCCCAGAACCATTAAATGGTGAGGAAGCTCATTTCAATGAAAGCTCTGAGGAACTCTCACAGGCAAGGCTTCTCAGAGTGTGCCCAAAAGGTCACATGAAGCCAGGCCCTTTAAGGTCTATAATGTGAGGTCCTTGTGTGTTTTGACTCTTAACTGTGGCTGCCAAGTTTTTCAGAATAAAATCATGTGATATCCTTGCTGAGATTCTCAGAGCTCTGTTGAAAGCTTTCCTGGGCCTAGATCTCAGGTTTCAAGGGCGACTCTTATGCATGGCCTCCTACAATCCCAACACAACTCATGGCAATACTTCTCTGAGGTCAGTTTCAGAACTCAGTTTCTAAGGGGAATCACACCAGAGTTCAAGCCCATGTGGACCCAGTCATCTATTCCAAACGCCACAAAAATGACCACATTTAAAACCAAAACATTCCCACATTGCCCTTATCTTTAACCATATAAACACTCATCATTAACTCTGGCTGCAGGTTTCCAAGAGTGGCGCAGCCCAAGACAGTGTCCAAATAATGCACCCTTGCCCCTGATATGTCCAAAGTAAGGGTGGCCTGTTCACCCTTCTTATGAACCAGGAGTGATCAAATAGGCCTGCCATAAATACTGCTCTGCTTCTCCAATTTGAGGCCTACTGACTGTCAGGTATAGATTCTTTATGTGATTTGGCATCATGAGACAACCCAAGCAGTTCTGCAGGAATTTGAAGAACTCATTTGATCCAAAGGATCCCTATTCTCACTTGATGGAGGTCAGGAACCAAACAGAAGAAGGCAAGAGACTTCATCCACAATGACAGATTTTTTGCCATTTTGGTTTGGATGCACACATGGGATCTTCTTTAGATCTATCAGGAGCTGAGAATTTTAGCCACAGCCTCAAACAGGGCCTAGTGTCTGATTAAGACACATCCCTTTCCAGAGCAATTAAGCAAAGAGTCACAGGTGATGCCCATTCATTTCCATTTGAAAACTATTTCTTCAGGCTTCACAAAGGGGTGGCCTGAGGCAAAGACCTTAATGACATTCAAGGCAACAGAAACATAGATAAGCAAATGGAGCCAAGCAGGGTTTCTCCACTGAGACTTTACTGGTCACACTGGTATCTGAGTTTTCTGAGATGTTCCCATTCCCTTCAGCTATCAAGGACATGGCCATGTCACAGAGTTTGGAGGTGGTACATATCTTGAACAATAAACCATGATACTATTCTGGAGAGTGGCCAGAATTCAGGAAGAAAACAGCAACTTAGGAAGTTAGTAGGTGTTTCCCATCCATAAGGCAAGCAACAGTCCATTAATCAATTGTGCAGGATGAATGCTGTGAATCTTTCTACTAGACAGGACACCTCCTTTGATGCATTCTCGTTTCTAATGTCTAAAACCACGGACACAGTGGCTACACAGACATAGAAACACTCGCCTTGTCTAAAGACTTACTAGAAAAAGTCGACTCCAAACCAAACCAACCACCTTTCCTACCTATTCTCAGAACATGAAACAAAACCACAAACTCACACCCACAACCAAAAAGGCACCTCCTTCCCAAAAATAGGTCTTTAACTATCTGGAGTGTCCTCTGACTGGTGGGCCATACTATGTTCCACTCGAAATGGCCTGTCTGGTCTCAGATCTTGTCTCCTTGGCCAACTCTGTTATTCTGGGAGGAGCCAGTGGTTAGCCACAACCTGCTGTCTCAAGAAAGGCCCCTCTTCAGAGCTCTACTGGCATTTGGCTATCCTCACATCAGTAGGTACCAAGAAGGTCTGACTCTGTACTTGGTAAATCCAAACAAGTGAGCCCACTGGGACTGGGACTGGGACTGGCTCTTGGTGCCTGGCTTCTTGCATCCCAATTTCAGAGAGTTACATCACCAAGAAAATGAGGTAAGTCACTTTCTTTGGAACTGAATGAGGCCACTGCCTTGGCAACAACTTTGTCCTAACACTTGCTTACAATGGTCCCATGAGTTGGAGGGTGCCCCTACTTCCTGTGACAATTTGACTAGTTAGAATGGTATATCAAAATAGACACCATGGAACAGCTCTCCACGAAGGCCTGGTTAGGTCCATCTTCTCTACATTAAGAAGAGAGAGTCTGATGCATACACATCCCTTCGTCCTGTGCAGGTTGTTTGCCATGGAAGATGGCTTTTGCTCATTCAGGTCCTTCATAGCTGCCTACATCTTCTCCAGGGATAATTTCTACATCGAACTTTGAGGTTCTCAGCAGTTGGAAGATCACCTACATCCCTTATTGAAAGAATAGCCCTGTCCCTGCTCTTTTGTAATGTTAGATTGAGGCAACAGTGTATGGTTAGGGTTAATAACAGGTTCGATTTGGGTTAGGAATCATTCTGCAGGATGAATAATGGTATTGGGAACCTGCAATATATAGAAATATAGTGGTTAAATATAAGTATGGAAACAGAAATCTAGGTAAGATTTGAAGCTCAGAAGTGCATTGGGCAATAGATTGGGACACGTAGCTTTGAATTACGTTCTGCATACATATTTCAGAAAAATCGATATACAATGGCATAGGACCTTGTACCTCGGATGATTGAATGTGGTAGAGTACATCCACTCAAAAAGGGATAGTCGATAGGATCAGGAAGATAGTCAGTATGTTTCGGAAGAAGATAGAGTATAGGATTTGGACCAAAGTTCATTAGCAATAGGGTTTTGGTTAGAGAGTGAATGTCAATGTCATCACATGTGAAGGGTCAGTCACAATGTTGAACTGGGAAAAATATGTAGGAAAGTAGATATCAATAGAGACATTAGGAAATCAGGCAAAGTATAAAGTGAGTGAAAAAACTAGACATTTCCAACAGTTTTGAGGTTGAATATATAATCTTAGGAAGAAACAAAAATGTGGTCACCAATAGGATTGACATTTGAGAGCATTAGGCAACCTGGATATGGATGTTTTTAGTAATCCATCTTCAGTTTCCATTTAGGCTTTGGTACAATCATACGTGTGACTTTTGCATTTTGTGTCCAGAATATTACTGTGGTAACATGCATATGTAGATCAGGTGACATGAGTATTTCTTCCACCATTTCTGGGAGCAATATTTAGAAGAAGAATAAATTAGTATTGGGCATACTAAGAGGTGTACCCTGTGTCTATGAATATAGAGATAATGCATGAATAGACCATATAGTGAATAAATAATATAACTGGTTCCACTTAAAATAATGGATTAAACTGATATCAGAATATATATAAGAAATACTATATTGATATGAAATCATTCCTGCCAACCAGTTATACATCTAATGGTGATATTATAGTTATGGTTTATCATGAAGTGAGTGTCAGTTTTGCTTCAAAAGTGATAAAGGAAATCAAAAATAATGTATTTGGAAAGAAGTCTCATGATAAGACCAGTCAAGAAACCTGGAAGAATCCATGTGTTCTGAAGCAGGAAGTGATTGAAAGTGAAACAAATGCCTATAAGTTTGCTAACTTGTGGATGAAATATGTATCCTATGATGTGCATAAATTGAAGAAATAGTAATGTACCAGTGTTGAATTAAAATAAATTTCAAAATACACATCATGTCACATAGGAATGTACTTGCATTGATGTTAAACTGGGTCAGTTACTGTAGAAGTATTAGTATTTGTATGCAACATTAACTGAAGTTAGTTTTTAGTACTGCAAACAATATGTATTTCAGGTGGATGAATATTTCTGAGAATGATCTTGTGAAAAGTTGATTATAAATCCATATACATGAACATGAATGAATTTAGTGAGTGTATATAAGACAGATATATTTCATATTTTGAAAAATCTGGAGAGTGTATATATATATATATACAAAAAAAACACACACAGACAATAAATTAGCAATCGAAATTTATCATGAAATATATATCTTCCACAGATGCAAAATTATTTCTTTTAGAACATGGATTTATGTATAATGTTGTTCTTCTAGGAAACACACCCCTAGGTTAAATTTTCAGTTCCAACAGAGTTTAACAGGAGTGATCATTTCTCACAAATTGTATTTGCCAAATTAGCCTCCTCACAAGAATGTAGGTGTGATACCAGGTAGTGTTCTATATGTGCATTTAAAAATACATGTGCTGAATAGGCTACAGAGAAAGGGAGAGAGGAATTCACATATTTGTTAACATTAAAAACACATGGAGAACTATTTCAATTAAAAATTGACTAGATTTATAACACCTACAATTAATCATGCAAAAAACAAGTCCAACTATACACCATGATTCCTCTGAACTGCTAGTATTCCTATTCTGTTTGTGTTATTTTTCTCCATCATATTAGGAGTAGTAGTCAGAGTTTATTAGGGTATGCGTTAGTGTCAGGGATTCAGTATTTCGAATGGAAAATTGGAAAATGACTCTAAAGGGTATGCAAATATGTGCTACACAAAAATGTTCACACTCTCATCCAGAAGATTGCCTTGGCATTATCTTAGTTCCAAGTAAGATACAATAAAGGAGAAAAGTTAGAAAATCTGTAAATACATATCAGGAATAAAAAATGCTCAGGAGTTCACAAACTTGTAGGTGGTAGAGGAGTTTCCAAAAGTAAGGGACAGGGTAAACACTCCACAAACATTGAGCTCTGCTTGTGTAAAGACTTCTTGAGAAACTCTCTGAGGTTGGGCTCTTAAAATACATGTTGTTGTCAGGAGCTTTAGCTTCCTTTGTTGTGTGACCATCAAATCTGGGTGTGCAAATATGTGACCTGAAGGACATTGTTTCTAATTTTCCAATGAAAATGAGGCAGCAGTGCTGAATACTCTTTTTGTAGTTAAACTATGGCCACTGGGGTGTAAGTGTCTCCCCGGGTTGACTGTGAAGCCATTTGGTCATGCTCCAATTTTCGTGGTGTTACTCCTTGGTGCACTGGGAGTTTGGTATTTGCTTCATGAAATACAAGGAGTTCAACTGGGACACAGTGCTGGAGGGAGTTCTGTCACGTGTGGAGGGACACGGTCTGCATGAGAATGCACCAACCAGGATTCTGTCCCACATAGGTTGCCCCTTTGTCCATAGCAACCTGATTCTGAACATTTCCCAGAAACCTATCCATATAACAAGATGCCTTTACATATAAGGGTCTGCTGGCTGTACCCTGTCAATCACAAGGCAATTGGAAGCCAATGGCAGATCCACATGCCCCAACACACATGTTTTTTCACACACCTTCACACCACTGCTCTAGGCCCACTAATGAACAGGCTCCAACTTACTGGCATTACTGTTCTACACAATTTTCATGAAACCCAGTCAGTCAAGGCACTGTCTGATACACTCATGATCAGCAACAGGACATCCAAAAGTTTTCCAGTGCCACCTGGTGATGGGAATTTCAAAAATTTCATGGTATTTATCAAGCCATTTTTCGAGGATAAAGTTGGAGGCTCTGTGGGTTTCAATTCATTCAGGAACCATTAAATGTTGAAGAAGCTCATATCAATGAAAGATCTTGAGAACACTCACAGGCAAGGCTTCCCAAAGAGTGGCCAAAAGGTAACATGAAGTCAGGCCCATTGAGGTATACAATGTGAGGTCCATATGTGTTTTGACTCTCAAGTGTGGCTTTAAAGAATTTCAGAATAAAATCATGTGATATCCAGGCTGAGATTCCCAGTGCTGTGGGCAAAGCCACCCTGCACCTAGATCTCCCTGCACCACAATTAATACCTGAGATGTTGGTTGCATGGCCTAGTAAAATCCAAACACAATTCATGACAATACTTCTCTTATGTCACTTCCAGAATTCAGTCTCTCAGGGGAATCATACCAGAGTTCAAGCCCAGGTGGACCCAGTCATCTGTTCCAAGCACCAAACAAATTACCACAATTCAAAACAAAATGCTCCCACATGCCCCTTATCTTATTTCATGTAGACACTCATCATAACATCTGGATGGAGGTTTCCATGAGGGGCACAGCACAAGACAGTGTCCAAAATAACCTTTCTTGCCCCTCATTTGCCTAAAGTCAGTGTGGCCTGGAAATCCTGACTGTGAACCAGGAGTGATCAAATACGCCTGCCGTTAATACTCCTTGGCTTCTCCAATTTGATGCCTACTGACTGTGGGGTTTAGAATCTTTATGTAAACTGGATTCATGAGAAAACCCAAGCACCTATGGGCTAAACTCTGCAGGGCTTTAAAGAACTCATTTGACCCAAAGGATCCCTATTTTCACTTGATGGATGTCAGGAATCTTAGAGAAGAAGGTGAGAGTCTTCATCCACAATAACTGCTCTTTTGGCCATTTTGGTTTTGGATGCACCCATGGGATCTTTCTTTAGATCCATCAGGTGCTGAAAATCTAAGCCACAGCCTCACACAGGGCCAAGAGGGTGATTCAGACACATCCCTTTCCAAAGCAATTAAGCAAAGAGCAAAACACACACAGACATTATAAAGTGGCAATATATATGCCAATTGAAATTCATGATGAAATATATATCGTCCACAGATCCAAAAATATTAATTTTACTGAACATGGATTTATGAATAATGTTGTTAAACTAGAAAGGTTACCCTTAGGTTGAATTTTAAGATCCAATAGCATTTAGGAGGAGTGATCTCTTGTCATAATTTGTATCTGCCATGTCAACCACCTCACAAGAATTTATATGTGATACCAGGTAGGATTCTATATGTTTATATAAAAATACATGTGATGAATAGGCTACAGAGAAAGGGATAGAGGAATTCACATATTTATTAACTTAAAAAACACAAGGAGAACTATTTCAATTAAAAATTAACTAGATTTATAACACCTACCCTACATAATGCAAAAGGAAAGTCCAACTATACACCATGCCTCTTCTGAACTGCTTGTATTTCTATTGTGTTTGTATGCACTGTGGGTTTCAAGAACCATTAAATGTTGAGGAAGCTCATTTGAATGAAACTCTGGAGAACTCTCATAGGCAAGGCTTCCCAAAGAGTGACCAAAAGGTTAGATATAGCCAGGCCCATTGAGGTCTACAATGTGAGGTCCATGTGTGTTTTGACTCTCAACTATGGCTACCAAGTCTTTAAGAATAAAATCATGGGATATCTTGGCTGAAATTCTCAGTGCTCTGTGGAAATCCACCCTCGTCCTTGATCTTAGTTTCCAAGGGCGACTCTCATGCTTGGCCTCCTAAAATATCACCACAATTCATGGCAATACTTCTCTGAGTTCAGTTCCAGAAGTCAGTCTCTAAGGGGAATCACACAAGAATTCAAGCCCAGGTGGACCCACTCATCTCTTCCAACCGTCACACAAATGACCACAATTAATACCAAAACACTCTCACATGGCCCTCCTCTTCTTCTATAAAGGCACTCATCATAACATCTGGCTGGAGGTTTCCATGAGGGGCACAGCCCAAGACAGTGTCCCAAATAAGCTCCCTTGCCACTCATTTGCCTAAATTCAGGGTGGCTTGGACACCCTTCTTGTCCACCAGGAGTGATCTGAAAGGGTAAAATAAATTGAAATTAAAGTGTAAAAGTTGAAGTGTAAAAGACTGGGTTTTGTAAAGTTTCTAAGCTGCAAGGCCTGAGTTAAAATGTAAAGGACCAGGTATTGTTAAGTTCCTATGCTACATGCAAAACCTGAAATTCCTGTAGCTTGTAGTACAATTCCCGACTGCCCAGTAAATATTCCCCCTGACCGCCTGGTTATTTAATAACCTAGGACCCTGTGTGGCCTGGCACATAGGCATTGCAAGGCCTAAAGCAATCTGTTTGAATGTGTACCTCACTTTAGAACTGACCTATCACTCCTGCCTCACCTGTTCCTGCCAATGAGTGAACTAATCATGTTTAGGAATTGTTGTTTGATTTTTCTGCGGTGTATGTTGATTTCTTAAAGGAGACTGTGATATATGTAAAGTCCCGCCCTCCCCAAAAAGTGTACTTAAGCACTGCTCAACCCCTGCTCGGGGCTCTGGGCTGCTCTCCCTTCTTGAGTGAGCACGTAGCCCCAGCATGCTGGATTGGATCCTCAATGAACGCCTTTTTCTGTTGCATGAGCTGTGGTCTCTTGGTGGTCTCTTCCTCCGACGTTCACCGGATCCTTACATTTGGTGCGTTGGCCGGGAATCACGCAGCATAGGACAAGGACACCCCAACAGACCCCTCTGGGGGTAAGTAAGGCGCTTCTTTCCATTTTTCCTTGCGATCGCTCAGAGCTTTTTGTTCAGGTTCCGTTTTTCCGTTTTTGGTTTGGGTTGGCAGAGTGGCTGCCAGCGGAGAACGTAAGTTCCCCCTGTCAGTGGTGGACAAACGTGTCCTAAAGCCACAGACCACGTCCTCTCAAGGGATGCCTTGGAGGACTCAGGGAGTGATGGATGTGCCCTCTTTGGGTGAGGAGGGACGGATGAGCCCACATTAGGTGACTCTGCTGCCAACCCATCATATCTTGCTGGCTACTTTTTTATCTCAGGTTGAATTCACTGTCTGTCTTTGTGGTCTAACCCATCAGGTTTTGCCAGTTACTAGGTTCTAATCTTTACTTCTGAACTCGTGTTAAATGTTACCTGTGTGTACATGTTTGTGTCACGTTTGTATTGTCCTTGTCTCTGTTTGAGAAACTCTCATTATGGGACAAAGCCATTCCATGCCTCTGTCCTTGAAGCCTTTCCTGGTCCCTGCCTCCAATCGGACACCGTCACCCAGGATCCTATCACTCAAACCTTCTACTCCTTCCCCTCTTCCCTCCATTCTCCCTGAGTCACAAGATTGTAGATCTTGGGGTTGTGAACAAACGGGAGCTGCATGATGGTCTTTGTGTGTCTTTTTATCTGAGTTTCTGTTAAATGTGATGGCATTGTTTGGACCGATGCAGAGTCCCGAGTTCCAACCTGCCTTACATATGTGGAAGTTACTTTAGCTAAATTTTAAACTAATGCTTCTCCTGTGAGGGACCAAAAGTCAATAGAACCGCCAGTTTTTCTGTTCTCACCTTTTGCACCTCTCTTAGCTGTGTTTTAAAGAACTTTGATAAACTTTACTCCCCTTTGTTAAGCAAGATTACGGAAGCAGTGATTTTTTTCTTCCCGTAGTTGGCTTGAGCCTGCCCACTGCAGAGGGAAATGTCTGGGGTCAAAGAACTTTGATATCTCGCTTAAACTTTTCTCAAAACCCTGTCCTCATTATTAAATTGGCATTAATTGGCTTTGGGATGGGAACCAAGCCTTTAGTCATAAATTTTGACACCCCAGATGGGACTTTAAATAAACCCCACTCTGCCCTCTTGGGGAAGCCTAGCACTCAAAACAACTGCAAGCAGAGGATGAAATTTTTGGGAGCTGACTACTGAAAAGTTGGGAGACATAGAATATGCCTGGTGCCTGGGGTCAAAGAAAACCAGAGGAACTAATCCTGTAAGTAAATGGTGAGGCTAAGGGACTCCCAGCAGCTGACAGAGCCATTTTGCTGTGGGGAACTCCCTTATTCCTTACGTGCACTTTAAGGATTTCTCCACCTCTGTTTACTTAACAAAAGGGACAATGAATGCATTAATATGTTGATATTATAGATTTTTTCTTGGGGATGATCTAGGGTGAATGTGTATCTAAAAATGATTTTTTTTTAATTTTAACCATCTCGTATCTAAATGGGTTTCTAAAGCATTGCACTATGTTACAGTTAAAAGTTGGGTTTAAACAATTGTTTAGTTTGATTTCAGGTAGTTCATGCTAGAAAACTTAAATACTTAGGATAAAAAATAATTAAAGAGTTTTAATTTTGAACTAGGCAGCCTGAAAAAATTTCACTAGATATACCAGTGCATTAACTTGGGAAGAGATAATAAATTATGATATGGTATCTATTCCCATCAGTGTGTAAGATTTTAAAAAATGGTACTAAATTAAAACGTTGGTCTGGCTTATTGAAATGACATTAATTAGCAACAGTCTTGGAAATTTTTAAAGCTTAATTTCGGATACACATGGTAGTGTGTGGTTCTTTTTAAAAAATTTTCAGCCAATTTAATGTAACTTAATACTATTAGAAACTTCATAACAAAGAAAGGGGCTTAACGATCCTATAGAAACTTCTTCTGATGGTGGCTTTAATATTATCAAAAAATGATCCTATTTTCAGTTTTGTGTGAGCAAGTTTTTCTAGTGTAGAAAAATCTAAAGATATAAAATTTTGAGAATTACATCTTAAACTTGCATCAAAATTTTCAACATCCAAACCTGGAAATTATGACTTATAGCTAAAATGCCTTAGGCCTGAGGTTTCTGCTACGAATTCCAGTCTTTTCAGTTTTCCAGACCTCAGCAAGGACTTAAGTTGATATGCAAATAAAAGAAGCCTGCAGCACTCAGCAGGAGACAGATAAAAAAGAGTAAATATGTCTTTTTACCTGAACTCAAACTAGACCTAACCAAAAAATTATATTATACGGTATTTACTAATTACTGGCCAGTCATCTTTTTTAGGACTCTTGCTTTTCTTAGATTCTGTATTTTTTTTTTGAACTCATGATCTTGATTCTGCTGATGGGTTAATGTTTTCTGATCAGTTCTATTTTTGATCGACTCTGGAGTTTTTAGCATTTCAATGGAGATTTCACCTGAAAAAGCTACAAGGCTTTTATTATTGTGTTATGTGTTACATTTGTGTTACGTGTTGTATGTTGGTATGTCTGTATGTGTGTATGTCCATATATCATGCAGTGATATGACAATTGACAGATGAGGAGCACTCATGAAAAATTTAAGAATGTATCCAAATGTCTTTGATTCACGTGATTCATATGTTTTAATTCAAATTGGGTAAACAGATAAAAATAAAGATGTCTTTAAAATTAGGCCAATAAGTTTTCTAGGTTTTCAAAAAGGCCCTAGTAAAATGTAGATGTCTATAAAATAATCTGCCTAAATTCAGAAATTTACAAGTATTGTATTGAAATGTGAACAGAAAGAGGTTAGTAGATGAAAAAGAGAAACTAAAAGGTTCCAGATATAGATCTAATAGAGGAAAAATGTGTTTCTGGATAAGAGAGTCTATATGATTAAGTAATTAAAGGGGTTTAAGTAAATAATAAAAAAAGGTTTGTGTAACTTGGTTATATGTGTAAGTTTTGAGCAAGTAATCTTAAAAAAATAAACAGCTGGTAAAACAAGTACTGTTTTTATAAAATTGTGCCATGTTATTTCTTTAAAATCTAAACTTGTTTAATACAAAAACATCAATGTAATTGTGGTGTTAATGTGTTCATATCTTCCAGGTATACAAGTCTGTAAGGTAGAAGCTTCCAAAGACCATTGTATCAAGCTGGTGTTCTAAGGTTGTATGGTAATTCTAGGCTTAAAAGAAAAACATGTTGGAGATTTATGTATATCATTTGTGTTCTATAATTGGACTTGTTATCAATAAGATATGTACAGTTCCATGTTACTTTTTACACTGAGATGCAATTTAAAAGTATTTTTAACTTAATGAGAGCCAAATCTGTGAAGGTTTTATTGTAAACACAAAGGTAATACCCATTCATTTCCATGTGAAAACTGTTTTCTTCAGGCTTCACAAAGGGGTGTCCTGAGACAAAGACTTTCCTGATATTCAGGGCAACATAACAATAGGTAATCAAAAGGCCCAAAGCAGGGTTTCTCCACTGAGACTTTACTGGCTACACTGATATCTGAGTTTTCTGAGATGCTTGCCATTCCCTTCAGCTATCCAGTATATGGCCATGTCACAGATCTTGGAAGTGGTTCATATATTGGACACAAAATCATGAGCCTATTCTGGAGAGTGGCCAGAATTCAGGAAGAAAACAGGAACGTAGGAAGATAGTTGGTGTTGCCCATTGATAAGGCAAGCCACACTCCATTTATAAATTGTGCCGGATGAATGCTGGGAAGTTTTCTCCTTGAGAGGATACACCCATTGAGGCATTCTCTTTTCTAATGTCTACAACCACGGACACAGTGGGATACACAGACCTAAAAACACTCGCCTTGTCAAAGGACTAACTAGAAACACTCCACTCCAAACCAAACACACCCCCTTTCCTAACTATTCTCAGAACAAAAGAAAAAACCACAAACCCATACCCACAACCACAAAGGCACCTCCTTCCCCCAAGTAGGTCTGGAACTATCCAGAGTGTCCTCTGACCGGAGGGCCATACTATGTTCCCCAGAAATTGTCTGTCCTGTCTCAGATCTGGGCTCCTTGGTCAACTCTGTGAAGTTTTCAGGAGCCAGCAGTGAGCCTCTACCTGTTTTCTCCGGAAGGGCCGCTCTTCAGAATTTTTCTGGAATTTGGCCATTCTCACATAAGTAGGTACCACAAAAGACTGACTCTGTCCTCGGAAAATCCAAACAAGTGAGAACACTGGAACTGGTGCTGGGACTGGGTCTTGGTGCCTGGCTTCCTGGAACCCAAATTTGGAGAGTTCCATCAACAAGGATGTGAGGTGAGGTCACTTCCTTTAGTAACTGAATGAGGTCACTGCCTTGGCAACCAATTTGTCCTAACATTTGCTTCCTAAGGTCTCATAACATGGAGGATGTCCCTACTACCTGTGACACTTTCACAAGTTAGAATAGTATAGAAACCATAGTCACCTGGGAACAGCTCTCCACAAAGGCCTAGTTTGGTTCATCTCCTCTACCTTAAGAAGAGAGAATCTGATTCAGACACAACCCTTCATCCTGACCAGGTTGTTTGCCATGGAAGATGCCTTTTGCTCTATCATGTCCTTCATAGCTGCCTACATCTTCTCCAGGGATCATTTCTGCATGGAACTTTGAAGTTTTCAGCAGGTGGAAGATCCCCTGCATTCCTGTATTGTAAGACCAAACCTTTCCCTGCTTTTCTGAACACTTAGATTGAGGGAACAGTGTATGGTTAGGGTTAATAATATGTTCAATTAAAACCAAAATACTCCCACATGGCCCTCATTTTCTTCCATGTAGACATTCATCATTACCTCTGGCTGGAGGTTTCCATAAGGGGCGCAGCCCAAGACAGTGTCCAAAATAAGTTCCCTTTCCCCTCATTTTCCTAAAGTCAGGGTTTCCTGGACACCCTTCCTGTAAACCAGGATTGATCAAATAGGCCTGCCAGTAATACTGCTCTGTTTCTTCATTTTGAAGCCTACTGACTGTGAGGTATAGATTCTTTATGTGATTTGGAGTCATGTGAGAACCCAAGCACTGCTGCAGGGCTTTGAAGAACTCATTTGTCTCAAAGGATCCCTCTACTTACTTGATGGAGGTCAGGAACCTAACAGAGGAAGCAAGAGACTTCATCCACAATGACTGATCTTTTTGCCATTTTGGTTTTGGATGCACACATGGGATCTTTCTTTAGATCCATCAGGTGCTGAAAATCAAAGCCACAGCCTCTCTCAGAGCCGAAAGGATGATTCAGACACATCCCTTTCCAAAGCAATTAAGCAAAGAGCCACAGGTGATGCTCATTCATTTCCAATTGAAAGCAGTTTTTTTCAGGCTTCACAAAATGGTGGCCTGAGGAAAAGACCTTCCTGACATTCAGGTCAACAGAACAGTAGGTTAGCAAAAGGCACAAAGCAGGGTTTCTCTACTGAGACTTTACTGGTCACACTGATATCCGAGTTTTCTGAGATGCTCCCAATTCCCTTTATCTATCCAGTACATGGCCATGTCACAGAACTCGACAGAGGTCCATATCTTGGACAAAAAAACATGAGCCTATTCTGGAGAGTGGCCAGAATTCAGGAAGAAAACAGGAACTAAGGAAAGAAGTAGGTGTTGCCCATATAAGGCAAGCCACAGTCCATTCATAAATTGGGCAGGATGTGTGCTGAGATGCTTTCTACTAGACAGGACACATCCATTGATGCATTCACTTTTCTAATATCTACAACCACGGAAAAAGTGGGAAACACAAACATAGAAACACTCGCCATGTCAAATGACTTACCAAAAACAGTCCACTCCAAACCAAACATACTGCCTTTCCTACCTATTCTCAGAACATGATACAAAACTACAAATTCACACCCACACCCACAAAGGCACCTCCATTACCCAAGTAGGTCTGTGACTATCCAGAGTGTCCTCAGACTGGTGGGCCTTACTCTGCTCCCTCGAAATGGACTTTCCTGTCTCAGATCAGGTCTCCTTTACCAACTCTGTAAAGTTGTCAGCATCAATCAGTGAGTCACTACCTGCTTTCTCAGGAACGGCCCCTCTTCAGAGCTTTCCTGGCATTTAGCCATCCACACATCAGTATGTACCAAGAAAGACCGACTTTGTCCTTGGTAAATCCAAACAAGTGAACCCACTGGGACTGGGACTGGGACTGGCTCTGAGTGCCTGGCTTCCTGGATCCCAAGTTCAGAGAGTTCCATCACCAAGGAAGTGAGGTAGGTCACTTCCTTCAGGAACCGAATGAGGTCACTATCTTGGCAACCACTTTATCCTAAATTTGCTTCCAAGGGTCCCATGAGAGAGAGGCTGCCCCTACTTCCTGTGTCACATTCACAAGATAGAATGGTATATCAACCATAGGCACATGTTAACAGCTCTCCACACAGACCTGGTTTGGTCCATCTTCTCTACATTAAGAAGAGAGAGGCTTATTCAGACACATCGCTTCATCCTGACCAGGTATTTTACCAAGGAAGATATCTGTTGCTCTCTCAGGTTCTTCATAGCTGCCTACATCTTCTCCAGGGTTTATTTCTGCATGGAACTTGAGGTTCTCAACAGGTGGAAGATCCCCTATCTACCTGTATTATAACACCAACTCTGTCCCTGCTCTTCGTAAAGTTAAATTGAGGGAACAGTGCATGGTTAGGGTTAATAGCATGTTCGATTTGGGTTAGGAATCATTCTGTGAGATGAATAATGGTAATGGGAACCTCCGATATTACAAGCATATATAGGTGTAATATAAGTATGAAAACAGAAATCTAGGAAAGATTTCAAACCCAGATGAACATTGGGCCCTTGATTGGGATACTTAGCTTTGAATTATTTCCGCAAAGTTGTCTCAGATAAATCGATATACAATGGTATAGGACCTTGTACCTTGGATGACTGAATGAGGAAGAGATCGTCCAGACAAAAAGAGATAGTTCGAAAAGTTATTTAGATATAGGGTTTTGGTTAGAGAGTGAATGTAAATGTCAGCATATGTGAAGAGTCAGTCACAGTGATGAACTGGGGAAAATGTGTAGGAAAGCAGATATCAATAGAGACATTAGGAAATCAGGGAAAGTACAAAGTGAGTGATAGGATAAGATGTTTTTAACATGGTTGAGTTTGAATATATAATCTTAGGAAGAAACAAATATGTAGTCACCAATAGGAATGATATTTGAGATCATTAGTTAATCAGGACATGGATGTTGTTAGTAATACATGCTCACATTAAATTTAGGCTTTGGTACAATCATAAGGGTGTCCTTTGCATTTTGTGTCAGAAATATTACTGTGATAAAATGTGTATGTATATCAGGTGACTAGAGTATTTCTTCCACCAATTCTTAAAGCAATATTGTAAAGACTTATAAATTAGTATTTGGGATACAAATAGGTATACCATCGGTCTATGAATATAGAGATGATGCCTTAATAGACCATACTGTGAATAAATAATATAACTGGTTCAAACTTTAAATAATTGATTGAATTGATATCTGAAAATATATAGGAAATCTTATATTGATATACATAAGTTCATTCTAACCAGTTATACATCTAATGGTAATTTTAGCATTATGGTTTATGATGAAGAGTGTGGGAGTTTTGCTTCAAAAATGATTATGGAAATCGAAAATAATATGTTTGGAAATAATCTCATGCAAAGAACACTCAAGAAACATGGAGGAATACATATGTTCTGAAACAGCAAGTAATTGCAAGTGAACCAAATGCGTACAGATTTGTGAACTTGTGGATGAAAAGTATTATCCTATGATGTCCATAAACTGAAGAAATTGTAATGTACCAGTGTTGAATAAAAATGAACTTCAAAATACACATCATGTCCCATAGGATTTTACTTGCATTGATGTTAAACTGGGTCAGTTACTGTACAAATATTAGTATTTGTAAGCACCATTCACCAAAGTTAGTTTTCAGTACTGGGAAATAAATATGTATTTCATGTGGATGAATATTTCTGAGAATAATCTTGTGAAAATTTGATTATAAATCCACATATAGGAACATGAGTTAAATTAATGAGTGTATAATAAGACACATATATTTCATATTTTGAATAATCTGGAGAAAAAAAAAATATATATATATATAGATACAAACACAGACATTAAAATGTAGTAATATGTATGCCAATCAAAATTCATTATGAAATATATATCATCCTCATATCCAAAAATATTCTTTTTACTGAGCATGGATTTATGTATAATGCTGTTCATCTAGGAAATTCACCAATACGTTGAATTTTCAGTTCCATCAGTATTTAGGGGGAGTGATCTCTTCTCACAATCTGTATCATCCTAAAACAGCAAGCTCACAAGAATGTACGTGTGATACCAGGTAGGACACTAAATATGCATAATAAATTTCATGAGATGAATAGGCTACAGAGAAAGGGAGACAGAAATGTACATATGTGTTAACTTTAAAAACTCATGGAGAAGTATTACAATAAAAAGTTGACTAGATTTATAACACATACACTTGATAAAGCAGAAGGCAAGTCCTAGTATACACCATGCCTCCTATGTACGGCCTGTATTTCTATTCTGTTAGGTTTCTTTTTCTACATCATATTAAGATTAGTAGTCAGAGTCTAGTAGGGTATGGGTTAGTGACAGGGATTCAGTATTTCTAATGGAAAATAGGAAAATGAATCTAATGTGTATGCAAATATTTGCTAGACAAAAATCTTCCCACTGTCCTCCAAAACAATGCCTTGATATTTCCTTCGCCACAAGTAATACACAATTAGTGGAGAAGAGTTTGAAAATCTGTGAATATATATCTGGAAAAGAAAATGCTCAGGGGTTCACAACCTTGGAGGTGGTAGAGGAATTTCCAAAAGTAAGGTACAGGGTAAACACTCCACAAACATGGAACTCTGGTGGCCTAATGAGTTTTTGAGAAACTGCCTCTGAGTTTGGGCCCTTGAAAAATTTGTTGTTGTCAGGAGCTTTAGCTTCCTTTGTATTGAGACCATCAAACCTGGGTTGGCATCTATGTGACCTGGATGACATGGTTCCTTATATGCTATTGAACATGAGGAAGAAGTTCTGAATTTTCCCTTTGTTAGTAAACTGAGGACACTGGGGTCTAAGTGTCTAACCATGTGATCTGTGAAGCCATTTGGTCATACTCCACTTTTCGTGGTGTTTCTTACTGCTGCACTGGGAGTTTGGTATTGGCTTCACGTAATACAAGGAGAAAAACTGGGACACAGTGCTAGAGGGAGTACTCTCACGTGTAGTGGTTGAGGGTCTGCAGGAGAATGCACCAACCAGGCTTCTATCCCAAAAAGCTTGCACCCATGTCCATAGCAACCTGATTCTGAACATTGCCCTGAAACCTCTCCATATAACAAGGTCCCTTTACTTGTAAGGTTCTGCTGGCTGCAACATGTCAGTCACAAGTCATTCGGAAACCAATGGCAGAACCACGTGTCCCCACGACAGATGTTTTATCATACACCTGCCCACCACTGCTCTGGGCCCACTAATCAGCAGGCTCCAACTTTCTGGCACCTCTGTTCTCACCATTTTCATGAAACCCAGTCAATCAATGCAATGTCTGGTACACTCATGATCAGCAACAGATATCCAAAGGTTCTCCAGTGCCATCTGTTCATGGAAATTTAAAAAATTCATGGTATTTATCTAGCCAATTTTCAAGGATGAAGTTGGAGGCACTGTGGCTTTCAATTTATTCAGGAACCATGAAATGGTGAAGAAGCTTATTTCAATTAAAGCTCGGGAGAACTCTCAGAGGCAAGGTTTCCCAAAGAGTGGCCAAAAGGTCACATTAAGCCAGGCCCATTGAGGTCTACAATTGAGGTCCATGTGTGTTTTGACTCTCAACAATGGCTGCCACGTCTTTCTGAATAAAGTCATGTGATATCCTGCCTGATATTCCCAGTGCTCTTTGGAAAGCTATCCTGAGCCTAGATCTCAGTCTCCAAGGGCAACTCTCATGTGTGGCCTCCTAAAATCCCAACACAATTCATGTCAATACTTCTCTGAGTTCATTTCAGTCTCTAAGGGGAATCACTCCAGAGTTGAAGTCCATGCGGACCCAGTCATCTCTTCCAACCACCACACAAATGACCACAATTAAACCAAAACACTCCCACATGGCCCTCATCTTCTTCAATATAAACTCTCATCATAACCTCTTGCTGGAGGTTTCCATGAGGGGCGCAGCCTAAGGAAGTGTCCAAAATAAGCTCACTTGCCCCTTATTTGCCTAAACTCAGTGTGGCCTGGAAACCCTTTCTGTGAACCAGATGTGATAAAATAGGCCTGCCATTAATACTGCTCTACTTCTCCAATTTGAGGCCTACTCTCTGTGGGGCATAGATTCTTTATGTGAATTGGGGTCATGAGAAAATCAAGCACCTATGGGCTACCCTCTGCAGGGCTTTGAAGAACCCATTTCAGTGAGTCGAGGAATTGGACCAAATGTTCTTTAGATATAGGGTTTTTGTTAAAGAGTGAAAGTAAATGTCAGCCTATTTGAAGAGTCAGTCACAGTGATGAACTGGGGAAAATGTGTAGGAAATCAGATATCAATAGAGACATTAGGAAATCAGGCAAAGTACAAAGTGAGTGATAGGATAAGACATTTTTAACAGGGTTCAGATTCAATATTTAATCTTAGGAAAAAACAAATATGTAGTCACCAATAGGAATGATATTTGAGATCATTAGTTAATCAGGACTTGGATGTTGTTAGTAATACATGCTCACTTTCAATATAGGCTTTGGTACAATCATAAGTGTGTCCGTTGCATTTTGTGTCAGGAATATTACTGTGATAAAATGTGTATGTATATCAGGTGACTAGAGTATTTCTTCCACCAATTCTTAAAGCAATATTTTAAAGACTTATAAATTAGTATTTGGGATACAAATAGGTATACCATCGGTCTATGAATATAGAGATGATGCCTTAATAGACCATACTGTGAATAAATAATATAACTGGTTCAAACTTTAAATAATGGATTGAATTGATATCTGAAAATATATAGGAAATTTTATATTGATATACATAAATTCATTCTAACCAGTTATACATCTAATGGTAATATTAGCATTATGGTTTATCATGAAGAGTGTCTGAGTTTTGCTTCAAAAATGATTATGGAAATCAAAAATAATGTGTTTGGAAAGAATCTTATGAAAAGAACAGTCAAGAAACATGGAGGAATACATGTGTTCTGAAGTAGGAAGTGATTGAAAGTGAACCAAATGCCTATAAATTTGTGAAATTGTGGATGAAAGGATATATCCTATAATGTCCATAAACTGCAGAAATAGTAATGTATCAGTGTGGAATAAAAATGAACTTCAAAATACACATCATGATCCCATAGGTGTCTACTTGCATTGATGTGAAACTGGGTAAGTCACTGTGGAAATATTACGATTTGTATGCACCATTCACTGAATTTAGTTTTCAGTACTAGGAAATAAATATGTATTTAAGGTGGATGAATATTTCTAAGAATTATTTTGTAAAAATTTGATTATAAATCCACATACACACACATGAGTGAATTTAGAAAGTGTATAATAAGACACATATATTTCATATTTTGGAAAATCTAAAGAGTAGATATCTATATCTATATAGATAGATAGATAGATAGATAATTAGATACTCACATACACAGACATTAAAATGTAGCAATATATATGTCATTCGAAAATCATAATAAAATAGATATCATCCACGTATCCAAAAATATTCATTTTACTGAACATTTATTTATGCATAATACTGTTCATCTAGGAAATTCACCCATAGGTAGAATTTCCAGTTCCATCAGTATTTAGAGGGAGCGATCTCTTCTCACAATTTGTATCTTCCAAAATAAGCAAGCTCACAAGAATGTACATGTGATACCAGGTAGAATTCTAAAGATGCATTAAAAAATACATGTGATGAATAGGCTACAGAGAAAGTGAGACAGAAATTTACATAAGTGTTAATTTTAAAAACTCATGGAGAAGTATTACAATGAAAAGTTGACTAGATTTATAACACATACCATTGATAAAGCCGAAGGCAAGTCCAAGTATACACCATGACTCCTATGAAAGGCCTGTATTTCTATTCTGTTAAGTTTCTTTTTCTCCATCATATTTTGATTAGTAGTCAGAGTCTAGTAGGGTATGGGGTAGGGTCAGGGATTCAGTATTTCAAATGGAAAATAGGAAAATGAATCTAATGTGTATGCAAATATGTGCTACACAAAAATCTTCCCACTCTCATCCAGAACAATGCTTTGACATTACCTTCGCCCCAAATAAGAAACAATTAGTGGAGAAAAGTTAGAAAATCTGTGAATACATATGTGGAAAGGAAAATGCTCAGGAGTTCACAAACTTGTAGGAGGTAGAACGGGTTACAAAAAGAGAGAGGGTAAACACTCCACAAACATGGAGCTCTGCTAGCCTTTTTGAGAAACTGCCTCTGAGCTTGGGCAGTTAAAATATATGTTGTTGTCAGGACCTTTAGCTTCCTTTGTAGTGAGACCATCAATTCTGGGTCTCCATCTATGTGACCTGGATGACATGGTTTTTTATTTTCTAGTGAACATGAGGCAGCAGTGCTGAATTCTCTCTTTGTAGGTAAACTTTGGCCACTGGGGTCTAAGTATCTAACTGTGTTGTCTGAAAAGCCATTTGGTCATTATCCACTTTCGTGGTGTTTTTTACTGCTGCACTGTGAGTTTGGTATTGGCTTCACGATATACAAGGAGTTCTACTGGGACACAGTGCTGGAGGATGTACTCTCACGTGTGGTGGGTTACTAAAATGCACCAGTGGGGCTTCAATCCCACATAGCTTTTCAACTTGACAATAGCAACCTGATTCTGGACATTGGCAGGAATCCTCTCCATATAATAAGATGCCTTTACATACAGTCTGCTGGCTGTACCATGTCAGTCACAAGTGATTTCTAAGCCAATGGCAGATCCACGTGGCCCCACCAGAAATGTTTTTTTCACACACCTACACTACACTGCTCTAGGCCCACTAGTCTGCAGGCTCCAACTTTCTGGCATCTATGTTCTACACTTTTTCCATGAAACCCAGTCAATCAAGGCACTGTCTGGTACAGTCATGATCAGCAACAGGACATCCAGAGGTTCTCCAGTGCAACCTGGTCATGGTAATTTCAAAAAATTCATGGTATTTATCTAGATATTTTTCAATAATGAAGTTGGAGGCACTGTGGGATTCAATTTATACAGGAACCATTAAAAGGTGAGGAATCTCATTTCAATGAAAGGTCTGGAGAACTCTCACAGGCAAGGCTTCCCAAAGAGTGGGCAAAAGGTCACATGAAGCCAGGCCCATTGAGGTCTACAATGTGAATTCCATGTGTGTTTTGACTCTCAACTATGGCTGACAATCTTTCAAAATAAAATCTTGTGATATCCTGGCTGAGATTCCCAGTGCTCTGTGGAAAGTCACCCTGGGCCTAGATCTCAGTTTCCAATGGCGAATCTCATGCTTGGCCTCCAAAAATCTCAACACAATTCATGGCAATACTTCTCTGAGCTCAGTTCCACAACTCAGTCTCTAAGGGGAATCACAACAGAGTTCAAGCCCAGGTCGATCCAGGCATCTCTTCCAATTGCCACACAAATGACGACAATTAAAACCAAAACACTCCCACAGGGCCCTCTTCTTCTTTTATATAGACACTAATCATAACCTCTAGCTGGAGGTTTCCATGAGGGGCACAGCCCAAGACAGTGTCAAAAATAATCTCACTTGCCCCTCATTTGCCTAAAGTCAGGGTGGCCTGGACAACATTCCTGTGAAACAGAAGTGATCATATAGGACTGCTGTTAATACTGCTCCACTTCTCAAATTTGAGGCCTACTGACTGTGGGGTATAGATTCTTTGTGTGAATTGGAGTCATGAGAAAACGCAAGCACCTATTGTCCAGCCTCTGCAGGGCTTTGAAGAACTCATTTGACACAAATGATCCCTATTCTCACTTGATGGAGGTCATTAATATTACAGAGGAAGGCGAGAGGCTTCATGTACAATGACTGATCTATTTTTCCATTTTGGTTTTGGATGCCCACATGGGATCTTTCTCTAGATACATCAGGTGCTGAAAATCTAAACCACAGGCTCACACAGGGCCAAGAGGCTGATTCAGACAAATCCCTTTCCAAAGCAATGAAGTAAAAAGCCACAGGTGATTCCCATTCATTTCCATTTGAAAACTCTTTTCTTCAGGCTTCACTAAGGTTTGGCCTGAGGCAAAGACCTTTCTGACATTCAGAGCAACAGAACAATAGGTAATCAAAAGCCCCCAAGCAGGGTTTCTCCTAGGAGACTTTCCTGGTTACTCTGATATGTGAGTTTTCTGAGATGCTCGCCATTCCCTTCAGCTATCCAGTACATGGCTATGTCACAGAGCTTGGAGGTGGTACGTATCTTGTACAAAAATACATGATACTAATCTTTAGAGTGGCCAGAATTCAGGAAAAAAATGAGAACATAGGTAGATAGCAGGTGTTGCCCATGGATAAGGCAAGCCTCATTCCATTCATTAATTGGGAAGGATGCATACTGGGAAGTTTTCTACTAGACAGGACACACCCAATGAGCTATTTTCTTTTCTAATATCTACAAAGAAAAACACAGTGGGATACACAGACACAGAAACAGTCTCCTTGTCAAATGACTTACTAGAAACAGTCCACTCCATACCAAACAAACCTCCTTTTTTACCTATTCTCAGATCATGAGAAAAAACCACAAACACAAACCAACACCCACAAATGCACCTCCTTCTTCCAAGTAGGTCTGTGACTATCTGGAGTGTCCTCTGACTGGTAGGACATACGATGTAACCCAGAAATGGCCTTTCTGTCTCAGATCTGGTCTCCTTCGTCAAATCTGTGAATTTGTAAGGAGGCAGTGGTGAGCCAATTCCTATGCTCTCAGGAAAGACCCCTCTTCAGAGCTTTCTTGGTATTTGGCAACCCTTACATCAGTAGGTACCAAGAAAGACTGACTCTGTCCTTGGTAAATCCAAAGAAATGAGCCCACTGTGACTGCGACTGGGACTGGCTCAGGGTGCCTGGCTTCCTGGATCACAAAATTCAGAGACCTCCATCACCAAGGAAGTGAGGTGAGGTCACTACCTTCAGAAAATGAATGAGGTCACTGTCTTGGCCACCACTTTGTCCTAACAGTTTCTTCCTATTGTCTCCTGACATGGAGGCTGCCCTACTTCCTGTGATACTTTCACATGTTAGAATGGTATAGAAACCATAGTCACCTGGGAACAGCTCTCCACACAGGCCTAGTTTGGTCCATCTTCCCTACATTAAGAATAGAGAGGCTGACTCAGACACATCCTTTCATCCTGACCATGTTGTTTGCCATGGAATATTACTTTTGTTCTCTCAGGTCCTTCATAGCTGCCTGCATCTTCTCCAGGGATAATTTCTGCATGGATTTTGAGGTACTCAGCAGGTGGAAGATCTCCTAACTTCCTGTATTGTAATACCAACTTTGTCCCTGCTCTTCTGTAAAGTGAGATTGAGGGAATATTGTATGGTCAGGGTTAATAGCATGTTCGATTTGGGTTGGAAATCATTCTGCTGGATGAATAATTGTATTGAGAACCAGCGATATTTATAAGAATATAGAGGGAAAACATAAGTATGAAAACAGAAATCTAGGTAATATTTGAAGCCCAGAAGGATTTGGACCCTTGATTGGGATCCTTAGCTTGAGTTATGTTTTGCACCGAGGTCTCAGTTAAATTGATATACAATGGCATAAGACCCTGTACCTCAGATGATTAAATGTAGAAGAGAACATCCAGTCAAAAAGGGATTGTGTGTAGGATTAGGAAGATAGTCAGTAGGTTTAGGAGGAAGAGTGAGTCTAGGATTTGGACCAAATGTTCTTTAGCAATACGGTTTTGGTTAGAGAGTGAATATAAATGACACCATATGTGAAGAGTCAGGCACAATGATGAACTGGGGAAAATATGTAGGAAAGCAGACATCAATAGAGACATTAGGAAATCTGGCAAAGTATAACATGATAGGATTAGAGATTTTCAACAGGGTTGAGGTTGAATACATAATCTTAAGAAGAAACAAATTTGTAGTCACCAATAAGATTGACATTTGAGAGCATTAGGCAACCTGGACATGGATATATTTAGTAATCCATGTTCACATTCCATTGAGGCTTTGGTACAATCATAAGGGTGACCTTCGCATTTTGTGTCCAAAATATTACTGTGATAATATGTATATGAAGATCAGGTGACATGAGTATTTCTTCCACCATTTCTGGGGGAAATATTTTGAAAAGATATAAATTAGTACTGGGGATACTAATAGGCTTACCCTGTGTTCATGAATATAGAGATGATGCATTAATAGACCATAATGTGAATAAATTATATGACTGGTTCCAAATTTAAATAATGGATTGTATTGATATCTGAAAAAATAGAAGAAATCATTTATTGATATACATACATTCATTCCAACCACTTACATATCTAATGGTTATCTTAGGGTTACCGTTTATCATGAATAGTGAATGAGTTTGCTTCAAAAATGATTATGGAATCGAAAATAATGTGTTTAGAAAGAAGTCTAGTGAAAAGACGAGTCAAGAAACTTGGAGAAATATAAGTGTTCTGAAGGAGGAAGTGATTGAAAGTGAACCAAATGTTTATAAATTTGTGAATTTGTGAATGAAAGGATATATTTTATGATGTCTATAAACTGAAGAAATAATAACGTACAAGGTTTGAATAAAAATGAACTTTAATAAACACATCACATCCAATAGGAATCTACTTGCATTGATGTTAAACTTGGTCAGTTACTGTAGAAATATTACGATTTGTAAGCACCCTTCCCTGAAGTTAGTTTTCAGTACTAGGAAACAAATATGTATTTCAGTGGATGTATATTTCTGAGAATAAACTTGTTAAAAGTTGATTATAAATCCACATATATGAATATGAATGAATTCAGGCGGTGTATAAGAAGACACATATATTTCATATTTTGGTAAATCTGGAGAATATATATATATATATATATATATATATATATATATATAGACACACAAACACACACATTATAATGTAGCAATATATATGCCAACTGAAATTCATCATGAAAAATAACTCATCCGCATATCCCAAAATATTCATTTTACTGAACAGTAATATATGTATAGTGTTGTTCATCTAGGAAGCTCACTCATGGGTTGAATTTTCTGTTAAAACAGCGTTTAGGAGGAGTGATCTCTTCTCACAATTTGTATCTGCCAATTCAGCCACCTCACAAGAATGTACATGTGAAACCAGGTAGGATTCTATTTGTGCATATAAAAATACATTTGCTTAATAGGCTACAGAGAAAGGGAGACAGGAATTCACATATTTCTTAACTTTAAAAACACATGGAGAATTATTTCAACAAATAATTGACTAGATTTATAACTCCTACCTTATATCATGCAAAAGGTAAGTCCAACTATACACCATGCTTCCTCTGAAATGCTTGTATTTCTATTCTGTTTGGGTTATTTTTCTCCATTATATTAGGATTAGTAGTCAGAGTTTAGTAGGGTATGGGTTAGTGTCAGGGATTCAGTATTTCAAACAGAAAATTGTAAAATGAATCCAATGTTTATGCAAATATGTGCTAAACAAAAACTTCTCTCTCTCATCCAGAACAATGACTTGACATTCCCTTCGCCACAAGTAAGTCAGAATTAGAGGAGAAGAGTTAGAAAATCTGTGAATATATATTTAGAATGGAAAATGCTCGGGAATTCACAACCTTGGAGTTGATAGAGCAGTTTCCAAAAGTAAGTGACATGGTAAACACTCCACAAACATGGAGATCTGCTGGCCTAATCACTTCTTGAGAAATTGCCTCTGAGCTTGGGCACTTGAAATATATGTTGTTTTCAGGAGCTTTAACTTCCGATGTAGTGAGACCATCAAAGCTAGGTCTGCATCTATGTGACCAGGAGGACATGGTTTCTTATTTTCCAATGACCATGAGGCAGCAGTGCTAAATTCTCTCTTTGTAGCTAAATTGTGGCCAGTGGGGCTAAGTGTCTCCCCATGTGGACTGTGAAGCCATTTGGTCATCCTCGACTTTTCGTTTTGTTTCTTGCTGCTGCACTGGGGGTTTGGTATTTGCTTCACGAAATACAAGGAGTTCAAGTGGGACACAGTGCTGGAGGGAGTTCTGTCACGTGTGGTGGGTCAGTGTCTGCATGAGAATGCACCAACTAGGCTTCTATCCCACATAGCTTGCCCCTTGACCATAGCAACCTGATTCTAAACATTGCCGTGAAAAATCTCCATATAACAAGTTGCCTTTATATAGAAGGGTCTGCTGGCTGCACCGTGTCTGTCTCAAGGCATTTGAAAGTCAATGGCAGATCCACATGGCCCCACCAGAGATGTTTTATCACACACCTGCACACCACTGCTCTAGGCCCACTACTCAGCAGGCTCCAACTTACTGGCATCTCTGTTCTACACGATTTTCATGATACCTAGTCAATCAAGGCACTGTCTGGTATACTCATGATCAGCAACAGGACATCCAATGGTTCTCCAGTGCCACCTGGTCATGAGAATTTCTAAAATTTTATGGTATTTATCTAACTATTTTTCACAGATGAAATTGTTGGTACTGTGGGTTTCAATTCATTCAGGATCCATTAAATGTTGAGGAAGCTCATTTTAATGAAGGATCTGGAGATCTCTCACAGGCAAGGCTTCCCAAAGAGTGGCCAAATTGTCACATGAAGCCAGGCCCATTGAGGTCTACAATGTGAGGTCATGTGTGTTTTGACTCTCAACGATGGCTGCCAAGTCTTTCAGAATAAAACCTGTGATATCCTAGCTGAGATTCCCAGTGCTCTCTGGAAAGCCTCCCTGGGCCTAGACCTCAGTTTCCAAGGGCGACTCTCATGTGTGGCCTCCTGAAATCCCAACAACATTCATGGCAATACTTCTCTGAAGTTAGTTCCAAATCTCATTCTCTAAGGGGAATCACATCAGAGTTCAAGCCCAGGTGGACCCAGTCATCTCTTCCAACTACCACACAAATGACCACAATTAAAACCAAAACACTCCCACATGGTTCTCATCTTCTTCCATATAGACACACATCATAACCTGTGGATGGAGTTTTCCATGAGGGGCACAGCCAAACCAGTGCCCAAAATAAGCTCCCTTGCCCCTCATTTGCCTAACGTCAGGGTGGATTGGACATGCTTCCTGTGAACCAGGAGTGATCAAATAGGCCTGCCGTAAATGCTCCACTTCTCCACTTTGAGGCCTTCTTACTGTGGGGATTATATTCTTCTTTTTCTAAATTTTTTTGGAAATTTAATTGGAAAGTTAAAAAAATTGTTTTGCAGAATGTTAAATTTCTAATGGCAAAGCCTTCACCTTGTTTGTGAAGGAAACCTTGATGCCTTGCCAATCTGGTAACATGGAGACACTCAAAATTTTCTTTTACATACTACATGGATGAATGGCTACAGCTCATAGTTTTTTAAAACTGAAAGGCAGATACCAGCAAGTAAGATAACAAATAAAAGACAATTTTATTAAAAAATAAAGTTGTTAAATGACTCAAATATTGGAAATTCAATTCTTTTTATTTTTGGTTGTTCAAAACATTATAAAACTCATGATATATCATCTTTCATACATTTGACTCAATTGGGTTATGAACTCCCATTTTTACCCCAAATACAAATCGCAGAATCACATCAGTTACACACTCACGTTTTTACATAATAGCATACTAGTTATTGTTGTATTCTGCTACCTTTCCTATCCCCTACTATTCCCCCTCCCCTCCCATCTTCCCTCTCTACCTCATCTGCTGTTGTTTAATTCTCTCCCTTGTTTTCCCCTCTTTAGCCTCACAACCTCTTATATGTAATTTCGTGTAACATTGAGTAGTCTCCAACCATTTCCATATGCTTTTCCTTCTCTCTCCCTTTCTCTCCCCCCACTCATCTCTGTTTAGTTTTAATATTTTTCTCATGTTCTTCCTCCCTGTTCTCTTCTTATTTGCTCTCTCTATATAAAAGGAAACATTTGGCATTTGTTTTTTAAGGATTGGATAGATTCGCTTAGCATAATCTATTCTAATGCCATTCATTTCCCTGCAAATTCTATGATTTTGTCATTTTTCAGTGCTGTGTAATACTCAATTGTGTATAGATGCCACATTTTTATTATCCATTCGTCTATTGAAGGGCATCTAGGTTGGTTCCAAAGTCTAGCTATTGTGAATTGTGCCGCTATGATCATCGATGTGGAAGTATCCTTATACTGCTCTCTATTAACATCCTCAGGGAAGAGTCTGAGAAGGGCGATATCTCGGTCAAATGGTGGTTCCATTCCCAGCTTTCCCATGAATCTCCATACTGCTTTCCATATTGTACTCACCAATTTGCAGTCCCACAAGCAGTGTACAAGTGTACCCTTTACCCCACATCCTCACCAACACTTATTGTTGTTCGACGTCATAATGGCTGCCAATCTTACTGGAGTGAGATGGTATCTTAGGGTGGTTTTGATTGCATTTCTCTGACTGCTAGAGATGGTGAGCATTTTTTCATGTACTTGTTGATTGATTGTATGTCCTCCTCTGTGAAGTGTCTGTTAAGATCCTTGGCCCATTTGTTGATTGGGTTATTTGTTATCTCATTGTTTAATTTTTTTGAGTTCTTTTTATTCTAGATATTAGGGCTCTATCTGAAGTGTAAGGGGTAAAAATTTGTTCCCAGGATGTAGGCTCTCTATTTACCTCTCTTATTTTTTCTCTTGCTGAGAAAGATCTCTTTAGATTAAGTAAGTCCCATTTGTTTATTCTTTTTATTAACTCTTGGGCTATGGGTTTCCTATTAAGGAATTTGGAGCCCAACCCCACAGTATGTACATTGTAGCCAACTTTTTCTTCTATCAGACGCAGTGTCTCTGATTTTATATCTGGCTCCTTGATCCATTTTGAGTTAACTTTTGTGCATTGTGAGAGAAAGGGATTCAGTTTCATTTTGTTGCATATGAATTTCCAGTTGTCCCTGCACCATTTGTTGAATATGCTATCCTTCTTCCATTGCATGCTTTTAGGCCCTTTTTCAAATATAAGAAAGTTGTAATTTTGTGGATTTGTCTCTGTGTCCTCTATTCTGTACCATTGGTCCATCTGCCTGTTTTGATACCAGTACCACACTGTTTTTGTTACTATTGCTTTGTAGTACAGTTTGAACTCTGGATTCACACTTCCTGCTTAGAATTGCTTTCGCTATTCTGGGTCTTTTGTTTTTCCATATGAAATTCATGATTACTTTATTTATTTCTACAAGAAATGCCATTGGGTTTTTGATTGGCATCGCATTAAACCTGTAGAGAACTTTGGGTAATATCGCCATTTTGATGATGTTATTTCTGCCTATCCATGTACAGGGCATACTTTTCCATCCTCTAACATCTTCTTCTATCTCTCTCTTTAGGGTTCTGTAGATTTCATTGCATAAATCTTTCACCTCTTTGGTTAGGTTGATTCCCAAGTTTTTTATTTTCTTTGAGTATACTGTAAAAGGAGTGGTTTTCCTCATTTAAATTTCAGAAGTTTTGTTGCTGATATACAGGAATGCCTTAGATTTATGCGTGTTGATTTTATATCCTGCCACTTTGCTGAATTCATTTACTAACTCTAGCAGACCCTTTTGGGTCTGTTAAATATATTATCATGTCATCCAAAAATAGCGATAATTTAAGTTCTTCTTTTCCTATTTTTAAGTCTTTAATTTCTTTTGTCTGTCTAATTGCTCTGGCTAGTATTTCAAGAACTAAATCGAATAGAAGTGGTGATAGATGGCATCCCTGTCTTGTTCCAGATTTTAAAGGGAATGCCTTCAGTTTTTCTCCATTTACAATGATGCTAGCCTGAGGTTTAGCATATATAGCTTTTACAATGTTGAGGTAAGTTCCTGTTATTCCTAGTTTTTATAGAGTTTTAAACATAAAGGGATGCTGTACTTTGTAGAATGCTTTTTCTGCATCTATCGAGATGATCATATGGTTCTTCTCTTTAAGTCTATTGATGTGGTGAATAGTATTTATTGATTTCCGTATATTGAACCAGCCTTGCATCCCTGGGATGAATCCCTCTTGATCATGATGCACAATTTTTTTATGTGCTTTTGTATTTGATTTGCCAGGATTTTATTGAGAATTTTTGCATCCAAGTTTATTAGAGATATTGGTCTGTAGTTTTCTTTCTTTGAAGTGTCTTTGTCTGTTTTTGGGATCAGGGTGATGTTGGCCTCATAGAATGAATTTGGAAGAACTCTTCTTTTTCTATTTTTTGAAATAGCTTGAAAAGTATTGGTATTAATTCATCTTTGAACGTTTTGTAGAACTCTGCTGTATAACCATCTGGTCCAGGGTTTTTTTTGGTAGGTAGTCTTTTGAAGGTTTCTTCTATTTCTTCCTTTGTTATTGGTCTATTTAAATTTTGTGTGTCTTCCGGACTCAATCTGGGCAGATCATATGACATAAGAAATTTATCGATATCTTCATTATCTTCTGTTTTATTGGAATATAGGGTTTCAAAATACTTTCGAATTATCTTCTGTATTTCTGTAGTGTCTGTTGTGATATTGCCTTTTTTATCCCATATGTTAGTAATTTGAGTTCTCTCTCTGCTTCTCTTCATTAGCATGGCTAAGGGCCTGTCGATTTAATTTATTTTCAAAGAACCAACTTTTATTTGTTCAATTTTTGTGTTTCAATTTTGTTGATTTCTCCTCTAATTTTAATTATTTCTTGTCTTCTACTACATTTGTTGTTTTGCTCTTTTTTTTCTTGGTTTTTGAGATGTAGTGTGAGATCATTTATTTGTTGTTTTTTCATTCCATTATGATCAGATATGGTGCATGGTATTATCTCCATACTTTTATATTTACTAAGAGTTTCCATATGGCATAATATATGGTCTATATTTGAGTAGGACCAATGTGCTGCTGAGAAGAACATGTATCCACTTTATGATGTTTAATATATTCTATATATGTTGGTTAAGTCTAGGTTATTGATTGTGCTATTGAGTTCTATAGTTTCTTAATTCAGATTTTCTCTAGAGGATCTGTCCAATGGCGAGGGTTGTGTGCTGAAGTCACCCGTAATTATTGTGCTATAGCCTATATGACTCTTGAACTTGAGGAGAGTTTGTTTTATGACTTGGCACCACCATTGTTTGGTGCATACAAATTGATAATTGTTATGTCTTGTTGGTGAATGTTGCCTCTTAACAGTATATAGTGTCCTTCTTTATCACTTTTGATTAACTTAGGTTTTAAGTTGATTTTATTCGATATGAGTATGGCCACTCCTTCTTGCTTCCGAGGGCCAACAATGGCTGCGAAGTCTTTCAGAATAAAATCATGTGATTTCCTGGCTGAGATTCCCATTGCTCTGTGGAAAGCCACCTTGGGCCTAGATCTCAGTTTGAAAGGGTGACAATCATGCGTGGCCTCCTAAAAACCAACACAATTCATATCAATACTTCTATGAGGTACGTTCCAGAACTCAGGCTCTAAGGGGAATCACACCAGAGTTCAAGCCCAGGTGGACCAAGTCATGTCTTCCAACCCCCACACAAATGACCACAATTAAAACAAAAAAACTACCACATGGCCCTCATCTTCGTCCATAAAGACCCTCATCAAAAGTTCTGGATGGAAGTTTCCATGAGGGTTGCAACTAAAGACAGTTTTCAGAATAAGCTCCCTTGCCTCTAATTTCCCTAAAGTCAGGGTGGCCTGGACACCCTTCCTGTGAACCAGGAGTGATCAAAAAGGCCTGCCATTAATTCCGCTTTGTTTCTATAATTTGAGGCTTACTGAATGTCAGGTATAGATTTTTTATGTGATTTGGAGTCATGAGAAAATCCAAGCACATCTGGAGAGCATTCAAGAATTCATTTGACAAAGAGGATCCCTAATCTCACTTGAAGGGGGTCAGGAACCTAACAGAGAAAGGCAAGAATCCTCATCCACAATGACTGCTCTTTTTGCCATTTTGGTTTTGAATGCACACATGGGATCTTTCTTTAGATCCATCAGGTGCAGAGAATCGAAGCCACAGCCTCACACAGGGCCAAGAGGCAGATTCAGACAAATCCCTTTCCAAAGCAATTAAGCAAAGAGCCACAGGTGATGCCCATTTATTTCCATTTGAAATTTTTTTCTTCAGGCTTCACAAAGGGGTGGCCTGAGGCAAAGACCTTCCTGACATTCAGGGCAACAGAACCTTGATTGGTATACTGAGCTTGAATTATGTTCTGCACCGAGGTCTCAGATAAATTGATATACAATGGCATAGGACCGTGTACCTCGGATGATTGAATGTAGAAGAGAACATCCAGTCAAAAAGGGATAGTCTGTAGGATTAGGAAGATAGTCAGTATGTTTAGGAAGAAGAGTGAGACTAGGAGTTGGACCAAAAGTTCTTTAGCAATAGGGTTTCAGTTAGAGGGTGAATGTAAATGTCAGCACATCTGAAGAGAAAGTCACAATGATGAACAGGGAAAAATATGTAGGAAAGCAGATATCAATAGAAAGATTAGGAAATCAGGCAAAGTATAAAGTGCGTGATAGGATTAGACATTTTCAACAGGCTTGAGGTTGAATATATAATCTTAGGAAAAAACAAATATGTAGTAATCAATAGGATTGACATTTGAGAGCATTAGGCACCCTGGACATGGATGTTTTTAGTAATCCATGGTCACTTTCCATTTAGGCTTTGGTACAATCATATGTGTGACCTTTGCATTTTGTGTCCAGAATACTACCGTGATAAAATTTATATGTTGATAAGGTGACATGAGTATTTCTTCCACCATTATGGGGAGTAATATTCTGGAAACTTATAAATTAGTACTGGTGATACAAATAGGTGTACCTTGTGTTGATCATTATTGAGATGTTGCATGAATAGACCAGATTGTGAATAAAGTATATAACTGGTTCCAACTTTAAATAATGGATTGAGTTTGCATCTGAAAATGTATTGGAAATCTTATATTGATATATATACAATCATTCCAACCAGTTATATATGTAATGGTAATATTAGGGTTACGGTTTATCGTGAAGAGTGAGTATTGCTTCAAAAATGATTATGGAATCAAAAATAATGTGTTTAGAAAGAAGTCTAGTGAAAAGACCAGTAAAGAAACATGGAGGAATACATGTGTTCTGAAGTAGTAAGTAAATGAGAGTGAACCAAATGCCTATAATTTTGTGAAGTTGTGGGTGAAAAAATATATCCTATGATGTCCATATACTGAAAAAATAGTAATGTACCAGTGTTGAGTAAAAATGAACTTCAAAATACACATCATGTCCCATAGCAATCTACTTGCATTGATGTTAAACTGGGTCAGGTACTGTAGTAATATTAGGATTTGTATGCACCACCTACTGAACTTAGTGTTCAGTAGTAGGAAACCAATATGTATTACAGGTGTATAAATATTGCTGAAAATAATCTTGTAAAAAGTGGATTTTGAACCCACATACATGAATATAAATGAATTTAGGGAGTGTATAATAAGACACATATTTTTCATATTTTTTTAAAATCTGGAGAATATATATACATATATATATATAATATATATATAATATATATACATATATATACATATATAATATATATATGTATATATATACACATATATATTTTTTTCCAGATTTAAAAAAAATACATACACACACACACACACACATTAATATTTAGCAATATATATGCCAATCGAAATTCATCATGAAATATAATTCATCCACATATCCAAAAATATTCATTTTACTGAACATGGATTTATGTATAGTGTTTTTCACTAGGAAGCTCACCCATAAGTTGAATTTTCAGTCCCATCATTATTTAGGGAGAGTCATCTGTTCTCACAATTTTATATTCCAAAATCAGGGAGCTCACAAGATTGTCCGTGTGATACCAGGTAGGATATTATATATATATGTATACAAAAATACATGTGCTGAATAGGATACAGAGAAAGGGAGACAGGAATTTATATATGTGATAATTTTAAAAAATCATGGAGAAATATTACAATGAAAAGTTGACTAGATTTAAAAAACATACTCTTGATAATGCAGAAGGCAAATAGAAGTATACACCATGCTTCCTATGAAAGGCCTGTATTTCTATTCGGTTAGGTTTCTTTCTCTCCATGATATTAGGATTAGTAGTCAGAGTCTAGTAGGGTATGGGTTAGTGTCAGGGATTCAGTATTTCAAATGGAAAAAAGGAAAATGAATCTAATGTGTATGCAAAAATGTGATACACAAAAATCTTCCCTCTCTCATCCAGAACAATGCCTTGACATAACCATCGCTAAAAGTAAGACACAATTAGAGGAGAGGAGTTAGAAAATCTGAATATATATGTGGAATGGAAAATGCTCAGGAGTTCACAACACTGGAGGTGGTAGAACAGTTTCCAAAAGTAAGGGAAAGGGTAAACAATCCATAAACATGGAGCTGTGCTGGCCTTGAGACTTCTTGAGAAACTTCCTCTGAGGTTGGGAACAAGAAATATATGTAATTGTTAGGAGATTTTGCTTCGTTTGTAGTGACACCATGAAATCTGGGTCTGCATCTCTATGACCTGGAGCACATGGTCCTTATTTTCTAATGAACATGAGGGAGCAGTTCTGAATTCTCTCTTTGTAGGTAAACTGTGGCCACTGAGAGCTAAGTGTCTTTCCGTGTGGACTGTGAAGCCATTTGGTGATCCTCCACTTTCCAGGGTGTTTCTTACTGCTGCACTGGGAGTTTGGTATTTGCTTCACGAAATACAAGGAGTTCAAATGGGACAAAATGCTGGAGGGAGTTCTGTCATGTGTGGTTGGTCAGGGACGCAAAGAGAATGTACGAACCAGGCTTCTATCCTACATAGCTTTCACCTTGACTATAGCAACCTGATTCTGAACATTGCCCTGAAACCTCTCCATATGACAAGATGCCTTTACATATAAAGGTCTCCTGCCTGCACCATGTCAGTCGCAAGTCTTTTGAAGCCAATGGAAGATCCAGGTGGTCCTACCAAAAATATTTATTTACACACCTACAGTCCACTTCTCTAGGCCCACTACTCATTAGGCTCCAAATTACTGGCATCTCTGTTCTACACCATTTTCACGAAAACCAGTCAATCAAGGCACTCTTTGGTACACTCATGAACAGCAACAGGAAATCCAAAGTTTATCCAGTGCCACCTGGTCATGGGAATTTCAAAAATTTTATGGTATGAATCTAGTCATTTTTCAAAAATGAAGTTAGAGGCACTGTGGGTTTCAATTAATTCACGAACCATTAAATGGTGAGGAAGCTCATTTCAATGAAAGCTCTGGAGAACACTCACAGAAAAGCCTTCCAAAAGACTGGCCAAAAGGTCACATGAATCCAGACACATTGAGGTGTACAATGTGAGGTCCATATGTGTTTGGACTCTCAACTAGGGCTGCCAAGTCTTTAAGAATTAAATCATGTGATATCCTGGCTCACAATCCCCGAGCTCTGTGGAAAGCCATCCTGGGCCTAGATCTCAATTTCCAAAGGCGATTCTCACGTGTGGCCTAGTAAAATCGCAAGAGAACTCACGACAATACTTCTCTGAGCTCAGATCCAGAACTCATTCTTTAAGGGGAATCACACCAGAGTTCAAGCCCAGGTGATCCGAGTCATCTTTTCCAACTACCACACAAATTACCACAATTAAAACAAGAACACTCCCATATGGCCCTCATCTTCTTTCATATTGACACTCATCATAATTTTGCTGGAGGTTTCCATGAGGGGAGCAGACCAAGACAGTGTTCAAAATAAGCTCCTTTGACTCTCATTTGCCTATAGTAAAGGTGGCCTGGACACCCATCCTGTGAACCAGGAGTGATAAAATAGGCCTGCCATTAATACCGCTCCAATTCTCCAATTTGAGGCCTACTGACTGTTTGGTTTAGATTCTTTATGTGAATTTTAGTCATGAAATAACCAAGCACCTATGGGCTAGCCTCTGCAGGTTTTGAAGAACTCATTTGACCCAAAGGATCCCTATTTTCACTTGATGGAGTTCAGGAACCTTACAGAGGAAGTCGAGAGACTTCATCCCAATGGCTGCTCTTTCTGCCATTTTTCCTTTGGATGCAAACATGGGAACTTTCTTTAGATCCACAGGTGCTGAGAATCTAAGCCTCAGCCACACACAGGGCCAGGGGGCTGATTCAGTCACATCCCTTTTCAAAGCACTTAAGAAAAGAGCCACAGGTATGCCCAATCATTTCCATTTGAAAACTGTTTTCTTCAGGCTTCACAAAGGGGTGGCCAGATGCAAAGAACTTCCTGACATTCAGGGCAACAGAACAATAGGTAAGCAAAAGGCCCAAAGCAGGGTTTCTCCTCTGAGACTGTCCTCGTCACACTGATATCTGAGTTTTCTGAGATGCTCGCCATCACCTACAGCTATCCAGTACATGGCTATGTCACAGAGCTTGGAGGTGGTACATATCTTGGACACAAAACCATGGGCCTATTCTTGAAATTGGCCGGAATTCAGGACAAAAATAGAAACTTAGGAAGGTAGCAGGTGTTGCTCATCGATAAGGCAAGCTACAGTCCATTCATAAACGTGGCAATATGAATGCTGAGAAGCTTTCTACTAGACACGACACATCCATTGATGAATTCTCTTTTCTAATGTCTACAACCACGGAAACAATGGAATACACAGACATAGAAACACTCGCCCTGTGAAAAGACTTACTAGAAACAGTCCACTTCAAATGAAACAAACCGACTGTCCTACCTATTCTCAGAAAATGAGACAAAACCACAAACCCACAACCACACCCACAAAGGCACCTCCTTCCCCTAAGTAGGTCTTTGACTATCCGGAGTGTCCTCTGACTTGTAGGCCATAATACGTTCCCCCGAAATGGCCTGTCCTGTCTCAGATCTGGTCTCCTTGGCAAACTCTGTGAACTTCTCAGGAGCCAACGGTGAGCCACTAACGACTTTCTCAAGAAAAGCCCCGCTTCCGAGCTTTCCTGGCATTTGGCCTTCTCACGTCTGAAGGTACCAAGAAAGACTGACTGCATTTAGTAAATCCAAACAAGTGAGACCATAGGGACTGGGACTTGGACTGGCTATGGGTGCCTGGCTTCCTGGATCCAAAGTTCAGAGAGTTCCATCACCATGGAAGTGAGGTGAGGTCACTTCCTTCCTGAACTGAATGAGGTCCCTGTCTTGGCAACCACTTTGTCTTAACTGTTACTTCCAAGGGTCCCATGAGATTGAGGCTGCCCCTACTTCCTGTGAAACTTTCACAAGTTAGAATGGTATATCAACCATAGGCACCCAGGAATAGATCTCCACACAGGCCTGTTTTGGTCCATGTTCTCTACATTAAGAAGAGAATCTGATTCAGACACAACCTTTTATCCTGACTGGGTTGTTTGCCATGGAAGATGACTTTTGGTCTCTCAGGTCCTTCATAGCTGCCTACATCTTCTCCAGGGATCATTTCTGCATGGGCCTTTGAGGTTATCAGCAGGTGGAAGTTTCCCTACATTTCTGTATTGTAAAATCAACTCTTTCCCTGCTGTTCTATAAAGTTAGATTGAGGGAATAGTGTATGATTATGGTTAAAAACATGTTTGATTTGGGTTAGAAATCATTGTGCTGGATGAATAATGGTATTGGGAACCTGCTATGTGTATAAGAATATATAGGTGTAATATATGTATGAAAAAAGAAATCTAAGTATGATTTGAAGGCCAGAATGGCATTGGGCCCTTGATTGGGATACGCAGCATTGAATTACGTTCTGCAGAGATGTCTCAGATAAATCGATATACAATGGCATAGGACCTTGTACTTTGCATGAATTAATGTAGATGGAACATCCAGTCAAAAAAGGATAGTCGGTAGTGAAAGGTTAATAAAATAGGTACTTGCTATTTCCTGTTTTTCTGTATGCTTAAAAAAACACTGTTGAAATCTTGAGAAATGTTTGCTAATCTTGTTCTAGAATGTACTGTTCCCAACTGCCAAACTGCAGAATGTACTGCCTCACTCGGTGTCACACGAACCACCCACTCACCCTTACACATCAGTAAACTTCCCTCCCTTCCATCTCCAAGGAATGTATGTAAGCTCTGCATAAGCTGTTCTCAGAGCTCTCTGATCTATTTAAGTTAGCTGTGAGCCCCAGCAAGCTGGACGCAAAATAACCCTTTGCTGTTGCATGAGACAGTCTCTTGGTAGTCTCTTCCTCCAACACTCACCTGACCTTTACATATTGAGGTTCCACCGAGTTCCGGGAGTGGCGGATGAGAGACCCCAACGGGCTCCTCTCGGAGCAAGTAAGGCGCCTCTTTCTGGTTTCAGGTGTCATGTTAGGGCTTGGCAAAATTGCTGGCGATGAAGAGCCTGGGGTCTCTCCAACGGTGGCTGAGAGATGTGTCACAGAGACATAGGGCACCTCCCTGGGGGACCCCAAAGAGGACTCGGAGAATCAAGGAACAATTGCTTCATCGACTCAGTGATATTTTCTTTTAGATTCGGTATTGCCATCCTATCGGGTTTTGCCGGCTACGCATTCCTGGTCTCAGTGTTGGATGTCCATTGCCTGTCTTTATGGTCTTGTCTTATCTGTGTCATGTGTCTTTGCTTTTACTGTTTGTGTACCTTTCATTATGGGACAGAGCACTTCAATGCCTCTGTCCCTGACCCTTGATCACTGAACCAAAGTCCGCTTAAGGGCTCAGAATCTTTCTTTTTTTAGTAAAACGCTGGACCTGGCAGACTCTCTGTGCCTCAGAATGGCCCATCTTTGGAGTCGTATGGCCCCAAGAAAGATCTTTCTACTTCCCACTAATTTATAAAGTCAGAGATATTGTCTTTCAGCCAGGGCCACATAGCCATCCTGATCAACAGCCATATATCTTAACTTTTCAGGACCTCTGCAAATCTCCTCCTCCATGGGTGAAGCCTTTCCTTGCCCATGCCTCTGCTCATACTCCTTCCCACATGATCTCTCAAACCCTCACCTCTTCCTCCTCCTCCACCCTCTGTTTTCCCTGAGTCACAAGATTTGACTCTACTGGACTCTTCCTCCTCTCCTTATCCCCTGCCCTCGTCCCCTAACACACAACACACTCTAAGTGATTCCCCTGCTGCTGACTAAGCCTCTCTACCATTGGAGGAAGCTAAGCTGGTAATAGGATCTGATAATGGACCGATGTTCATGGCCCAGGTAAGTCAGGGGTTAGCCAGGAACCTGGGGATTAATTGGAAGTTATATTGTGCTTATAGACCCCAGAGTTCAGGACAAGTAGAAAGAATGAATAGAACCATTGAAGAGACCTTAACGAAATTAAGCTTAGAGACCAGCATAAAAGATTGGACTGTGCTCCTGACTTATGCAATGTTTCATGCAAGAAAAAATCCTTCTGTTTCTTTGAGTAACCTTACCCCCTGAGAAGTTCTCTATGGTGGCCCTCGTCCAGTAAGGGTCCTAAGCCCAACTGTAAGACCTAAGGATCCTTTCCACACCCTCTTGCTTGACAGACTTAAAGCTCTTGAAAGAACTCAGTGATACCTGTGAAAATAGCTGCCCACTGCGTAACAAACTGTGTACCAGGGGATTCCACATCCATATCAAATAAGAGACTTCATGTATGTAAGATGACATCAGGTGTCATCCCTGGAACCCAGCTGTAAAGGACCATACCAGGTGCTACTTATAACACCTACAGTGGTAAAGGTATACAGAATCACTTCTTGGATCCATGCCTCTCATCTCAAGCCTGCTCCTTGTCCAGAATCTTTCTGGAAACTGGAAAAGACTGGTAACAGTTTCAAATTGTGTATTCGCCATGTGGATAAGGTTATATACTCTCCCCTTGGCCACAAGTAGTCCTAACCCTCATCAGCCTTTTAAGCAGCGATGGCTGATCACAAATCCTACTGGAAAAGTGTATAATCGATCTCACATACATCCCCCTTAGGGACCTGGTGGCCATCTCTCCACCCAGACATTTGTCAGCTGGCCATAGGTTTTTTCTATTGGGATATCCCTGATGAAGAAAATCCCACTAAAATACCATTAAATCCCTTGTGTACCATAGATAATGGAAACAAACATTATGGATGTAGGGACACGCGAGCCAGATGCAGGTTGGCTATCCTAGATTACTTGTTTGCCCGGGAAACTATCAAAGCCACAAACAGTAACGGCTGTGTGAGGGAAAAACCGACTTCTTCAGTATGTCATGGAGATGTGAGCATACAGAGGCTGCCTGATGGAACCCAATACTTCATCAAATTCAGTACACAGCATTGGCCATATTACCAAGTAGACAACAGAAAAAGGATGGCCCCCAGAGGGGTCTCTAGATCCTAAAATTTTGCGTGACCTTTTTAACTTCTGCAAGTGCTCAAAAGGGTGAAAGGAGATTCCCCTATGTGGAAGCCCTTTCCCTCCTTAACTCACATCCTGAACTATGCTTCTGCAATAGATTTTTATCCTCAGCCTTCTGCTCCAGACTCTCTGCTGTCACTCCCACCTCAGCAACGTGATTTCTCCCCTCCAATTACTAGATCAGAATCCCAAACCTCCACCAGTTCTCAGACAATTGCCCGCTTGTGAGGTAGCAGGTACTGAGGTACCCCTCCACCCACTCACTCCTCTCTCTTCCTGTCAGTGCCCACACCGGGTCCCACCAGGTCCTCTTTCCAGCTAACCCAAAGCTCAAACGAGCTGAGGAGAGCTCTCAGACCCTTATCCAAGATGTAATATAAATGGCCATTAAAGTTGCTTTGTCATCACTGAAAACAGGTTACTAAAATTTAAAGTCCCTCACAGGATTTTGGGATACTCACTCCCGTTTTCTGCTCTTCTCTACCTGTTCTACTGCTCAAGTTTTTTGCTAGGAAATTCCCAAACACCTTTCCAATTATTCTTTTACATCTCTCTTTTTCCTCATTCTCAGATCCTCGGAGCTTCTCTCAGCCCCACCTTCCCCGTATTCCCCCTCTGTACCAGGCCCACAGAAAAGTCTTAAATGTCCTTCTCCAGAAGTCTTCACCATGGCTGACTTTAGAACTTTCAGCATAGAGTTTCTATAAAGAGTTCAATGTAGATAAACTTTCTCTTTTTGTATTGCCCTGTTATACTTGGCCACTGGCTAAAAAACTCAGTACTTCTAAGCTAGACAACCCCTAACTAGTTTTTCACAAAATATGTGAACAAGTCCTCTGGCCTTCAGCTGGGGCTTCACAGAAATGGCCACATTTCTAAGATAAAGAAATTACCAACTGGGCTCCGTTGTAACAGCTGGCAGGGGGAAAATAAGAAAGGGAATAAAAAGCTCTCCTCCTCCCAGGTGTCCTTGAAAATTTAACTTGCCCAGAACAGAGGAAAAATCAGAAACATATACTGCTTTTTTGAACTTCTGCAGACTGTAAACTTCTGAGCCCCATCCCTTATATGTTGGGTACACAATTCTGAAACTACCTAAACTTGAGTTTCAGGGGACTAATTGATTACAACAGAAGCAATGCCCTCTGAATCCAGTTGCAACAATATAGGACTGTTTCCCTGTCTTCAGTGCTATCTTAGGTGCCTTGCCTTGTCTGTCCCTACAACAGCATAATTCTATATACTTAAACATTGTTTATGTTTTCATGAAATGGTCAACAGATGTGATTATTTTGAAATGTTGCAGATGTTTCCCAGAAAGCTCTATCATGACGCAGGTTCGTTTGAAGATCAAATAGGGGGGGCATACAACCGGTTCCACTGGGAACTTGTATCCCTCACTTTAGCCATCCTATTAGGAATAGGAGTTGCTGCACGGGTGGGCACAGGAACCACTGCCATTGTCCATGGGACACAACAAATGACCCAATTAGAAGAAGCAATAGAGCAAAACTAAGATATTAGAAACCTCCATCAGAGCTTTGCATGAATCTTTAACCTCTCTCTCTGAAGTTGTTTTAAAGAACAGTTGAGGGTTGGACCTCCTCTTCATTAGAGAAGGGGGCCTTTGTGCTGCATTGAGGGAAGGATGTTGTTTTTATGCTGACCATACTGGAGTTGTAATAAAATCTATGAGTAAATTTAAAAGACACCTTGAAGAGCATCAACAAGAGAGAGAGGCCCAAAAAGGGTGGCTTGAGTCTTGGTTCACACACTCCTCCTGGTTAACTACGTTTTTATCAACCCTGGCCGGTCCAATAATAATCCTCATATTATTGCTAACTATAAAATCCTGTTTGCTCAACCGTGTAATTTCTTTTCTCCAGGCTCAAATTGGACGAGTTAAACTTATGGTAATACCCCACTAGCAGACATAGAATGTGACACCCTCCAATGATCATTTTTATGATTAAAAGTAGCCAGAAGAAGAAGTGGGGAATTAAAGTTTAATAAAATAGGTACTTGTCACTTCTTGTTTTTCTGTATGCTTAACAAAACACTATTGAAATCTTGAGAAATGCTTGCAAATCTTGTTCCCAGAATGTTCTGTCCCCAACTGCCCAACTGCAGAATGTACTCCCTCACCCAGGTGAATGCAAACCACCCTCTCACCCTGACCCATCAATAAAATTCCCTCCCTGCCCTCTCCAGGGAAAGTATATAAGCTCTATTTAAGCTATTCTCAGGGCTATCTGCTCTATTCAAGTGATCTCTGAGCCCCAGCATGCTGGACACCCAAAAAACCCTTTGATGTTGCAAGAGATAGTCTGTTGGTGGTCTCCTCCTCTGAAGCTCGCCCCAAATTTACTTGGATGATTGAATGTAGAAGAGAACATTCAGTCAAAAACGATAGTCTGTAGCATTAGGAAGATAGTCAGTACTTTTATGAAGAAGGGTGAGTATAGGAATTGGAAAAAAATTTCTTTAGCAATAGGGTTTCGATTAGAGAGTGAATGTAAATGTCAGCACAGGTGAAGAGTCAGTCACAATGATGAACTGGGGAAAATATGTAGGAAAGCAGATATCAATAGAGACATTACAAAATCAGGCAAAGTATAAAGTGAGTGATAGGATTAGATATTTTGAACAGGGTTGAGTTTAAATATATAATCTTAGGAAGAAACAAATATGTAGTCACAATTAGGATTGACATTTGAGAGCATTAGGCAAATTTCAGGTGGATGAATATTTCTCAGAATAATCTTGTGAATAGTTGATTATAAATCCACATAATAAACATGAATGAATTTAGGGAGTGTATATAAGACACATATATTTCATATTTTGAAAAATCTGGAGAGTGTATATATATATATATATATATATATATATATATATATATATATATATATATATACAAAACACACACAGACAAAAAAGTAGCAAAATATATGTCAATCAAAATTCATTATAAAATATATATCATCCACAGATCTAAAAATATTAATTTTACTGAACATGGATTTATGTATAATGCTGTTCAACTAGCAAGCTCAACCATAGGTTGAATATCCAATTCCAACAAGTTTAGTAGGAGTGATCTCTTCTAACAATTTGTATCTGCCAAGTCAGCCACCTCACAAGAATGTACGTGTGGTACCAGGGAGTAATCTATATGTGCATATAAGAATACAGAGAAAGGGAGACAGGAATTCACATATTTGTTAACCTTAAAAATACATGGACAACTATTTCAACAATAAATTGACTAGATTCATAACTCCAACTCTGTATCATGCAAAAGAAAAGTACAACAATACACCAGGCCTACTCTGAACTGCTTGTATTTCTATTCTGTTTGGGTTATTTTTCTCCATCATATTAGAATTAGTAGTCAGAGTCTGGTCGGGTATGGGTTAGAGTCAGGGATTCAGTATTTTGAATGGAAAATAGAAAACTGAATCCAATGTTTATGCAAATATATGCTACAGAAAATTCTTCCCACTCTCCTCCAGAACAATGCCTTGACATTACCTTCGCCCCAAGTAAGACACAATTAGAAGAGAAGAGTTAGAAAATCTGTGAATACCTATCAGGAATGGAAAATGCTCCAGATTTCACATCTTTGGAGGCGGTAGAGGAGTTTCCAAAAGTAAGGGACAGGGTAAACACTCCACAAATATGGAGCTCTGCTGGCCTAAAGACTTTTTGAGAATCTGCCTTTAAGGTTGGGCACTTAAAATATATGTTCTTTTCAGGAGCTTTAGCTTTATTTGTAGTGAGACAATCAAAGCTCGATCTGCATCTATGTGACCTGGAGGACATGGTTATTTATTTTTCAATAAAAATGAGGCAGCAGTGCTGAATTCTCTCTTTGTAGGTAAACTGTGGCCACTGAGGGCTAAGTGTCTCCCTGTGTGGACTGTGAAACAACTTGGTCATCCTCCAATTATCGTGGTGTTTCTTGCTGCTGCACTGGGAGTTTGGAATTTGCTTCATTAAATACAACGAGTTCAAATGGGAAACAGTGCTGAAGGGAGTTCTGTCAGCTGTGGTGTGCAGGGTCTCCAGGAGAATGCACCAACCAGGGTTCTATCCCACGTAGCTTGCCCCCTTGACAATAGCAACATGATTCTGAACATTGCCCTAAAACCTCTCCATATAAAAATATGCCTTTACGTATATGGGTCTGATGGCTGCACCATGTCAGTCTCAAGCCATTTGGAAGCCAGTGGAAGATCCACATGGCCCCACCACAGATGTTTTATCACTCACTTGCGTAACACTTCTCTAGGCCCACTACTCACTAGGCTTCTACTTACCAGCATCTCTGTTCTACACCATTTTCCTGAAACCCAGTCAATCAAGGCCCTGTCTGGTATATTCATGATCATCAACAGGACATCAAAGGTCCTCCAGTGACATCTGGTCATGGGAATTTTAAAAATTTCATGGTAATTATCTAGCAATTTTTCACGGATGAAGTTGGAGGCACTGTGGTTTGCAATTCATTCAGGAACCATTAAAGGGTTAGAAAGCTAATTTCAGGGAAAGCTCTGGAGCACTCTCACAGGCAAGGCTACCCAAAGAGTGGCCAAAAAGTCACATGAAGCGAGGCCAATTGAGGTCTATAAAGCGAGGTCCATGTGTGTTTTGAATCTCAATAATGCATGCCAAGTCTTTCAGAATAAAATCATGTAATATCCTGGCTGAGATTCGCAGTGTTCTGTGGAAAGCCAACCTGTGCCTAGATCTCAGGTTCCAATGGCAACTTCATGCCTGGCCTCCTAAAATCCCAACACAATTCATGGCAATACTTCTCTCAGGTCAGTTCCAGAACTCAGTCTATAAGGAGAATCACACCAGAGTTCAAGTCCAGGTGGACCCAGACAACTCTTCCAACCGCGACTCAAATGAAAACAATTAAAACCAAAATACTCCCTCATGGCCCTATTCTTCTTCCATATAGACACTAATCATAACCTCTTCCTGGAGTTTTCCATGAGTTGTGCAGCCCAAGAGAATGTCCAAAATAAGCTTCTTGCACCTCTTTTGCCTAACTTCAGGGTGGCCTGGGCACCCTTCCTGTGAATCAGGAGTGATCAAATAGGCCTGCCCTTAATACTGCTCCACTTATCCAATTTGAGGCTCTCTGACTGTGGGGTCTAGATTCTTTATGTGAATTGGAGTCATGAGAAAAGCCAAGACAGTGTCCAAAATCAGCTCGCTTGCCCCTCATTTGCCTAAAGTCAGGGTGGCCTGGACACCATTTCTGTGAACGAGGAGTGATCAAATAAGCCTGCCGTTAATACTTCTGTGTTTCTCCAATTTGACGCCTACTGATTTCAGGTATCAATTCTTTATGTGATTTGGAGTTATGCGAAAACCCAAGCACCTCTGCAGGGAATTGAAGAACTCATTTGACCCAAAGAATCCCTATTCTCACTTGATGGAGTTCAGGAAATTAACAGAGGAAGGCAAGGGACTTCATCCATAATGAATGATTTTTTTTTGCCATTATGGCTTTGGACGCACACATGGGACCATTCTTTAGATCCATCAGGTGCTGAGAATCTAAGTCATAGACACAAACATGGCCAAGAGACTAATTCAGACACATACCTTCCCAAAGCAATTAAGCAAAGAGCCACAGGTGATGACATTCATTTCCATTTGAAAACTGTTTACTTCAGGCTTCACAAAGTGGTGGATTGAGGCAAAGAACTTCCTGACATTCAGTGCAAAACAACAATAAGTAAGCAAAAGGCCCAAAGCAGGGTTTCTCCACTGAGACTTTCCTGGTCACACTGATATCTGCATTTTCTGAGATGCTCGCCATTCTCTTCAGCTATCCAGTACATGGCCATGTCACAGAGTTTGGAGGTGGTACATATTTTGGACACAAATCCATGAGCCTATTCTGGATAGTGGCCAGAATTCAGGAAGAAAACAGCAACTTAGAAAGATAGCAGGTGTTGCACATCAAAAAGACAAGCTGCACTCCATTCATATATTGGGCAGGTTGAATTATGGGAAGATTTACACTAGACAGTACACATCCATTAATGCATTCTCTTTTCCAATATCTACAACAACGGACACAGTGGGATACACAGACATAGAAACACTTGCCTTGTCAAATGACTTACTAGAAACTGTCCACTCCAAACCAAACTAACCGCCTTTCCCATCTATTCTCAGAACATGAGACAAAACAATAAACCCATACCCACTCCCACAAAGGCACCTCCTTCCCCCAATTAGGTCTGTGACTATCCAGATTGTCCTCTGACAGGTGGGCCATACTATGTTCCCCTGAAATGGTCCGTCTTCTCTAAGATCTGGTGAAATATAAGTATGAAAACAGAAATCTAGGCATGATTTGAAGCCCAGAAGGGTTTTTCCCTTGATTGGGATACTTAGCTTTGAATTATGCTCTGCAAAGTTGTCTCAGATAATTCGATATACAATGGCATAGGACCTTTTACATTGGATGATTGAATGTAGAAGAGAACATCCAATCAAAAAGGGATAGTCGGTAGGATTAGGAAGATAGTCGGTAGGTTTAGAAAGAAGAGTGATTAAAGGATTTGGACCAAAAGTTCTTTAGCAATAGGGTTTCGATTATAGAGTGAATGTAAATGTCAGCACATATGAAGTGTCAGTCACTAGGATCAACTTGGGAAAATATGTAAAAAAGCAGATATCAATAGAAACATTATGAAATCAGGCAAAGTATAAAGTGAGTGATAGGATTAGACATTTTCAACAGGGTTGAGTTTGAATATATAAATTAGGAAGAAACAAATATGTAGTCACCAATAGGATTGACAATTGACAGCATTAGGCAACCTGGACATGGATGTTTTTAGTAATCCATGTACACTTTACATTTAGGCTTTGGTACAATCATAAATGTGACCTTTACATTTTTTTGTCCAGAATATTACTTTGATTAAATGTATATGTACATCAGGTGACATGAGTATGTCTTCCACCATTTCTGCGAGCAATATATTGAAGATGTAAAATTAGAATCGGGGGTACAAAGAGGTGTACCCTGTGTCTATGAATATAGAGATAAAGCATGAATAGACCCTAATGTGAATAAATAATATAACTTTTTTCAACTTTAAAAAATGAATTGATCTAATATCTGAAAAATTAAAGGAAATCGTATATTGATATACAATCATTCATTCCAACCAGGTATATATGTAATGGAAATATTTGTGTTTTGGTTTATCATGAAGAGTGTGTGAGTTTTGCTTCAAAATGATTATGGAAATTCAAAATAATGTGTTTGGAAAGAAGTCTCATGAAAAGACCAGTCAAGAAACCCTGACAATACATGTGTTCTGAAGCAAGAAGTGGTGAAAGTTGAAACAAATGCATATTAATTTGTGAACTTGTGGATGAAATGTATATCCTATGATGTGCAAAAACTGAAGAAATAATAATGTACCAGTGTCGAATACAAATGAATAAAGAATTACATATCATGTCCCATAGGAATCTACTTGCATTGATGTTAGACTGTGTCAGTTACTGTAGAATAATTAGGATTTGTATGCATCATTCCCTGAAGTTAGTTTTCAGTACTAGGAAACAAATATGTATTTCAGGTGGATGAATATTTCTGAGAATAATCTTGTGAAATGTTGATTAAAAATCTACATACATGAACATGAATGAATTTAGAGAGTGTATATTAGACACATATATTTCATATTTTGAAAAATCTGGAGAGTGTATACACACACACACCCACACACAAATAAAAAACACTCACAGACATTAAAAAGTAGCAATATAAATGCTAATCGAAATTCATCAGTAAATATATATCATCCACAGATGCAAAAATGTTTATTTTACTGAACATGAGTTTATGTATAATGTTGTTCTACTAGGACGCTCCCTATAGGTTGAATTTTCAGTTCCAACAGCGTTTAGGAGGAGTGATCTCTTCTCACAATTTGTATCTGCCAAGTCAGCCACCTCACAAAGATGTACATGTGATACCTGGTAGGATTCTATATATGCATATAAATATATAAGTGTGAATAGGCTAAAGAGAAAGGGAAACATGAATTCTCATATTTGTTAACTTTAAAAACACATGGAGATCTTTTTCTATTAAACATTGACCAGATTTATAACTCCTACCTTGTATAATGCAAAATGCAAGTCCAACTATACAACATGCCTCCAATGAACTGCTTGTATTTCTATAGGTTTGTGTTATTTTTCTCTATCATATTAGGATGAGTTGTCTGAGTCTAGTAGGTATGGGTTAGTGTCAGGGATTCAGTATTTCAAAAGGAAAATTGGAAATTGAATCCAATTTGTATGCAAATATATGCTGCACAAATATCCTCCCCTCTCATCCAGAACAATGCCTTGAAATTACCTTCACCCCAAGTAAGACACAGTTAGAGGAGAATAGATAGAAAATCAGTGAATACATATCTGGAATGGAAAATGCTCAGGAGTTCACAACCTTGGAGGTTGTAGAGGAGTTTCCAAAAGTAAGGGACAGGGTAAACACTCCACAAACATGGAGCTCTGCTGGCCTAAAAACTTTTAGAGCAACTGCCTCTGAGTTTGGGAACGTGAAAATTATGTTGTTGTTAGGAGAATTGGCTTCCTTTGTAGTGAGACCATCAAAGCTGGGTCTGCCTCTATGTGACGTGGAGGACATGGTATCTTATTTTCCAATGAACATGAGGTAGCAGTGTTGATTTTCTTCTTTTTAGGTAAACTGTGGCCTCTGGGGACTAAGTGTCTCCCCGTTGGACTGTGAAGCCATTTGGTCCTCCTCCACTTTTTGTGGGGTTTTTGCTGCTGAACTGGGAGTTTGGTATTTGCTTCATGAAATTCAAGGAGTTCAACTGAGACACAGTGCTGGAGGGAGTTCTGCCATGTGCGGTGGTTAAGAGTCTGCAGAAGAACGCACCAACCACGCTTCTATCCCTCAAAGCTTGCCACATTGCATCCTTGTCCATAGCAACCTGATTCTGAACATTGCCCTGAATCCTCTTCATATAACAAGATGCCTTTAATTCCAAGGGTCTGCTGGCTGCTTCATGTAATCCACAAGCCATTTGGAAGCCAATGGAAGATCCACATTGCTCCAACAGAGATGTTTTATCACACTCCTGCCCACCAAAGCTCTAGGCCCACTTCTCAGCAGGCTGCAACTTTCTGGCACCTCTGTTCTACACCATTTTCATGAAACCCAGTCAAGCAAGGCACTGTCTGGTACATCCATGATCAGCAACAGGACATCCAAAGGTTCTCCAGTGCCACCTGGTCATGGGAATTTCAAAAATTTCATGGTATTTATTTAGACATTTTTCAAGGATGAAGTTGGAGGCACTGTGGGTTTCAATTCATTCAGGAACCAGTAAATGGTGAGCAAGATTATTTCAATGAAAGCTCTGGAGAACCCTCACAGGCAAGGCTTCCCAAAGAATGGCCAAAAGGTCACATTAAGCCAGGCCCATTGAGGTCTACAATATGAGGTCCATGTGTGTTTTCACTCTCAACTATGGCTGCCAAGTCTTTCGAATGAAATCATGTGATATCTTGGCTGAAATTCCCAGAGCTCTGTGGAAAGCCACTCTGGGGCTAGATCTCAGTTTCCAAGGGTGACTCTCATACATGGCCTCTTAAATCACAACACAATACATGGCAATACTTCTCTGAGATCAGTTCCTGAACTCAGTCTATAAGGGGAATCACACCAGAGTTCAAGCCCAGGTAGACCTTGTTATGTCTTCCAACTGTCACACAAATATCCACAATTAAATCCAAAACACTTCCACATGGCACACATCTTCTTCCATTTACACAATCATCATAACCTCTGGCTGGAGGTTTCCATGAGGGGTGCAGCCCAAGACAGTGTCCAATATAACCTCCCTTGTCCCTCTTTTGCCTAAAATCAGGGTGGCCAGGACATCCTTCCAGTGAACCAAGAGTGATCAAATAGGCCTGCCATTAATATGGCACTGCTTCTCCAATTTGAGGCCTACTTACTGTGTGTTTTAGATTCTTTATGTGAATTGGAGTCTCGAGAAAAACCAAGCACTTATGGGCTAGCCTCTGCAGGGTTTTGAGGAACACATTTGAACCAAATGATCACTGTTCTCACATGATGGAGAACAGGACACTTACAGAGGAAGGCGAGAGACTTCATCCACACTGACTGCTCTTTTGTCCATTTTCGTTTTGGATGCACACATGGGATCCTTCTTTAGATCCATCAGGTGCTGAGAATCTAAGCCACAGTCTCACACAGGGCCAAAAGACTGATTCAGACACATCCCTTTCCAAAGCAATTAAGCAAAGAGCCACAGGTGATGCCCTTTCATTTCCATTTGAAAACTGTTTCTTTAGGCTCTACAATGGTGTGGCCTGAGGCAAAGGCCTTCCTGACATTCAGGGCAACAGAACAATTGATGAGCAAAAGGCCCAAAGCAGGGTTTCTTCACTTAGAATTTCCTGGTCAAACTGATATCTGAGTTTTCTGAGATGCTCCCATTTCTTTCAGCTATCCAGTACATGGCCATGTCACAGAGCTTGGAGGTGGTACATATTTTGGACACAAAACCATGAGCCTATTCTGGAGAGTGGCCAGAATTCAGGAAGAAAACCGGAACTTAGGAAGATTGTTGGAGTTGTCCACCCATAAGTCAAGCCGCAGTCCATTCATAAATTGGGCAAGTTGAGTCTAGACAGGACACATCCAATGATTCATTCTCTTTTCTAATATCTAAAACCACGGACACAGTGGGATACACAGACAAAGAAACACTGGCCTTGTCAAACGACTTACCAGAAACAGTTCACTCCAAACCAAACAAACCGCCTTTCCTACCTATTCTCAGAACATGAGACAAAATCTCAAACCCAAACCCACACACACAAAGGAAGCTCCTTCCCCCAAGTAGGTCTGTGACTATTGGGAGTGTCCTCTGACTGGTGGGCCAAACTATGTTCTGATGAAATCGCCTGTCCTGTGTCACATATGGTCTCCTTGGCCAAATCTGTGAAGTTGTCACTAGCCAGCGGTGAGCCACTACCTGCTTTCTCAGGAAAGGCCCCTCTTTAGAGCTTTCCTGACATTTGTTCATCCTCACCTCAGTAGGTACCAAGAAAGACTGACTCTGTCCTTGGTAAATCCAAAAAATACGACCACTGGGACTGGGACTGAGACTGGCTCTGGGTGCCTGGCTTCCCGGATTCCAAGTTCAGAGAGTTCCATCACCAAGGAAGTGAGGTGAGATTACTTCCTTCAGGAATTCTTTGAGGTCATTGCCTTGGCAACCACTTTGTCCTAACTGTTGCTTACAATACTCCTATGAGATGGAGGCTGCCCTTTCTTCCTGTGACACTTTTACAAGTTAGAATGGTATATCAACCATAGGGACCCCGGAATAGCTCTCCACACATGCCTGGTTTGGTCTATCTTCTCTACATTAACAAGAGAGAGGCTTATTCAGACACAACCCTTCATCCTGGGAAGGTTGTTTGCGATGGAAGATGACATTTGCTCTCTCAGGTCCTTCATAGCTGCCTACATCTTCTCCAGGGATCAAGTCTGCATGGACATTTGAGGTTCTCAGCAGGAGGAAGATACCCTACATTCCTGTATTGTAAGACGAACTCTGTCCCTGCTCTTCTGCAAAGTTAGATTAAGGTAAGAGTGTATGGTTAGGGTTAATAACATGTTCGATTTGGGTTATGAATCATTGCGAAGGATGATTAATAGTATTGGGAACCTGCGATATTTATAAGATTATAGAGGTGAAATATAAGTATGGAAACAGAAATCTAGGTAAGATTTGAAGCCCAGAAGGGCATTAGGCCCTTGATTGGGATACTTAGCTTATAATTACGTTCTGCACAGATGTCTCAGATAAATCGATAATCAAATGGCATAGGACCTTACAGCTTGGATGATTGATTTTAGAAGAGAACATCCACTCAAATTGAGATAGTCGGTGGGATTAGGAAGGTAGTCAGTATCTTTAGGAAATAGAGTGAGTATAGGATTTGGGGCAAAAGTTCTGTAGCAATAGGGTTTTTGTTATAGAGTGAATGTAAATTTCAGCACATGTGAAGAGTCAGTCACATGATGAACTGGGGAAAATATGTAAAAAGGAAAATATCAATACAGACATTATGAAATGAGGCAATTATACAGTGAGTGATAGGATTAGACATTTTCAATAGGGTTGACATTGAATACATAATCTTAGGAAGAAACAAATATGTCATCACCAATAGGAATGACATTTGAAAGCATTAGGCAACCTGGACATTTATCGTTTTAGTAATCCATGTTCACTTTCCATTTAGGATTTGGTACAATCATAAGTGTGATCTTTGCATTTTGTGCCCAGAAAAATATTGTGATCAAATATGTATGTAGATCATATGACATGAGTATTTCTTCCACCATTACTGGGAGCAATATTTGAAGACATATAAATTAGTATTGGGGGTACAAAGTGGTGTACCCTGTGTCTTTGAATATAGAGATAATGCATGAATAGACCATACTGTGAATAAATATTATAACTGGTTCCACTTTAAATAATGGATTGAATTGATATCTGAAAATATATAGGAAATCATATATTGACATACAATCATTCACTCCAACCAGTTATATATCTAATGGTAATCTTAGGGTTATTGTTTATCATGAAGTGTGTGTGAGTTTTGTTTCAAAAGTGATTATGGAAATCGAAAATAATATGTTTGGAAAAAAGTCTCATAAAAAGACCAATCAAGAAATATGGAGGAATTCATGTGTTCTGAAGCAGGAAGTGATTGAAAGTGAAACAAGTGCCTATAAATTTTCTAAATTGTGAATGAAATATATATCCTGTTATGTGCATAAACTGATGAAATAGTAATGTACCAGTGTTGAATAAAAGTGAACGTCAAAATACACATCATGTCCAATAGGAATCTACTTGCATTGATGTTAAACTGGGTCAGTTACTGTAGAAATATTAGAATTGCATGCATTATTCACCAAAGAGAGTTTTTTTTTTATTTTTATTTATGGTTGTTCAAAACATTACATAGTTCTTGATATATCATATTTTACACTTTGATTCAAGTGGGTTATGAACTCCCATTTTTACCCTGTATACAGATTGCAGAATCACATCAGTTACACATCCATTGATTCACATATTGCCATACTAGTGTCTGTTGTATTCTGCTGCCTTTCGTATCCTCTACTATTCCCCCTGGCCTCCCCGCCCCTCCCCACTTCTCTCTCTACTCCCTCTACTGTAATAAATTTCTCCCCCTTGTATTATTTTTCCCTTTCCCCTCAATTCCTCTTGTATGTAATTTTGTATAACCCAGAGGGTCTCCTTCCAATTCCATGCAATTTCTCTTCTCCCTCCCTTCCTCCTCTCATCCCTGTTTAATGTTAATCATCTTGTCATGCTCTTCATCCCTATCTGTTCTTAGTTACTCTCCTTATATCAAAGATGACATTTGGCATTTGTTTTATAGGAATTGTGTAGCTTCACTTAGCATAATCTAGTCTAATGCAATCCATTTCCCTGCAAATTCTATGATTTTTTATTTTTCAATGCAAAGTAATAATCCATTGTGTATAAATGCCACATTTCTTTTATCCATTTTTCTATTGAAGGGCATCTAAGTTGGTTCCACAGTCTTGCTGTTGTGAATTGTGCTGCTATGAACATCGATGTAGCAGTGTCCCTGTAGCATGCTCTTTTTAGGTCTTTAGTGAATAGACCAAGAAGGGCAATAGCTGGGTCAAATGGTGGTTCCATTCCAAGCTTTCCAAGAAATCTCCATACTGCTTTCCAAATTGGCTGCACCAATTTGCAGTCCCACCAGCAATGTACAAGTGTACCTCTTTTCCCACATCCTTGCCAGCACTTCTTGTTGTTTGACTTCATAATGGCTGCTAATCTTACTGGAGTGAGATGGTATCTTAGGGTGGTTTTGATTTGCATTTCTCTGACTGCTGGAGATGGTGAGCATTTTTTCATGTACTTGTTGATTGATTGTATGTCCTCATCTGAGAAGTGTCTGTTGAGGTCCTTGGCCCATTTGTTGATTGGGTTATTTGTTATCTTATTGTCTAATTTTTTGAGTTCTTTGTATACTCTGGATATTAGGACTCTATCTGAAGTGTGAGTAGTAAAGATTTCTTTCCAGTATGTAGGCTCCCTATTTACCTCTTATTGTTTCTTTTGCTGAGAAAAAACTTTTTTAGTTGAGTAAGTCCCATTTGTTGATTCTAGTTATTAACTCTTGTACTATAGGTGTCCTATTGAGGAATTTGGAGCCCAACCCCACAGTATGTACATCGTAACCAAATTTTTCTTCTATCAGACAGTGTGTCTCTGATTTGATATCAAGGTCCTTGATTCATTTTGAGTTAACTTTTGTGCATGGTGAGAAAAAGGGATTCAGTTTCATTTTGTTATATATGGATTTTCAGTTTTACCAACACCATTTGTTGAAGATGCTATCCTTCCTCCATTGCATGCTTTTAGCTCCTTTATCAAATATAAGATAGTTGTAGTTTTGTTGATTGGTTTCTGTGTCCTCTATTCTGTACCATTGGTCCACCTGCCTGTTTTGGTACCAGTACCATGCTATTTTTGTTACTATTGCTCTGTAGTATAGTTTGAAGTCTGGTATCGCTATACCGCCTGATTCACACTTCCTGCTTAGCATTGTTTTGCAATTCTGGGTCTTTTATTTTTTCATATGAATTTCATGATTGCTTTCTCTATTTCTACAAGAAATGCCTTTGGGATTTTGATTGGCATTGGATTAAACCTATAGAGAACTTTTGGTAATATCGCCATTTTGATGATGTTAGTTCTGCCTATCCATGAACAGGGTATATTTTTACATCTTCTAAGATCTTCTATTTCTCTCTTTAGGGTTCTGTAGTTTTCATTGTATAAGACTTTCACCTCTTTTGTTAGGTTGATTCCCATTTTTTTTTTTAGGATATTGTGAATGGAGTGGTTGTCCTCATTTCCATTTCAGAGGATTTGTCACTGATATACAGGAATGCCTTTGATTTATGCGTGTTGATTTTATATCCTGCCACTTTGCTGAATTCATTTATTAGCTCTATTAGTTTCTTTGTAGAACCTTTTGGGTCTGCTAGGTATAGAATCATGTCATCTGCAATAGTGATAATTTAAGTTATTCTTTTCCTATTTATATGCCTTTAATTTCTTTCATCTGTCTAATTGCTCTGGCCAGTCTTTTGATAACTATATTGAACAAAAGTGGTGAGATCAGGCATCCCTGTCTTGTTCCAGATTTTAGAGGGAATGTCTTCATTTTTTCTCCATTCAGAATGACGCTAGCCTGCGGTTTAGCATAGATTGTTTTTACAATATTGAGGAATGTTCCTGTTATTCCTAGTTTTTCGAGAGTTTTGAACATAAAGGGATGCTGTACTTTGTCGAATGCTTTTTCTGCATCTATCTAGATGATAATATGGTTTTTATTTTTAAGTCTATTGATGTGGTGAATAACACTTATTGATTTTCGTATATTGAACCCTCCTTGCATCCCAGGGATGAACCCTACTTGATCATGGTGCACATTTTTTTGATATGTTTTTTTATCTGATTTGCCAGAATTTAATTTAAGATTTTTGTATTTAGGTTCATTAGAGATATCGGTCTTTAGTCTTCTTTCTTTGAAGTGTCTATCTGGTGTAGGAATCAGGGTGATATTGGCCTCGTAGAATGAATTTGGAAGATCTCCCTCTTTTTCAATTTTCTGAAATAGCCTGAGTAATTTGTCTGCAACACAAAGGTGAATGGCATCCTGAAATTACCTGTTCTATAGCTGAATGAGCTACGATCAGTCAAAAACAGGGATGGTGACATCAGCTCTCCAAGATAGTGGCCGCTGGCTTCCTCTGTGGTCTGACCGGTGTGGAGAACCGAATTGGACCGCATCCTTACCCATCTCAAACAAAGAATTCAGCACTTAGCACAGTGATTGCATACCTGGCAGGAGCCCACAGAATCCACACCGCTGTATATTTGCATTGCTATCTCTTCGTTTCCCAGTGCGCGCCGCAGACTCTAGCCACAGACCAATTTCCTGAATAAGCAGCATGACGCTCCATGCGGACAAATCACTCGTGTTTGAGCTCGCGTAGCTGATCCTCATGAGATGGAAATATGTCCACTAGGTTTTGGAGCACCCCAATTTTGCTGGAAATTTCTAACAAGATATATTTTAGCCGTTATAACTCGTCATTCTCCCGCACAGTGACGCGGTACATGGGGGTGATGCACTCCCTTCACCACCATCATATGATCCCCCGAAGTTAGTTTTCAGTACTAAGAAACAAATATGTATTTCAGGTGGATGAATATTTCTGAGAATATTCTTGTGAAAACATGATTATAAATGCACATACATGAATATGAATGAATTTAGGGAGTGTATAATAAGAAAAATATACTTCATATTTTGAAAAATCTGGAGAGTGAATATATATATATATATATATATATATATATATATATATATATATACACTCACAGACATTAAAAAGTAGCATTATGTATGCCAATCGAAATTCACATGAAATAATATATCATCCACAGATCCAAAAATATTCATTTTAATGAACATGGATTTATGTTGTTCAACTAAGAAGCTCACTCATATGTTGTATTTTCAGTTCCAACAGCGTTTAGTAGGAGTGATCTCTTCTCACAATTTGCAGCTGCCAAGCCAGCCACCTCACAAAATGTACGAGTGATACCAGGTAGAATTCTAAATGTGCATATGAAAATACATGTGATGAATAGGCTACAGAGAAAGGGAGACAGTTATTCACATATTTGTTAACTTTTAAAACACATGGAGAACTATTTCAATTAAAATTCGCTAGATTTATAACACCTACCATTTATCATACAAAAGGCAAGTCCAACTATACACCATGCCTCCTGTGAACCTCTTGTATTTCTATTCTGTTTGGGTTATTTTTCTCCACCATATTAGAATTAGAAGTCAAAGTCTAGTAGGGTATGTGTTAGTGTCAGGGATTCAGTATTTTGAATGGAAAATTGGAAAATGTATCCAATGTGTATGCAAATATGTGCTACACAAAAAATTCCCACTCTCATTCAGCACAATGCCTTGACATTACCTTCGCCCCACATAAGACACAATTAGAGGAGAAGAGTTAGAAAATCTGTGAATACATATGTGGAATGAAAAATGCTCAGGAGTTCACAAATTTGCAGGTGGTAGAGGAGTTTCCAAAAGTAAGGGACAGGGTAAAAACTCCACAAACATGAAGTTCTGCCAGCCTAACATCTGGAGAAACTGCCTCTGAGGTTGGGCAATGAAATATATGCTGTTGTCAGGAGCATTAGTTTCATTTGTTGTGAGACCATCATAGCTGAGTCATCATCTATGTGATCTGGATGACATGGATTCTTATTTTCCAATGATCATGAGGCAGCAGTGCTGAATTTTCTATTTGTAGGTAACCTGTGGCCACTGGGGTCTAAATGTCTCCCCTTGTGGACTGTAATTCCATTTGGTCATCCTCCACTATTCATGGTATTTCTTGCTGCTGAACTGGGAGTTTGGTATTTGCTTCATGAAATACAAGGAGTTCAACTGGGACACAGTGCTGAAGTGAGTTCTGTCAAGTGTGGTTGGTCAGGTTCGTCAGGAGAATGCACCAACCAGGCTTCTATCCCACATAGCTTGCCCCATTTTCCATAGCAACCTGATTCTGAACATTGCCCTAAAACCTCTCCATATAACAATATGCTTATACATATAAGGGTCTACTGGCTGCAAAATGTCAGTCACAATCCATTTGGAAGCCAATGGCAGATTCACATACCCCCACCACAGATGTTTTATTACACACCTGCCATCCACTACTCTAGTACAACTACTCAGCAGGATCCAACTTACTGGCATCTCTGTTAAACACCATTTTCATAAAACCCAGTCAATCAAGGCACTGTCTTGTATACTCATGATCAGCAACAGGACATTCAAATGTTCTCCAGAGCTACCCGGTGATGGGAATTTCAAAAATTTCATGGTATTGATCTAGCCAATTTTCAAGGATGAAGTTGGAGGCACTGTGGATTTCAATTCACTCAGAAACCATTAAATGGTGAGGAAGCTCATTTCAATGAAAACTCTGGAGAATTCTTACAGGCAAGGCTTCCAAAAGTGCCCAAAAGTCAGATTAAGCCAGGCCCATTGAGGTCTACAATGTATGTTCCATGTGTGTTTTGACTCTCAAATATGGCTGCCAAGTCTTTAAGAATAATATCATGTGATATCCTGGCTGAGATTCCCTGAGCTCTGTGGAAAGTCACCTTGGGCCTAGATGTCACTTTCCAAGGACAACTCTCATGCATGGCCATCTAAAATTCCAACACAATTCCTGGCAATAATTCTCTGAGATCAGTAAAAGAACTCAGTCTCTAAGGGGAATCACACCAGAGTGCAAGCCTAGGTGGACCCAGTGATCTCTTCCAACCGCCAGACATATGTCCACAATTAAAACCAAACACTCTCACATGGCCCTCATCTTCTTCCATATAGACACTCATCATATCCTCTGGCTGGAGGTTTCCATAAGGGACGCAGCCCACGACAGTGTCTAAAATAAGCTCCCTGCCCCTCATTTGCCTAAAGTCAGGGTGGCCTGGACTCTCTTCCTGTGAACCAGTAGTGATCAAATAGGCCTGCCTTTAATATTGCTTGGCTTCTCCAACTTGAGGCCTTCTAGCTTTGGGGTTTAGATTCTTTAAGTGAATTGGAGTCATAAAAATCAAGCACCTATGGCCTAGCCTCTGCCGGGCTTTGAAGAACTCATTTGACCCAAAGGATCCCTATTCTCACTTGATGAATATCAGGAACCTACCAGAGAAAGGCAAGAGAGTTCATCAACAATATCTGATCTTTTTGCCATTTTGGTTTTGGATGCACGCATGGGATCTATCTTTAGATCCATCAGGTGCTGAGAATCTAAGCCACAGCCTCACACAGGGCCAACAGGCTGATTCAGACATATCCCAATCCTAAGCAATTAAGCAAAGAGCCACAGGTGATGCCCTTTCATTTCCATTTGAAAACTCTTTTCTTCAGGCTTCACAAAGTGGTGGCTTGAGGCAAAAAACTTCCTGACATTCAACAGAACAATAGGTAAGCAGAAGGACCAAAGCAGGGTTTCTCCACTGAGACTTTCCTGGTCAACAGATATCTGAGATTTCTGAGATGCTAGCCATTTCCTTCAGCTTCCAGTACATAACAATGTCACAGATCTTGGAGGCGGTACAAATCTTGGACACAAAACCATGATACTATTCTGGAGAGTCGCCAGAATTGAGAGAGAAAACAGGAAATTAGGAAGCTTGTAGGTGTTGCCCATCCATAAGGCAAGCCAGAGTCCACTCATGAATTGGGCAGGATGAATTCTGGGAAGCTTTCTACTAGACAGAACACATCCATTGATGCATTGTCTTTTCTAATGTCTACAACAATGGACTCAGTGGGATACACACACACATAGGAACACTCGCCTTGTCAAAGGACTTAATACAAATATTCCACTCCATACCAAACAAACCGCCTTTCCTACCTATCCTCAGAACATGAGACAAAACCACAAACTCACACCCACACCCACAAAGGCACCTCCTTCCCCCTAGTAGGTCTTTGACTCCCCGGAGTATCCTCTGACTAGTGAGCCATACTATGTTCCTCCAAAATGACCTCTCCTGTCTCACATCATGTCTGCTTGGCCAACTCTGTGAAGTTCTCAAGAGCCAGCGGTGAGGCACTACCTGCCTTCTCAGGAAAAGCCCCTCTTCAGAGGTTTCCTGGCATTTGGCCTTCCTCACATCTGTAGGTACCAAGAAAGACTGACTCTGTCCTTGGTAAATCCAAACATGTCAGACCACTGGGACTAGGACAGAGACTGTCTCTGGGTGCCTGGATTCCTGGATTTCAAGTTCAGAGAGTTCCATCACCAAGGAAGTGAGGTGAGATCACTTCCTTCAGGATCTGAATTATGTCACTGCCTTGGCAACCACTTTGTCCTAACAGTTGCCTCCAAAATACTATGAGGTGGAGGCTGCCCTGATTTTCATGGGACACTTTCTCTAGTTAGAATGTTATATCAACCGTAAGCACCCGGGAACAGCTTCCACACAGGACTGGTTTGGTCCATGTTCTATACATTAAGAAGAGAGAGATTGATTCAGACACAACCCTTCATCCTGACCAGGATGATTGCCATGGAAGATGACTTTTGCTTTCTGAGGTAATTCATAGCTGCCTTCATCTTCACCAGGGATCACTTCTGCATGAACATTTGAGTTTCTCAGCAGGTGAACATCCCCTAGATTCCTGTAGTTTAATACACACACTGTTCCTGCTCTCCTGCAAAGTTAGTGTATGGTTAGGGTTAATAATATGTTCGATTTGGGTTAGGAATCATTCTGCAGGATGAATAATGAGATTGGGAACCTGCAATATTTATAAGAATATATAGGTAAAATATATGTATGAAAACGGGAATCTAAGAAGGATTTGAAGCCCAGAAGGGCATTGAGCCCTTGATTTGGATACTTAGTGTTGAATTATGTTCTGTACAATTGTCTCAGTTAAATCGAAATACAGTGGCATAGGACCTTGTACCTTGGATGATTGAATGTAGAAGAGAACATCCAGTCAAAAAGGAATAGTCAGTAGGATTAGGAAGATAGTCAGTAGGTTTAGGAAGAAGAGTGAGTATATGATTTGGAATAAAAAGCTTCTTTAGCAATAGGGTTTCATTGGGAGAGTGAATGTAAATCTCAGCACATGTGAAGAGTTAGTCACAATGATGAACTGGGGAAAATGTGTAGGAAAGCAGGTGTCAATAGAGACATTACGAAATCAGGCAAAGTATAAAGTGAGTCATAGGATTAGACATTTTCAACAGGGTTGAGTTTGAATACATAATCATAGGAAAAAACAAATATGTCGTCACGAATGGGAATGACATTTGAGAGCATTAGGCAACCTGGACATGGATGTTATTAGTTATCCACGTTCACTTTCCTTTTAGGCTTTTGTACAATCATAAGTGTTACATTTTTATGTTTTTTTTTTGTTCAGAATATTACTGTGATAAAATGTATATGTAGATCAGGTGACATGAGTATTTCTTTCACCATTTTTGGGGGCAATATTTTGAAGACGTATACATTAGTATTAGGGGTACAAAGAGGTGTACCCTGTGTCTATTAATATAGAGATAATGCATGAATAGACCATACTATGAATAAATAACGAAACTGATTCCACTTTAAATAATGGATTGAATTGATATGTGAAAATATATAAGAAATCTTATATTGATATACAATCATTCATTCCAACCAGTTATATATCTAATGGTAATATTAGGATTATGGTTTATGAAGAATGGTGTTTGAGTTTTGCTTTATACGTGATGATGTTAAACAAAAATAATGTGTTTGGAAAGAAGTCTCATGAAAAGACCAGTCAAGAAACATGGAGGGATACATGTGTTCTGAATCAGGAAGTGATTGATCGTGAAACAAATGCCTATAAATTTTCTAATTTGTGACAGAAATATATATCCCATGATTTGCATAAACTGAAGACATAGTAACGTACAAGTGTTGAATAAAAATGAAAGTCAAAATACACATCATGTCCCCTAGAAATCAACTTGCATTGATTTTAAACTGGCTAAGTAACTGTAGAAATATTAGGGTTTGTATGCACCATTCACTGAATTTAGTTTTCAGTACTAGGAAACAATATGTATTTCAGGTGGATGATTATTTCTGAAAATAATCTTGTGGAAAGTTGATTATAAATCCACAGATATGAATATGAATGAATTTAGGGAGTGCACAATAAGACACATATATTTCATATTTTGAAAAATCTAAAGAGTATATATATATATATATATATATATATATATATATATATATACATATACATATATATATACACACACACGCAAAAGCACAGATATTGAAAAGTAGCAATACAGGAGATCCATTATGAAGGCAGGCATGGAGAAATCAAGTCTCTGATCTCTTCAGCTGCGCGGGCATAGGGAGTCGTAAACTGTCTAAATGCTGTTTGCTCAGAATCACTAGGCAATATTGACCTGTTGTGAATCTGGGGTGAACAGTCTGGGCCCCTCAGAACACACACAAAGCCCGGATTGGCTGCATTCAAGCTTAGATTCGTCTGGTTTTTGTGACTCAGCACTAACATTCCCGCTGAAATAACTGGTCGGGCTTTCTGAATTGAGAGTTAAAAGCCAACTGAGCCTTCATAGGCAGTGGCCACAGGATTGAAATGGGGCTTGGGAGAGATAGTCAGGACCAACCTGTTGCATTGGTCACCCAGCAAAGGGAACGAACGGTCACCATTTGAATGGGATACCACCATGGCAGAGAACTGACGTCACAGGCGGAGGAGATAACTTCATTGAAACCAGCGCGACAAGTGTGTAATCCCATTGCCATATCTCTCAACAACGCAGGGAAACCTCAAGGGCCCTTCCCACCTCTGCTGTAATTGCCCCTCCCAGCTCTCCAAGGAGCGCGATACCCAGACCTAGGGAATCAAGATTGGCTCGGGACTCGCGGCGTGGAATTCCCTGCTACCGCTCCCACCAGTGCTGACAATTGAGGTCTCTTACACCACCTACCGGGGCCATGGCTCCTGAAGGGCAAGCAAATTCGCTGGAGGTTCTCAGCCCCAAGCTCTACAAACTTATTGTCTGAGGAAGGCAAACAAGGAGAGTGTGCCCAGGCGTTCATGGAAATAGGGCTACCAGGAGCAGAGGCCTGGTTTGTAACCAGTATTGTGGTGAGCATCACAGGTGAGTGGGGCCTGGCTTGAGGAAGCACAAGAGAAAGCCCTAGGCACTCAGAATTGGAGACCCGCCCAGTCTGGGAGGAAGAGCTGCTGCACAGTGATTGGTTCTCACTTTTTGAGAGGAGAAGCTTGGCCCAGTGCGCACAGCTCCACCTACTGGAAGAGAAGTTATTTGAACTCTAGGACTGCATGTATTATTATTATTTTTTTATTTGTTTTTTTTTCTTTCATTTTCATTTTTGTTATTGTTGTTCTTTAACTTTTTTAAATGTTTTTATTTTTTAATTTTTTTATTTTATTATTATTATTATTATTTTAAATTTTAATTTTCAATTTTTTAATCATCATCATTACTTAAAACTTTCTTTCTTTATTTTCTATTTTTTTCTTTTGTCTTTTCATTTCTTTTCATTTTTCTTATTCCCCCTTCCTTGAATTCTACCTGCCTACTCTCATTCTCTTTAGTGACTTCTCCCTTCCCTTCTAATATCTTTCCTCCCAAGCATCAAATGAATTTATAAGAGTAAGCAGTAACTCAGTAGTCAAACAGAAGAAGAAGTAACATGAGCAGCATATAAAAACAAAGAAGAAAAGGATTACGAACAATGAAGGACAGCCTAAATATTCAAGAGCACCTAGAGTCATCAGAAAAATGGTCATATAAAGAACTCAAGTAATACCTTAGACAGATGGAATGGAACCTTAAAGAGGATACGAGACAGCAAAAACAAACAGTGATAAAACGCATTGAAAATGAATTACATAAACAGATAAAATGAGAAATTAAGCATCTTTATCAGGAGATAGAGATTATTAGAAAAATCAAACAATAATTCTAGAAATGAAGGAAATGATAAACCAAATTAAAAACTCAATTGAGAGTATCACTAACAGAGTAGAGCAAGTAGAAGACAGAATGTCAGATAATGAAGACAAAATATATCATCTTGAAAAAAGTCTAGCCAACAAAGAAATGCTGTAAAAAATTATGAGAAAACATTCAAGAGATATGGGATAACATAAAAAAAACAAACTAATGAGTCATATGGATAGAGGAAGGTACAGAGATTAAAACCAAGGGAATGAGAAACCTGGTGAATGAAATAATTACAGAAAACTTTCCAGAAATAAAAATGGAAACGGATAAACAAATTGTAGATGCTTACAGGACACCGAGCACACAAAATCACAGTAGACCAATGCCAAGACACATTGTTATAAAGATATCCAATATACAGAACAAAGAGAAAATATTAAAAGCTACCAGAGAAAGGAGGCAGATTACAATCATTACAATCAGGGGTAAACCAAAAAGTTTAACAATGGATTTTTCATCATAGACGCTGGAAGTGAGAAGATCCTGGAACAACGTACTTCAAACACTGAAAGACAATGGATGCCAACCAAGAATTATGTATCCAGCAAAATTAAGCTTAAGATAAGACAATGAGATAAAAATATTTCATGATAAACAAAAGCTAAAAGAATTTCAGCCAGATAACCAGCATTGCAAAGCATCTTGAGCAAAACACTACACGAGGAAGAAATGAAAATCAACAACGAAAACCATCAGTGAGAAGTGCCTCAGTAATGACAGAGGGAAGGGGAAAAGCAAATCATGGAGAATCAAACTAATTAAAAAATATATATATAAAAACATGGGTGGCAGTACAAACCATATATCAATAGTAACTCTAAATGATAATGGCTTAAACTCTCGAATAAAGTGACATTGGCTTGTAACTTGAAATAAAAAAAAAAATCCAACAATATGTTGCCTCCAAGGGACACATCTGAATGGAAAAGACATACACAGGCTGAAGGTGAAAGATTGGGAAAATTTATACCATGCACACGGTCCTCGAAAGCAAGCAGGGGTGGCCATCCTCCTATCGAATAAAATCGACCTCAAGACTAATTTAATCAAAGGGATAAGGAAGGACTTTATATATTGTTAAAAGAAACCATTCACCGACAAGACATAACAATTATCAATATTCACGCAGCAAATAATGGTGCTGCGACGTTCATAAAACAATTTATCCTCAAGTTCAAGAATCAAATAGACCACAATACAATAATTATGGGTGACTTCAACTCACCTCTCTCACCATTGGACAGATCCTCCAAACAAAAGTTGAATAAAGAAACTATAGAACTCAATATCACAATCAATACCCTATACTTAACTGACATATATAGAATATATCAACCATCATCAAGTGGATATACTTTTTTCTCACCAGCACATGGATCCTTCTCAAAAATAGACCATATGTTATGCCATAGGGCAACCCTCAGTAAATATAAAGGGGTGGAGATAATACCATGAATTTTTTGTGATCATAATGGAATGAACCTGGAAACCAATGATAAAGAAGGAAGAAAAATCATACATCACATGCAAAATGAAGAATATGTTACTGAATGATCAATGGGTTACAGAAGACATAAAGGAGGAAATCAAAAAATTCTTAGAGATAAATGAAAATACAGACACAACATATCAGATTCTATAGGACACAATGAAAAGAAGTTTTAAGAGGTAAATTCATCGCCTGGAGGTCATTCCTCAAAATAGAAAAACAAACAAACAAACAAATGAGCTCACACTTCATCTCAAAGCCCTAGAAGAAGAAGAGCAAAACAACAGAAAATGTAGCAGAAGGAAAGAAATAATTAAAATCATAGCGAAATTGAAACAAAAGAAACTATTGAAAAAATTAACAAAACTAAAAGGTGCTTCTTCAAAAAGATAAATAAGATCGACAGACTCTTAGCCATGCTAACGAAGAGAAGAAGAGAGAGAACTCAAATTACTAACATACGGGATGAAAAAGGCAATATCACAACAGATGCTACATAAATACAGAAGAAAATTAGAAATTATTTTGAAAAACTGTATTCCAATAAAATAGAAAATAGTGAAGACATCGATAAATTTCTTAAGTCATATGATTTGACCAGACTGAGTCAGGAGGAAACACACAATTTAAACTGACCAATATCAATGGATGAAGTAGAAGAAGCAATCAAAAGACTACCAACCAAGAAAAGCCCAGGAACGGATGGGTATACAGCAGAGTTTTACAAAACCTTTAAAGAAGAATTAATACCAATACTTTTCAAGTTATTCAGGAAATAGAAAAACTGGAAGCTCTGCCGAATTCATTCTATGAGGCCAACATCACCCAGATTCTGAAACCAGACAAAGACACCTCAAAGAAAGAAAACTACAGACCAATATCTCTGATGAACCTAGATGCAAAAATCCTCATTAAAATTCTGGCGAATTGAATACAAAGGCACATCAAAAAAATTGTGCACCATGATCAACTTGAATTCATCCCTGGGATGCAAGGAGGCTTCAATATATGGAAATCAATAAATGTTATTCACAACATCAATAGACTTAAAGATAAGAACCATATGATCATCTTGATAGATGCAGAAAAACCATTCAACAAAGTAGAGCATTCCTTTATGTTCAAAACATTTTAAAAACTAGGGATAACAGGAACTTACCTCGACATTGTAAAAGATAACTATGTTAAGCCTCAGGCTAGCATCATTCTGAATGGAGAAAAATTGAAGGCATTCACTTTAAAATCTGGAACAAGGCAGAGATATCCTCTATCACCACTTCTATTCAATATAGTTCTCGAAAAACTGGCCAGAGCAATTAGAGAGATGAAAGACATTAAAAGCATAAAAATAGGAAAAGAAGAACTTAAATTATCACTATTTGTAGATGACATGATTCTATACATAGAAGACCCAAAAGGGTCTACAGAAAAAACTACTAGAACTAATAAATGAATGCAGCAATGTGGCAGGATATAAAATCAACATGCATAAATCAAAGGCATTTCTGTATATCAGCGACAAAACTTCTGAAACAAAAATGAGTCAAAACACTGCATTCCCAATTTCCTCAAAATAATTAAATACTTGGGAATCAACCTAACAAAAGAGGTGAAAGATTTATATAATGCAAACTACAGAACCCTAAAAAGAGAAATAGAATAAGATCTTAGAAGATGGAAAAATATACCCTGTTCATGGATAGGCAGAACTAACATCATCAAAATTGCTATATTACCAAAAGTTCTCTATAGGTTTAATACAATGCCAATCAAAATCCCAAAGGATTTTTTTTTGTAGAAATAGATAAAGCAATCATGAAATTCAAATGGAAAAATAAAAGACCCAGAATAGCAAAAGCAATTCTAAGCAGGAAGTGTGAATCAGGCAGTATAGTGATACCAGATTTCAAACTATATTACAGAGCATTCATAACAAAAACAGCATGGTACTGGTACCAAAACAGGCGGGTGGATCAATGGTACAGAATGGAGGACACAGAGACTAATCAAAAAATCTACAACTGTCTTATATTTGATAAAGGAGCTAATGGCCTGCAATGGAGGAAGGATAGCATCTTCATCAAATAGAGTTGGGTAAACTGGAAATCCATATGCAACAAAATGAAACTGAATCCCCTCCTCTCGCCATGCACAAAAGTTAACTCAATGTGGATCAAGGAGCTAGATTCAAATCAGAGTCTCTGCGTCTGATACAATAAAAAGTTGGCTCCTATCTACATATTGTGTGGTCAGGCTCCAAATTCCTTAATAGGACACCCATAGAATAAGAGTTAATAATAAGAATCAACAAATGGGACTTACTTAAACTGATTTTTTTTCTTAAAGAGAGAAACAATAAGAGAGGTAAATATGGAGCCTACATCATGGGAACAAATTTTTAGTCCTCACCCTTCACATGGAGCCCTAATATCCAGAGTATACAAAGTATACAAAGAACTCAGAAAATTAGACAATAAGATAACCAATAACCCAATGGGCCAAGGACCTGAACAGAAACTTCTCAGAGGAGGACATAGAATCAATTAACAAGTACATGAAAAAATGCTCTCCATTTCTAGCAGTAAGAGAAATGCAAATAAAAACCACCCTAAAATACCATCTCAATCCAGTGAGATTGGCAGCCATAATAAAGTCAAACAACAACAAGTGCTGGCGAGGATGTGGGGAAAAGGGTACTCTTGTACATTGCTGGTGGGACTGAAAACTGGTGCGGCCAATTTGGAAAGCAGTATGGAGATTCCTGGGAAATCTGGGAATGGAAGCACCATTTGATCCAGCTATTGCCCTTCTCGGACTATTCCCTGAAGACCTTAAAAGAGCGTACTACATGGATACTGCCACATCGATTTTCATAGCAGCACAATTCACAATTGCTACACTGTGGAACCAACCCAGATGCCCTTCAATAGATGAATGGATAAAAAAATGTGACTTTTATATACTATGGAGAATTACGCAGCACTAAAAAATGACCAAATCTTGGAATTTGCAGGGAAATGCATGGCACTGAGCAGATTATGGTTAGTGAAGCTAGCCAATCCCTAAAAAACAAATGCCAAATGTCTTGTTTGATATAATGAGAGCACCTAAGAACAGAGCAGGGAGGAAGAGCATGAAGAAAAGATTAACATTAAGCAGAAACATGAGGTGGGATGGAAAGGGAGAGAAGAGGGAAATTGCATGGTAATGGAGAGAGACACTTATTGTTACACAAAATTACATATAAGAGGTTGTGGGAAAATAAACAAGGAGAGAAATGATTTAGAGTAGGTATGGTAGAGAGAGAAGATGGGAAGATAGGGGAGTGGGGATAGTAGAGTATAGGAAAGGTAGCAGAATACAACAGTAACTAATAGGGCATTATTTAAAAATATGGATGTGTAACTAATGTGATTCTGCAATCTGTATTTGGAGTAAAAATGGGAGTTCATAACCCACTTGAATCTAATGTATGAAATATGATATGTCAAGAGCTTTGTAATGTTTTGAGCAACCAATAAAAGAAAAAAAAAGTAGCAATATATATGCCAATAGAAATTCATCATGAAATGTATATAATCCACAGATCGAAAAATATTCATTTTACTGAACATGGATTCATGTATAATGTTTTTCAACTAGGAAGCTCACCCATAGGTTGAATTTTCAGTTCCAACAGCGTTTAGGAGGAGTGATCTCTTCTCTCAATTTGCATCTACCAATTCAGCCACCTCACAAGTGTATACGAGTGATATCAGGTAGAATTCTATATGTGCATATAAACATACATGTGCTGAATAGGCTACAGAGAAAGGGAGATAGGGATTCACATATTTGCTAATTTTAAAAACACATGTAGAACTATTTCAACAAAAAATTGACTAGACTTATAACTCCTACATTATATAATGCAAAAGGCAATTCCAACTATACACCATGCGTCCTTTGAACTGCTTGTGTTTCTTCTCTTTTTGGCTTATTTTTCACCATCATATTAGGATTATTAGTCAGAGACTAGTAGGGTATGGGTTATAGTGTCAGGGATTCAGTATTTCAAATGGAAATTGAAAAATGAATCCAATGTGTATGTAAATATGTGCTACACAAAAATCTTCCCACTCACATCCAGAACAATGCCTTGACATTACCTACGCCCCAAGTAAAACACAATTAGAGTAGAAAAGTGTGAAAATCTATGAATACAAATATGGAATGGAATATGCTCGGGAGTTCACAACCTTGGAGGTGGTAGAGGAGTTTCCAAAAGTAAAGGACAGGGTAAACACTCCACAAACAAGGAACTCTGCTGGCCTAAGAATTCTTGGGAAACGGCTTCTGAGGTTGGGCACTTGAAATATATGTTGTTGTCATGAGCTTTAGCTTCCTTTGTAGTGAGACCATCAAAGCTGGGTCTGCATCTATGTGACCGAAAGACATGGTTTCTTATATTCCAATGAACATGAGGCAGCAGTGCTCAATTCTCTCTTTGTAGCTAAACTGTGTCCATTGGAAGCTAAGTGTCTCCCGGTGGGGACTGTGAAGACATTTGGTCATCCTCCACTTTTCGTGGTATTTCTTGCTTCTGCACTGGGAATTTGGTATTTGCTTCACAAAACATAAAAAGTTCATCTGGGATACAGTGCTGGAGGGAGTTCTGTCACATGTGGTGGGTCAGGGTCTGCAGGAGAATGCACCAACCAGGCTTCTACCCCACATAGCTTGCACCAATAACCATAGCAACCTGATTCTGAATATTGCCCTGAAAACTCTCCATTTAACAAGATGCCTTTACATATAAGGGTCTGATGTCTGCACTATATCAGTCACAAAAAATTTGGAAGCCAATTTCAGATTCACATGGCCCCAACATGATGTTTTATCACACACCTGCCCACCACTGCTCTAGCCCCCCTACTCAGCAGGCTCCAAATTACGGGCTTCTCTTGTTCTAAACCATTTTAACGAAACCCAGTCAAAAACAAAGCACTGTCTGGTATACACATGATCAGCAACAGGACATCAAAAGTTTCTGCAGTGCCACCTGGTCATGGGAATTTCAAAAATTTCATGGTATTTATCTAGCAATTTTTCAAGGGTGAAGTTAGAGGCACTGTGGGTTTCAATTCATTCAGGAACCATTAAGAGTTGAGAAAGTTCATTTCAATGAAAGCTCTGGAGAACTCTCACAGTCAATGCTTCTCAAACAGTTGCCAAAAGGTCTCCTAAAGCCAGGCCAATTGACATCTACAATGTGAGGTCCATGTGTGTTTTGACTCTCAAATATGGCTGCTAAGTCTTTCAGAATAAAATCATGTGATATCCTGGCTGAGATTCTCAGGCCTCTGTGGAAACCACCCTGGGCCTAGATCTCAGTTTCCAAGAGTGAGTCTCATGCGTGGCCTCCTAAAATCCCAACACAATTCATGGCAATACTTCTCTGAGGTCAGTTTCAGAACTCAGTCTCTAAGGGGAATCACACCAGAGTTCAAGCCCAGGTGGCCCCATCATCCCTTCCATCCGCCAAAAAATGACCACAATTAAAATCAAAACACTACCACAGGGCCATCATCTTCTTCCATGTAGACACTCATCATAACCTCTAGCTGGAGGTTTCTATGAGCCCAAGGTAGTGTCCGAATAAGCTCACTTGCCCCTCATTTGCCTAAAATCATGATGGCCTGGACACTCTTCCTGTGAACCAGGAATGATCAAATATTCCTGCTGTTATAGTGTTCCACTTCTCCAATTTGAGGCCTACTGGCTGTAGGGTATAGATTCTTTATGTGATTTGGAGTCATGAGAAAACCCAAGCAAATATGGGCTAGCCTCTGCAGGGATTTCAAGAACTCATTTGACCCAAAGGATCCCTATTCTCACTTCATGGAGGTCAGGAACCTAAAACAAGAGGGCAAAAATATTCACCCACAATGACTGCTCTTTTGGCCATTTTAGTTTTGGAAACACATGGGATCTTTCTTTAGATCCATCAGGTGCTGAGAATCTAAGCCACAACCTCATACAAGGACAAGAGGCTGATTCAGACACATCCCAATCCAAATCAATTAAGCAAAGAGCCACTGGTGATGTCCATACATTTCCATATGAAAACAGTTTTCTTCAGGCTACACAAAGGGGTGGCCTGAGGCAAAGACCTTCCTGACATTCAGGGTAATAGAAATAGAAGTAAGCAAATGGCCCAAAGAAGGGATTCTCCACTGAGACTTTACTGGTCACACTGAAATCTGAGTTTTCTTAGATGCTCCCATTCCCTTCAGCTATCCAGTACATGGCCATGTCACAGAACCTTGTGGAGTTACATATTTGGGAAACAAAACCATGAGTCTATTCTGGAGAGTGGCAAGAATTCACGAAGAAAACAGGAACTTTAGAAGATAATAGATGTTGCCCATCCATAAGGCAAGCTGCAGTCCATTCATTAATTGGGCAGTATGAATGCGGGGAAGCTTTCAACTAGAGACAACACATCCATTGATGCATTCTCTTTTCTAATGTCTACAACCACGGATACAGTGGGATACACAGACTTAGAAACACTCACCATGTCAAACGACTTACTAGAAACAGTCCACTCCAAACCAAACAAACCACCTTTCCTACCTATTCTCAGAACATGAGAAAAAACCACAAACTCACACCTACAACGGCAAAGGCACTTCCTTCCCCCAAATAGGTCTGTGACTATCCGGAGTGTCTTCTGACTGGTGGGCCATATTATGTTCCCCCAAAATGGCCTGTCCTGTTTCAGATCTGGTCTCCTTGGCCAACTCTGTGAAGTTGTCAGGAGCCAAAGGTGAGCCACTACCTGCTTACTCAGGAAAGGCCCCTCTTCAGAGCTCTGCTGGCATTTGGCCATCCTCACATCAGTGGGTACCAAGAAAGACTGACTATGTCTTTGGGAAAAGCAAACAAGTTAGCCCACTGGAACTGGGAGTGGGACTGGCTCTGCGTGCCTTCCTTCCTGGATCCCAGGTTCAGAGAATTCCATCACCAAGGAAGTGAAGTGAGGTCACTTCTTTCAGGAACAGAATATGCTCACTGCCTTGGTAACCACTTTGTGCTAACAGTTGCTTCCAGGGTTCCCATGAGATGGAGGCTGCCCCAACATCCTGGGACACATTCAGAAGTTAGAATGGTATATCAACCATAGGCACCAGGGAACAGCTCTCCACAGAGGCCTGGTTCAGTCCATCTTCTCTTTATTAAGAAGAGAGAGGCTGATTCAGACCATCAATTAATCCTGACCAGGTTGTTTGCCATGGAAGATGACTATTGCTCTCTCAGGTCCTACATAGCTGCCTATATCTTCTGCAAGGATCATTTCTCCATGGATCTTTGATGTTCTCAGCAGGTGGAAGATCATCTACATTCCTATATTGTAAGACCCACACTGTCCCTGCTCTTAAGTAAGTTATACTGAGGGAACAGTGTATGGTTAGGGTTAATAACTTGTTCAATTTGGGTTACAAATAATTCTGCGGGATGAATAATGGTATTGGCAAAATGCGATGTTTACAAGAGTATATACGTGAAACATAAGAATGAAAGCAGAAATCTAGGTAAGATTTGAAGCCCAGAAGGGCATTGGGGACTTGAGTGGGATACTTAGCTTTGAGTAATGTGCAGCACAGATGTCTCAGATAAATCAATATACACTGGCATCATACCTTGTACCTTGGATATTGAATGTTGAAGAGAACATCCAGTCAAAAACCGATAGTCGGCAGGATTAGGAAGGTAGTTGGTAGGTTTAGAAAAAAGAGTGAGTATAGGATTTGGACCAAAAGTTCTTTAGCAATAGAATTTAGTGTAGAGAGTGTATGTAAATGTAAGCACATGTGAAGAGTCAGTCACAATGATGAACTGGGGAAAAATATAGGAAATCAGATATCAATAGAGACATTAGGAAATCAAGCAAAGTATAAATTGTGTGATAGGGTTAGACATTTTCAACAGGTTTGAAGTTGAATATATAATCTTAGGAAGAAACAAATATGTAGTCAAAAATAGAATTGATATTTGAGAGCATTAGGCAACCTGGACATGGATGTTTTTAGTAATCCATGCTCACTTTCCATTTACGCTTTGGTACAATTGTAAGTGTGACCTATGCTTTTTGTGTCCAGAATATTTCTGTAATAAAATGTGTATGTAGATCAGGTGACAATCGTATTTCTTCCACCAATTCTGGGAGCAATATTTTGAAGACTTACAAATTAGTATGGGGGTACAAATAGGTGTACCCTGTTTCTATGAATATAGACATAATGCATGAATAGACCATATTGTGAATAAATAATATAACTGGATCCACTTTAAATAATGAATTGAATAAATATCTGAAAATTTATAAGAAATTTTATATTGATATGCAATCATTCATTCCAACCAGTTATATATCTAACGATCATCTTAGGGTTACGGTTTATCATGAAGGGTGTGTGAGTTTTGGTTCAAAATTGATTATGGAAATAGAAAATAATATATTTGGAAAAAAGTCTCATGAATAGACCAGTCAAGAGACATAGAGGAATACATGTGTTCTGGAGCAGGAAGTGATTGAAAGTGAAACAAATGCCTATAAATTTGCTAACTAGTGAATAAAATATATATCCTATGATGTGCATAAACTGATGAAATAGTAATGTACCAGTGTGGAATAAAAATTAACGTCAAAATACACATCATGTCCCATAGGAACCTACATGCATTAATGTTAAACTGGGTCAGTTAATGTACACATATTAGGATTTGTATGCACCTTTTACTGAAGTTAGTTTTCAGTACTAGGAAACAAATATGTATTTCGGGTGGATGAATATTTCTAAGAATAATCTTGTGAAAAGTTGATTATTAATCCACATACATGAACATGAATGAATTTAGGGAGTGTATATAAGACACATATATTTCATATTTTTAAAAATATGGAGAGTATATATATATATATATATATATATATATATATATATATATATATATACACACACACACACACACACAAACACAGACATTAAAAAGTAGCAATATATATGCCAATCAAAATTCATCATGAAATATATATCATAAAGATGCAAAAACATTCATTTTAGTGAACATGGGTTTATGTATAATGTTGTTCCACTGGGAAGCTCACCCATAGGTTGAATTTTCAGTTCCAACAGCGTTTAGGAGGAGTGATCACTTCTCACAGTTTGTATCTGCTAAGTCATATATCTTACAAGGATGTACGTGTGATACCTTGTAGGATTCTATTTGTGCATATAAAAATACATGTGCTGAATAGGCTCCAGAGAATGGGAGACCGTAATTCACATATTTGTTAACTTTAAAACACATTGAGAACTATTTCAATTAAATATTGAATAGATTTATAACACCTACCCTTTATCATGCAAAAGGCAAGTCCAACTCTGAACTGCAAGTATTTATGTACTGTTTGGGTTACTTTCTTCCATCATATTAGGATTAGTAGTCAGAGTCTAGTAGAATATGGGTTAGTGTCAGGGATTCAGAATTTCAAATGGAAAAAAGGAAAATTAATCTTCCAACTCTCATCCAGAACAATGCCTTGTCATTACCTTCGCCCCAAGGAAGACACAATTAGAGTAGAAGAGTTACAAAATCTGTGATTACATTTCTGGAATCGAAAATGCTCAGGAGTGCACAAACTTGGAGGTGGTATAGGAGTTTCCAAAAGTAAGGACAGGGTACACACTCCACAAACATGAAGCTCTGCTTGCCTAAAACTTTTTGAGAAACTGCCAGTGAAGTTGGGCACTGAAATATAGGTTGTTGTCAGGAGTTAAGCTTCCTTTGTAGTGAGACCCTCAAAGCTGGGTCTTCATCTATGTGACCTGGAGGACATCGTTTCCTATTTTCCAATGAACACGAGGCAGCAGTGCTCAATTCTCTCTTTGTAGGTAAACTGTGTCTCCCTGTGTGGACTGTGAAACAATTTGGTCATCCTCCACTTTTCGTGGTGTTTCTTGCTGCTGCACTTGGAGTTTGGTTCATGCTTCACAAAATACAAGGAGTTCAACTGGGAAACAGTGCTTGAGGTATTTCTGTCACGTGTGGTGGGTCAGGGTCTGCAAGAAAATTCACCAACCAGGCTTCTATCTCTCAAAGATTGCCCCCTTGTCCATAGCAACCTGATTCTGAACATTGCCCTGAAACTACGCCATATAACAAGATGCCTTTACATATAAGGGTCTGATGTCTGCACTCTGTCAGTTACAAGCCATTTGGAAGCCAATGGCAGATCCAAATGGCCCCACCATGATGTTTTATCACACACCTGTCCACCACTGCTCTAGGCCCACTACTCAGCAGGCTCCAAAATACTGGCATCTCTGTTCTAAACAATTTTCATGAAACCCTGTCAATCAAGGCACTGTCTGGTACACTCATGGTAAGCAACAGGACATCGAAAGTTTCTGCAGTTCCACCTGGTCATGGAAAATTCAAAAATTTCGTGGTATTTATCTAGCCATTTTTCAAGGATGACTTTGGATGCACAATTATTCAGGAACCATTAAATGTTGAGAAAGTTCATTTCAAAGAAAATTCTAGAGAACTCTCACAGGCAAGGCTTTCCAAAGAGTGGACAAAAGGTCACTTGAAGCCAGGACCATTGAGATCTACAATGTGAGGTCCTATGTCTTTTGACTCTCAACTATGGCTGCCAAGTCTTTCAGAATAAAATCATGTGATATCCAGGCTGAGATTCCCAGTTCTTTGTGGAAAGCCACCCTGGTCCTAGATCTCAGGATCCAAGGGCGACTCTCATGTGTGGCCTCCTAAATTCCCAACACAATTCATGGCAATTCTTCTCTGAGATCAGTTTCAGATCTCAGTCTCTAAGTGGAAACACACCAGAGTTCAAGCCCAGTTGACCCAGTCATCTCTTCCAACCGCCACACCAATGACCAGAATTAAAACCAAAACACTCCTACATGGCCCTCATTTTCTTCCATATAGACACTCATCATAACCTTGGCTGGAAGTTTTTATGAGGCACACAGCCCAAGACAAAGTCAAAATAAGTTCCCTTGCCCTTCATTTGTCTAAAGTCAGTGTTTCCTGGACAACGTTCCTGTGAACCAGGACTGATCAAAGAGGTCTGCCATTAATACTGTTCTCCTTTTCCAATTTGAGGCATACAGACTGTCGGGTATAGTTTCTTTATGTGATTTGCAGTCATGAGAAAACCCAAGCACCTATGGGCTAGCCTCTGCATGGCTTGAAGAACTCAGTTGACCCAAAGATCCCTGTTATCACTTGATGGAGATCAGGAACCTTACAGAGGAAGGCAAGAGACTTCATCACAATGACTTCTCTTTTGGCCATTTTGGATTTGGATGCACACATGGGATCTTTCTTTAGATCCATCAGGTGCTGAGAATCTAAGCGATAATTTCACACTGCACTAAGAGGCTGATTCAGACATATCCCTTTGCAAAGCAATTAAGCCAGGAGCCACAGGTGATGCCCATTTATTTCCATTTGAAAACTGTTTTTTTCAGGCTTTGGAAATGTGTGGCTTTAGGCAAAGTCCTTCCTTTCATTCAGGGCAACAGAACAATAGGTAAGCAAAATACCAAAGCAGATTTTCTCCACTGAGACTTTCCTGGTCACACTGATATCTGAGTTTTCTGAGATATTCACCATTCTCTTCAGCTATCCAGTACATGGCCATGTCCCAGATTGTGGAGGAGATACATATCTTGAACACAAAACCATGAGCCTATGGGAGAGTGACCAGATTCAGGAAGATATCAGGAATGTAGGAAGGTAATAGGTGTTGCCCATCCATAAGGTAACCTGCAGTCCATTCATAAATTGGACAGGATGAATTCTGCGAAGAATTCTACTAGACAGGACACATCTATTGATGCATTCTCTTTTCTATTGTCTACAACCACAAATACAGTGGGATACCCAGACATAGAAACACTCACCTTCTCAAAGGACTTACTAGAAACAGTCCACTCCAAACCAAACAAACCGACTTTCCTACATTTTCTCAAAACTTGAGACAAAAATCACAAACACACAAACACAAACACACACACCCACAAAGGCACCTTCTTTCCCCAAAAAGGTCTGTGACTATCCGGAGCGTCCTCTGACTGGTGGGCCAAACTATGTTTCCCCGAAATGGGCTGTCCTATGTCAGATCTGGTCTTCTTGGCCAAAACTGTGAAGTTATCAGGAGCCAGCGGTGAGCCACTGCCTGTTTTCTCAGGTAAAGCCCCTATTCAGAGCTTTCCTGGCATTTGTCCATCTTCAATTTAGTAGTTGCCAAGAAAGACTTACTCTATCCTTCTTAAATCCAAAAATTTGAGACCACTGGGACTTACACTGAGACTGCTTCAGGGTGCCTGGCTTCCTGGATTCCAAGTTCAGAGTGTTCCATCAACAAGAAAGTGACATGGGTCACTTCGTCTAGAACTGAATGAGGTCACTGCCTTGGCAACCACTTTGTCCTAACAGTTGCTTCCAAGTGTCCATGAGATGGATCCTGCCCCTACTTCCTATGACACTTTCACAAGTTAGAATGGAATATCAACCATAGGCACCCGGGAACAGCTCTCCACACAAGCCTGGTTTGGTCCATCTTCTCTACATTAACAAGAGAGAGACTGCTTCAGACACACCCCTTCATCCTGACCTGTTTGGTTTTTTTTGTCATGAAAGATGACTTTCGCACTCTCAGGTCCATCATAGCTGCCTACATCTTCTTTAGGGATCATTTCTGCATGGACCTTTGAAGTTCTCTGGAAGTTGAAGATCTCCTACATTCCTGTATTGTAAGACCAACTCTGTCCCTGCTCTTCTGTAAAGTTAGATTGAGGGAACAGTGTTGGGTTACAGTTAATAACATGTTTGATTTGGGTTAGGATCATTCTGCTGGATGAATAATGGTATTGGGAACCTGCAATATTTATAAGATTATATAGGTGAAATATATGAATGAAAACAGAAATCTCGGTAACATTTGAAGCCCAGAAGGGCATTGGGTCCTTGATTGGGATACTTAGCTTTTAATTATGTTCTGCACAGATGTCTCAGATAAATCTATACACAATGGCATAAGATCTGATACCTTGGATGATTGAATGTTGAGGAGAACAACCATTCAAAGAGGGAGAGTCGGTAGGATTAGGAAGATAGTTGGTAGGATTATAAAAAAGTGTGAGTATAGCATTTGGACAAATAGTTCTTTAGCAATAGGTTTTCAGGTAGACAGAAAATGTAAATGTCAGCATATGTGAAGAGTCAGTCACAGTGATGAACTGGGGAAAATATGTAGGAAAGCAGATATCAATAGAGACATTAGGAAATCAGGCAAAGTATAAAGTGAGTGATAGCAAAAGACATTTTCAACAGGCTTGAGATTGAATATATAATCTTAGGAAGTAACAAATATGTAGTCACCAATAGGATTGACATTTGAGAGCATTAGGCAACCTGGACATGGGTTATTTTCATAATCCATACTCACATTCCATTTAGGCTTTGGTACAATCGTAAGTGTGACTTTGCATTTTGTGGCCAGAATATTACTGTGATAATACGTATATGTAGATCAGGTGACATGAGTATTTCTTGCACCATTTCTTGGAGCAACATTTTGAAGGGGTATAAATTAGTATTGGGTGTACATATAGGTGTACCATGTATGTATGAATATAGAGATAATGCATGAATAGACCATACTGCGAATAAATAATATAACTTGTTCCAACTTTAAATAATGGATTGAATTGATATCTGAAAATACACAGGAATCATATATTGATATACATACATTCATTCCAACCAGTAATACATCTAATGGTAATATTATGGTTGTGGTTTATCACCAAGAGTGTGTGAATTTTGCTTCAAATTTGATTATGGAAATCGAAAATAATGTGTTTGGAAAGAAATCTCATGAAATGACCACTCAAAAACAAGGAGGAATACATATGTTCTGAAGCAGGAAGTGATTGAATATGTTACAAATTTCTTTAAATTTGTGAACTTGTGGATGAAATGTATATTCTATAATGTATAAAAACTGCAGAAATAGTAATGTACCAGTGTTTAATAAAAATGAACGTCAAAATACACATCATGTTCCATAGGAATCTACTTGCATTGATGTTAAAGTGGGTCAGCTACTGTAAAAATATAAGGATTTGTTTGCACCATTCATTGAAGTAACTTTTTAGTACTAGAAAACAAATATGTATTTCAGGTGGATGAATATTTTTAAAATAATCTTATGAAAAGTTTAATATAAAACCACATACATGAACAAGAATGAATTTAGGGAGTGTATAATAGGACACATATATTTTATATTTTGAAAAATCTAGAGAGTATATATATATATATATATATATATATATATATACACACACACACACACAAAACACACACAGAGACATTAAATAGTAGCAATATATATGCCAATTAAAATTCATTGTGAAATATATATCATCCACAGATCCAAAATATTAATTTTACTGAACATGGATTTATGTATAATGTTCTTGAACTAAGAAGCTCACTCATAGTCTGAATTATCAGTTCCAAATGTATTAATGAGGAGTGATCTCTTCTCACACTTTGTATCTGCCAAGTTAGCCACCTCTCAAGAATATACGTGTGATACCAGGTAGGATTCTATATGTGCATATAAAAATACATGTGCTGAATAGGCTACAGAAAAATGGAGACAGGAATTCACATATGTGTTAACTTTAAAAACACATGCAGAACTATTTCAACAAAAAATTGACAAGATTTATAACTCCTACCCTATATCATGCAAAAGGCAAACCAACTATCCACCATGCCTCCTCTGAAGTGCTAGTATTTCTATTCTGTTTGGGTTACTTTTCTCCATCATATTAGAATTAGTAGTCAGAGTCTAGTAGGGTATGGGTTAGTGTCAAAGATTCAGCATTTCGAATGGAAAATTGAACAATGAATCCAATGTGTATGTAAATATGTGCTACACAAAATTATTCCCACTCTCATCCAGAACAATGCCTTGACAATTCCTTCACCCCAAGTAAGACACAATTAGAGGAGAAGATTTAGAAAATCTGTGAATAAATTTGTGGAATGCAATATGCTCAGGAGCTCACAACCTTTGAAGTGGTAGAGTAGTTTCCAAAAGTATGGGACAGGGTAAAAACTCCACAAACATGGAGGTCTGCTGGCCTAGAGATTTCTAGAGAAACTGCCTGTGAGTTTGGGCACTTGAAAAATATGTTGTTGTCAGGAGCTTTAGCTTTCTTTCTAGGGAGACCATAAAAGCTTGGTCTGGATCTATGAGACCTGGAGGACATGGTTTCTTATTTCCCAATGTACATGAGGCAGCAGTGCTGAATTCTCTTTTTAGGTAAACTGTGGCCACTGGGGAATAAATGTGTGCCAGTGTGCACTGTGAAGCCATATGGTCATCTTCCATTTTCGTGGTGTTTCTTCCTGCTGCACTGGGTGTTTGGTATTTGCTTCACGAAATACAAAGAGTTCAACTGGGTCACAGTGCAAGAGGAAGTTCTGTCATGTATGGTTGGTCAGGTTTTGCAGGAGGATCCAAGAACTAGGATCCTATCCTACATATCTTGCCCCCTTGACCATAGCACCCTGATTCTGAACAATGTCCTGAAACCTCTCCAAATAACAACTTGCCTTTACATGGAAGGTTCTGCTGGCTGCACCATGTCAGTCACAAGGCATTTGAAACCAATGGAAGATACACATGGCCCCACCACAGATGTTTTATCACATACCTGCCCACCACTGCTCTAACCTACTACTCAACAGAGTCCAACTTACTGGCATCTCTGTTCTACACCATTTACATGAAACCCAGTCAATCAAGGCACTGTCTGGTATATTCATGATCAGCAACAGGACATCAAAAGGTTTTCCAGTGCCACCTGGTGATGGGAAATTCAAAAATTTCATGGTATTTATCTAGCCATTTTTCAAGGATGAAGTTGGAGGCACTGTGAGTTTCAATTCTTTCAGGAACCATTAAATGGTTAGGAAGCTCATTTCAATGAAATCTCTGGAGAACACTCACAGGTAAGGCTTCCCAAAGAGTGGCCAAAAGATCATATGATGTTATGCCCATTTAGGTCTACAATGTGAGGTCCATATGAGTTTTGACTCTCAACTATGGGTGCCAAGTCTTTCAGAATAAAATTTGTGGTATCCTGGCTGAGAGGCTCAGTGCTCTGTGGAAAGCCACCCTGGGCCTAGAACTCAGTTTCCAAGGGCAACGCTCATGCCTGGCTTCCTAAAATCTCAACACTATTTATGGCAATACTTCTCTGAGGTCAGTTCCAGAACTCAGACTCTAAGGGAATCACACCAGAGTTCAAGAACATGTGGACCAAGTCATCTCTTCCAACCGCCACCCAAATGACCACAATTTAAACCAAAACACTCCAACGTGGCGCTCATCTTCTTCCATATAGACACTCACAATAACCTATGGCTGGAGTTTTCCATGAGGGGCACACCCCAAGACCGTGTCCAAAATAAGCTCTCTTACACCTAATTTGCCTAAATTCAGGGTGGCCTGGACACCCTTCTTGTGAACCAGGAGAGATTAAGTAGGCCTCCCGTTAATACTGCTCCGCTTCTTCAATTTGAGGCCAAATGACTGTGGGGTTTGGATTCTTTATGTGAATTGGAGTCTTGAGAAAACCCAAGCAAATATGGGCTAGCCTCTGCAGGGCTTTGAAGAACTCATTTGACCCAAAGGATCCCTAATCTGACTTGATGGAGGTCAGGAAAGTTACAGAGGAAGGCGAGAGACTTCATCCACAAGGACTGCTCTTTTGGCCATTTTGTTTTTGGATGTAAACATGGGATCTTTCTTTAGATCCATCAGGAGCTGAGAATCTAAGTCACAGCCTCACACAGGGTAAATAGGCTGATTCAGACACATCCTTTCCAAAGCAATTAAGCAAAGAGCCACAGGTAATGCCCATTCATTTCCATTTGAAAACTGTTTTCTTCAGGCTTCAAAAAGTGGTGGACTGAGGAAAAGACCTTCCTGACATTCAGGGCAACAGAAGAATAGGTAAACAAAAGGCCCCAAGCAGGGTTTCTCCACTGAGACTTTCCTGGTCACACTGATATCTGAGTTTTCTGAGATGCTCACCATTCCCTTCAGTACATGGTCATGTCACAGAGCTTCGAGGTTGTACATATCTTAAACAGAAAACCATGAACCTATTCTGGAGAGTGGCCAGAATTCAGGAATAAAACAGGAACTAAGGAAGATAGCAGGTGTTGCACATCAATAAGGCAAGCTGCAGTCCATTCATAAATAGGGCAGGATGAATGCTGTGAAGCTTTCTACTAGACAGGACATATTCATTGATGCATTCTCTTTTCTAATGTCTACAACCACGGACACAGTGGGATACACAGACATAGAAATTCTCGCCTTGTCAAACGACTTACAAGAAACAGTTCACTCCAAACAAAACAAACTGCCTTTCATACCTATTCTCAGAACATGAGACAAAACCACAAACCCACACCCACACAACAAAGGCAGCTCCTTTCCCCAAGTAGGTCTGTGACTATCCGGAGTGTCCTCTGACTGGTGGGCCTTACTATGTTCCCAGGAAATAGCCTGTTCTGTCTCAGATCTGGTCTTTTTGGCCAACTCTGTGAAGTTGTCAGGAGCCAGCGGTGAGCCACTGCCTGCTTTCTCAGGAAAGGCCCCTCTTCATAGCTTTCCTTGCATTTGGCCATCCTTACATCAGTAGGTCCCAAGAAAGACTGAGTCTGTCCTTGGTAAATCAAAATAAGTTTGACCACTGGGACTGGGACTGGGACTGGCTCTGGGTGCCTGGCTTCCTGGATTCCAAGTTCAGAGAGTTCCATCACCAAGGAAGTTAGGTGTGGTCACTTCCTTTTGGAACTGAATGAGGTCACTGCCTTGGCAACAACTTTGTCTTAACAGTTGCTTCCAAGGTCACCATGAGAAGGATGCTGCTCCTACTTCCTGTGACACTTTCACAGGTCAGAGTGGTATGTCAACCATAGGCATGCAGGAGCAGCTCTCAACACATGCCTGCTTTGGTACACCTTCTCTACATTAAGAAGAGAGTGGCTGATTCAGACACATCCCTTCATCCTGAGCAGGTTGTTTGCCATGGAAGACTTTTGCTCTCTCAGGTCCTTCGTACTTGCCTACATCTTCTCCAGGGATCATTTCTGCGTGGACCTTTGAGGTTTTCAGCAGGTGGAAGATCCTCTATAATTCTGTATTTTAATACCAATTCTGTCCCTGCTCTTCTGTAAAATTAGATTGAGAGAACAGTGTATGGTTAGGATTAATAACAGGTTCGATTTGGTTTAGAAAGGAAACTACACGGTTGAGCAAACAGGGTCCTAACGTTAGCAATAATATGAGGATTTTTAATGGACCGGCCATGGAAGATAAAAGCGTAGTTAATCAGGTCACTATGTGAACCAAGACTCAAAGCTCCCTTTTGGGGCCTCTGTCTCTCTTTGACGCTCTTCAAGTCGTTTTCTTAATTTACTCATAGATTCTTTTACAACTCCAGTATTGTCGGCATAAAAACAACATTCTTCCCTCAATGCAAGCAAAAAGGCACCTTTCTCTCATAAAGAGGAGGTCCAACACTCGCCTGCTTTGTAAAACAACTTCAGAAAGAGAGAGGTTAAAATTCCTGTAAAGCTGTGATGTCGGTTTTTAATGTCTTTAAACTTTGGCATATTTCTGCTTCTAATTGTGTCTTTGTTGTGTCTCATGGACTAGCCCACCCCTTCAGCAACTATTATTTCTAATAGGATGGCTAAAGTGAGGGATACAGGTTCCCAGTGGAACCGGGTTGAATGCCCCCCTAGTTGATCTTTAAATGAACCTAAGTCATGATAGAGAACTCTGGAAAACATCTGCATCATTACATAATTAATCACATATATTGACCATTTTATGAAAACATAAATAATGTTAAAGTGTATAGAATTATACTGTTGTAGGGACGGACAAGGAAAGGGACCTAAGATAGCACCAAACACAGGAAAACAGTCTTATTTGGTTGCATCCGGATTTAGAGGGCATTGCTTCTGTTGTAATCAATTAATCCCCTGAAGCCCAAGTTTCGGTAGTTTTAGAATTTGTACCCAACATGTAAGGGAAGTGGCTCAGAAGTTCACAGTCTGTAGAAATTCACAGAAATCAGTTTTTGTTTTTGTTTTTGTTCCTCTGTTCTGGGCAAGTTAACTTTTCAAAGACACCTTGGAAAGGGAGAGCATTTTTGTCTCTTTTTTTCTCCCTGCCAGCTGTCACCATGAAGCCCAATTGGTAACTTTTTTATCTTAGAAATCTAGCCATCTCTGTGAATCCCCAGCTCAAGGCCAGAGGCCTTGTTCACATATTTTGTGAAAATCTAGTAAGGCGGTGTCAAGCTTAGGGGTGGTGATTTTTTCAGCGAGTGGCCAAGTAGAACAGGGCAACACGAAAAGTGGAAGTTCATCTACATTGAACTCTTTCAGAGGGACTCTTTTGCTGAAAGACCTAATGTAAGCCTCGGTGAAGACTTCTGGAGAAGGTTATTTAAGACATATCTATGGACCTGGTACAGAGGGGGAAGACGGGGAAGGCGAGGCTGAGAGCAGCTCCGTGGATCTGAGAATGAGGAAGATGAGATGTAAAAGAATAATGGAAAAGGGGTTTGGGATTTTCCTAGAACAAAACTTGAGCAGTAGAACAGGTAGAGCAGAGGTGAAGATGGGAGTGAGTATTCCAAAAAGCCTGTGAGGGACTTTAAATTCTTAGTAACCTGTTTTCAGTGATGACAAAGCAACTTTAAAGGCTATTTTTATTACATCTTGGATAGGGGTCTGAGGGCTCTTCTCAGCTGGTTTGAGCTTTGGTTTAGCTTCTTAGAGGACTTGGTGGGACCTAGTGCAGGCACAGACAGAAAAAGAGAGGAGTGAGTGAGTGGAGGGGTACCTCGGTACCTGCTACCTCAGCAAGGGGGCAATGGTCTGAGAACTGGCGGAGGTTTGGGTTTTTGATGTAGTAATTGGAGGGAAGAAATCAGGTTGCTGAGGTGGGAGTGACAGCAGAGAGTCTAGAGCAGAAGGCTGAGGGTGAGGAACTATTGGAGAAGCATAGTACAGGATGTGAGTGAAGGAGGGAAAAGGATTCCACATAGGGGAATTTTCCCCTTTTGAGCACTTGCCGAAGTTAAAAATGTCACGCAGAATTTGAGGATCTAGAGAACCCTCTGGGGGCCATAGTTTTTGGTTGTCTAATTGGTTATATGGCCAATGCTGTGTACTGAATTTGATGAGGAGTTTGGGTTCCACCAGGCAGCCCCGGTATGCTCACATCCCCATGAATTACACAAGAAGTTGGCTTTCCCCCCACACAGCCATGGCTGTTTGTGGCTTTGATAGTCCGTCGGGCATATATAGTAATCTAGGCTAACCAACCTGAATCTGGCTCGCGTTTCCGTGCATCCATAATGTTTGTTTCAATTATCTATGGTATGGAAGGGATTTAATGGAACTTTAGTGGGATCCTCTTCATTGGGGTTATCTCAATAGGAAAGACCTATACCAAGCTGAAAAATGTCTGGGTGGAGAGATAGCCACCAGGTCCCTAAGGGGGCTGTATGCGAGATAGACCATACTTCTTGTCTAGTAGGATTTCAGATCAGCCTTCACTGCTGAACAGGCTGATGAGGGTTAGGAGTACTGGTGGCCAAGGGGAGAGTCTATAGTCTTGTCCACATAGCGAATACGCAATTTGAAATGGTTACCAGTTTTTTCCAGTTTCCAACCAGAGTCTGGACACAGCGAAGGCTTGAGATGAGAGGCATGGATCCAAAAAGTGATTCTGTCTACTTTCATGCCTGTAGGTGTTATAAGTAGCACCTGGTATGTTCCTTTCCAGCGGGGTTCTAGGGATAACACCTGATGTTGTCTTATGTTGACGAAGTCTCTTACTTGATATTGATGTGGAATCCCCTCGTCCCCAGGTTGGTAGGCAGTGGCCAGCTGTTTCCACAGTTATCACTGAGTTCTTTCAATGGCTTTAAGTCTGTCAAGCAAGGGGTGTGGAAGGGATTGTTAGGCCTTAGAGTTAGGGATTAGGTCCCTTACTGGATGATGGGCATCATAGAGAATTTCATAGGGGGTGAGGTTACACAAAGAAACTGAGGGAGTATTTCTCGCATGAAACAGTGCATAAGGCAGGAGCATAGTCCAATCTTTTATGCCGGTCTCTAAGCTTAATTTTGTTAAGGTCTGTTTAATGGTTCTATTTATTTTTTCTACCTCTCCTGAGCTCTGGGGTATATAAGCATAATGTAACTTACAATTAATCCACACCTGACTTACCTGGGCCATGAACACAAGTCCATTATTAGACCCTATTATCTTAGACAGACCGTATCTTGGAAAAATATCTTCCAGGATCTTCTTGAGAACCATTTGCGCCGTTTTTTTTTTTTTCTGTGTGTGTGTGTGTGTGTGTGTGTGTGTGTGTGTGTGTGTGTGTAAGGCTTCAATCCATCCTGAGAATGTATCCACAAAGACTAGGAGATATTTAAGTCCATACCTTGCTGGCTTAATTTCAGTAATGTCCACTTCCCAGAATTGTCCTGGTCTGGTTCCTCGTAGGTGCTTTCGTCTAAGAAACTTGGAAGGGTAAGCATTAAACAATTGACTGACCCGACAGGCTTTTGTTACCAGTTCAATTATTTCCTTTCGCTGTGCGTCAGTTAGTGGAAAACTCTGTTCTTAATCCTACAGGAATGCCTGCAGTTTCTTTGAACCAAGGTGAGTGAGTTGATGTACATTTTTAACGTAGTGTAGGGCTTTCTGTAATTGCAGGCTGAGCTCAGTAAAGTTGAGGCGTTCAAGTCAGTGTCCTTAGATGTTATCTAAAACTTCCTGGTACTTAGGGGTCCATTGGAATTGGGCATCTCCCTTTAACAGCGGGTATAAAGGAGCAGCTAAGGACTCAAACCCATTTATCCATAACCTGCAAAACCCAGCAATCCCAAGAAACTCTTAGTTGTCTGCTGTAAGATGGGCTTGGTATCTGCTCAATGGTTTGTTTTCTGGGCTCAGTGAGCCATCGTTTACCGCCCCTAAGGAAATAGTCGAGGAAGATTACTTCTTGCTGGCAAATTGGGCAATTTTGGCCGAAGCTCTATACCCGAGTTGAGCAAGCTCGGATAATAGTGCTTGGGTCCCAGTTCAGTTTTCCTTGGTGTTGGATGCCAGTAGCAGGTGATCCACATATTGAAGCTGGGTGAATTCGGGGTGTGTAGTTCTGAAATTGTTGAGATCTCTGTGAAGGGCTTCATCAAAGAGAGTGGGGGAGTTTTTGAACCCCTCTGCGAGTCTAGTCCAAGTTAGTTGACTAGACTTTCCGGTTTCTGGGTCTACCCACCCAAAAGCAAACAGCAACTGACTATCTTTATGCAGAGGCAAGCAAAAGAAAGCTTGTTTTAAGTCCAGAACAGTATACCATTTCTGCTCAGGGTTCAGAGTGCAAAGCAGATTGAACAGATTAGGTACCGTGGGGTAAATGTCCTGCACTCTGTTGTTGATCTCTCTTAGGTCTTTAACAGGGTGATAGTCCCTGGTTCCTGGCTTTTTCTTCTAATAGCAGGGGAGTGTTCCAGGCCAATTGACAGGGCCTTAGGACCCCTAAGGCCAGATATTTCTGAATATAGGGCCTTATCCCATCTTTAGCTTTTTATGCTTAGAAGATATTATTTGACATTGATTGGGGAGGCTGAGGTTTTTAAATCCACTGTTATTGGAGGTTGTTTCACGGCCAGGCCTAACACAGCAGTTTTTGCCCATGCATCTCGGTAATCTGTTATCCATTTCTGGGGTAGCTTGCCTGTTTGATCAGTCTTGGGGGGTGTGAAGAGTGGACGTTCATCTTCTACTAATATAGTGAAAGCCGTGACTATAGGAGTTTTTACTGAAGGATTTAGAAATTTCATTTGGGGGCCTTCAGGGTTAAAAGTTATTTTGGCCCAGAGCTTGGTGAGCAGATCTCTGCCCATCAATGGGTGCGGGCATTCTGGGATTACTAGGAAGGAGTGATGGATTTTTCCTTTCCCCAGGTCCATGGTCCTCTTAGAAATCTAAGCCCGATATTTACTGCCGTTAGCCCTTTGAACTACAGACCTTTTATTTGATAGACGGCCCAATGGGGCCTTAAGGGCTGAGTATACTGCTCCTGTATTCACTTCAAAGTTTACTGGGGTCCCCTACACTTCAAATCTTACCCTGAGCTAGGGGAAAGAATCTGAGCCCCAACTTTCTTAGTCATCCCCCAGAGTCAGAATGGCTGGCTGGCATGTCTGTCTCTTTATAGGGCACTCTTTGGCCCAGTGTCCTTTTTTTTACAGTAGGCACATTGATCTGAGGCCAGGGTGGCCTGTGGCACGGGCCCAGGTATCGCTTCCTGTCACCTTATGTCTTAATTTCTGGCCTCTTTCTTGTTGTGACCAGGATCTTAGTCAATGCCTTAGTCTTTCTTTTGCTTCTCTCATCCTCCCTCTGCTCCCTTTCTTTTTCCCTGTTTCTCTCTTATAGTATACTTTTTCGGCTTCTCTGACTAAATCTCTCTTTTAACTTTTTTTTTTTTAATATCCATGGCAGCTTCAACAATTAAGGCCATCGTGACAGATGCCTTTTGATCTGCTGCCTGAGGATCGAAAGGAGTATATCTCTTATATGCCTCCATAATTCTCTCTAGAAACATAGAGGAAGATTCATCAGGCCTTTAAATAATTTCTCTTACCATGGCCAAATTAGTTGGTCACCTAGCGGCCCCTTGGATACCCGCAATTAGAGCCTGGCAATAATTGGACAGATGCTCCCTATCTTCAAAGGTGTTGGGGTCCCAGTTGGGTTGGTTAAAGGGGAAGGCAGCTTTTATTATGTTGGGAAGTTGTGTTGGTCGCCCATCAGGTCCGAGGATATTTTTTTCTAGCTTCCAGGAGGTTTTTCTCTCATTCCTCTGTCATGAAGAGAGTCCCTAGGAGTTGTTGGCAGTCATTCCAAGTAGGCAGGTGTGAAAACGTTGGCGAGTTCTCTGAGTTTTTTTAGCCGGGCCAGCTTCCTCCAGGGAAGGAGGCGCTGTGTATGTCATGGGACAGTCATCTGGAGGGCGCTGGGCCATTCTGGCTTCCTCGAATGGTGGAGAGGCTGAGTCAGCAGCAGGGGAATTACTTACAGGGTTTTGGGGGTTGGGGGACAAGGGCAGAGGATAAGAACGAGTAGAGTCTTGAGACTCAGGGAGAACAGAGGGTGGAGGTTGAGGAACAGAGAGTTTGAGAGATAGAATCATAGGGGAAGGAGTAGGAGTGGGTGCAGGGACAAGGAAAGGCTTCACCCATGGAGGAGGAGATTTGCAGAGGTCCTGACAAGTTAAGATATATGGCTATTGATCTGGATGTCTATGTGGCCCCGGCTGAAAGACAATATCTCAGACTTTTCAAATTAGTGCGAAGTAGAAACATCCTTCTAGAGGCCATCCGACTACAAAGGTGGGTTATTCTGAGACACAGAATCTGCCAGGTCTGGTGTTTTAATGAAAAAGAAAGATTGTGAGCCCTTAAGCAGACTTTGGTCCAGTGATTAAGGGTCAGGGACAGAGGCATTGAAGTGCTCTGTCCCATAATAAAATATACACAGACAGTGAAAGCAACAACACATGACACAGACAAGACAAGACAATAAAGACAGGCAATGGACGTCCAATACTGAGACCAGGACTGAGTAGCCGGCAAAACCTGATGGGCTGGCAATTCCAAATCTGAAAGAAAATATCACTGAGTCGAGGAGACTATGGTTCCTTGATTTCCCGAGTCCATCCCCCAGGGACATGGCCTGTGGCTCTGTGACATGTGTGTCAGCCACCGTGGGAGAGAGCTCACGCTCTTTACCAATAGCCATTTTGTCAAACCCTAACCTGAATCCTGAAACCAGAAAGAGGGGCCTTATTTACCCCCAGAGCATCCCGTTGGGGGTCTTTCATCTGCAGCTGCCGGATCTCGCTGGGGCCACCAGAAGTAAAGGTCGGGTGAGCATCGATGAAAGAGACCACCAAGAGACTGTCTAATGCAACAGCAAAGGGTTTATTGGGAGTCCGGCATGCAAGGGCTCAGAGCTCGCTTGAACAGAGCAGAGAGCCCTGAGAACAGCTTAAGAAGTGCTTATATATTTTCCTTGGAGAGGGCAGGGAGGGAAGTTTATTGATGGGTAAGGGCGAGTGGGCGGTTTGCGTGCAAATGGTTGATGGAGTACATTCTGCAGTTTGGCAGTTGGGGGCAGCACATTCTGGGAACAAGAAGAGCAAACAGTTCTCAAGATTTCAACAGTGTTTTATTAAGCATACAGAAAAACAGCAAGTGACAAGTACCTATTTTATTAACCTTTCAATATAAGTATGAAAACAGAAATCTAGGTTAGATTTGAAGCCCAGAAGTTCATTTGGCCCTTGATTGGTATACTTAGCTTTGAATTACGTTCCGTAGAGATGTCCCAGAAATATGGATATACAATGACACAGGACCTTGTACCTTCTCAGAGGTCAGTTCCAAAACACAGTCTCTAAGGGGAATCACACCAAAGTTCAAGACAAGATGGACTCAATTATCTCTACCAACCACCACACAAATGACCACAATTAAAACCAAAACACTCCCAAATGGCACTCATCTTCTTCCAAATAGACACACATCATAACTTCTGGCAGGAGGATTCCATGAGAGGCGCAGCACAAGACAGTGTCCCAAATAATCTCCCTTTCCCCTCATTTGCCAAAAGTCAGAGTGGCCTGGACACCCTTCCTGTGAACCAGGAGTGATCAAATATGCCTGCCATTAATACAGCTCTGTTCTTCAATTTGAGGCCTACTGACGGTGGGGTTTAGATTCTTTATTTGAATTGGATTCATAAGAAAACCCAAGAACCTATGGGCTAGCATCTGCAAGGCTTTGAAGAACTCAATTGACCCAATGGATCCCTTTTCTCACTTGATTGAGGTCAGGAACCTTACAGAGGAATGCGAGAGACTTCATCAACAATGACTGATTTTTTGGCCATTTTGATTTTGGATCCACACATGGGATCTTTCTTTAGATCCATCAGGTGCTGATAATCTAAGCCACAGGCTCACACAGAGCCAAGAGGCTGATTCAGACACATCCCTTTACAATGCATTTAAGCAAAGAACCACAGGTGATGCCCATTCATTTCCGTTTGAAAACTGTTTTCTTCAGGCTTCACAAAAGCGTGGCCTGAGGCAAAGACCTTCCTGACATTCAGGGCAACAGAACAATAGGTAATCAAAAGGCCCTTCGCAGGGTTTCTCTACTGAGACTTTCTGGGTCACAGTGATATCTGACTTTTCTGAGATGCTTGCCATTCTCTTCAGCTATCCAGTACATGTCCATGTCACAGTGCTTGGAGGTGGTACATATCGTGGATGCAAATGCATGAACCTATTCTGGAGAGTGGCTAGATTTCAGGAAGAAAACAGGAACTTAGGAAAATAGCAGGTGTTGCCCATCGATAAGGCAAGCCCTAGTGCATTCATAAATTGGGCAGGATGAATGCTGGGAAGCTTTCTACTTGACAGGAAACATCCATTGATGCATTCTCTTTTCTAATGTCTACAAGCACGGACACAGTGGGATACACAGACATAGAAACACTCGCCTTGTGAAACAACTTACTAGAAACAGTTCACTCCAAACCAAACAAACCGACTTTCCTGCCTATTCTCAGAACATGAGACAAAACCACAAACACACATCCACACCCACAAAGGCACCTCCTTCCCCAAGTAGGTCTCTCACTCTCCAGAGTATCCTCTTACTGCTGGGCCATACTATGTTCCCCCGATATGGCGTTTCCTGTCTCAGATCTGGTCTCCTTGTCCAACTCTGTGAAGTGGTCAGAAGCCAGCTGTGAGCCACTACCTACTTTTTCAGGAAAGGCCCCTCTTCAGAGAACTCCTGGCATTTGGCCATCCTCACATCAGTAGGTACCAAGAAAGACTGACTCTGTCCTTGCTAAATCGAAGCAAGTGAGACACTGGGACTGGGACTGAGAATGACTCTGTGTGCCTGGCTTCCTGGATCCCAAGTTCAGAGAGTTCCATTACCAAGGGATTGAAGTGAGGTCACATCCTTCAGGAACTGAATGAGGTCACTGCCTTGGCAACCACTTTGTCCAAACAGTTGCTTTCAAGCGTACCATGAGAAGGAGGCTTACCCTATTTTCTGTAGCACTTTCACAAATTAGAATGGTATATCAACCATAGGCACCAAGGAACCGCTCTCCACACAGGCCTGATTTGGTCCATCTTCTTTATATTTGGAAGAGAGCCTTTAGTCCAGGGAGCACTGCAGTGAACCTCTGCACTAAAACTATTAGCAAGCACCTGATGGAGGATGCCTCCATAGGTAAGTGGCTCCTTTATAACATCTGATATCTGGTTAAGGGAGATCTCTTCTGATGACAGAGATGTGGCACGGGGAGGCTCACATATACTTCTGTCCAGGACAGTAACGAGAATCTTTCTGTCCTCTGTTCTGTTCTGTAGGGAATTCCTCTGGAACTGTAGAGAGGTGCCGACGGGCACGCATGCGCTCCTACCCTGGAGCTTTAGCAAGATGTTGCACTCTTGCCCTGTTTCTGTGTTTAGGCGCTGGGTTTCTGTTTTTTTGTGTTCTGTGTTCTATTTTTTGGTTTTTTGTTTGTTTGTTTTTGTTCGTTTTGTTGTGTGATATTGGTGGTAAACTTAAGTATATTGGACATGAAAATCAGAAATAAAGAGATTAAGCCTGACACCCCTTTGGACTGTGTTTTAAGGAACTGCAATGAACTTTATCCCCCATTGTAAAGCAGGATGATAGAAGCCCCTAGCTGGCTGCCTGGAGCACACCCATTGCAGAGGGCTATGCCTGCTGGGGACCTAAGAACTGAGTATCTCCCAGGTTAACAAGTGAAACTCCTTTAAAACCCCTTATCCCTCCAGATAAAGAGAGTCACAACTTTGGCAGAGTCCCCTGTGTTTCTCCTTTGTTAGCCAAGCAATAAAACTCCTTTTTTCTTTTTCTCAAAACCCAGTCCTCATTATTAAATTTGTATTAATTGGCTTCAAGGTCAGGAACCAAACTTTAAGTTACAAATCTTGTACCCCCCCTCCGCCCCGGAACTTTGTGAGAGCTATCTACTGAAATGTTAGGAGATAGAGCATGCTTGATGTGGAACTGAATCAGAGGAGCTAATCCTGTATGTAAAAGGGGAAACTGAGGGACTCCCAGCAGCTGCCAAAGCCCTGTTGATTCAGGGAATTACCTCCTTCCTTCCCTGCACTGTAAGGATTATGCCACCTCTGTCTTGTTAAAAAAAGAGAAAAAGAAAAAGGTGACACTAAATGCAGTAAAGTCACCATGGAGACACTTTATTTTACATTTCAGGTTGCCCTTCGGTGAAAACATCTGGTCCCCTTGTGGGGACATCTATGGTGCCACTGCTGTAGGAGATTTTTCTCTTATCTGCTCTGGTTTAAAGGGTTCTGTCTGACAGCCATAGTCTGGACCTCCTTTCTGTCTGTATTGTGTCTTAGTTTCTGGCCCTTTAAGACATCTGCAATAATGTGTTGATATTATAAATTGTTTTTGGGGAATGATCTTAGCTGAATGTGTGTCTAAATGATGATGTTTTATTTTAACAATCTGGTAACTGAATGGGTTTTTGAAGCATTGCACAATCTTGGAGTAAAAAGTCGGGTTTAGGTAATTGTTTAGTTTATGATTTCAGATAATTCATGCCAGAGAACTTAAATACTTAGGATGGATAACTGAAGAACTCTACTTCCAAGTTGGCAAGAAACTTCCCAATCATACGGTCTTTTTTTTTTTTTTTCACCAATTTTGAATTGGGTAGCCTGGGAAAATGTCACTGTGTGTACCAGTGCATTAATTTGGACATAAATAGTAAATCATAGTATGGTGTCTGTTGACAAAACAAGATGTAAAGATATAAAATTTTGTGAATTGTATCTTAAACTTGTATCATAATTTTCAACATCTGAACCTGAAAATTATGGTTAAAATGCCTTAGTCCTGAGATGTCTGTTCAAAATAGCAGTTTTTTTGCTGCTCCTTCCAGACCTCAGCCATGACTTATGTTGAAATGCAAATGAAAGAAGCCTGCAAGCTTTGTAGGAGAGTGATTTGAGGTCTAAGGGAAAAAAAGGTAAATTGTATGTTATTTACTAATTACTGGCAAGTCATTTTTTCTAGGACTCTTATTTTTTTTCTTAGATACTTTATGTTTTTTGACCTCATGATTTTGAGCATACAGACCTAGGTTAATGTTTTTCTGATCAGTTCTATCTTTGACCAACTGTGGACTTTTTGAAACATTGCAATAAAGATTTCAACTACGAAAAGCTACAAGGCCTTTACTATTATTATGTGTGCACAAATTGTTATGTGTTGTATGTCTATATATACATATATCCGTATATCATATATATGATACACAAATTAACATATATAAGGAGCGCTCATAAAAAAATAGCGCTCGTAAAAACAAATTTTAAAAAAGTGGATCCAAAGATCTTTAATTCACGTGATTTAAATGTTTCAATTTAAATTGGATAAAGAGATAAAAACAAATGTCTTTAAATTTAAGCTTACAAAGTTTTCTAGGTGTTCAAACATCTAACAAAATATTAACATCTACAAAATGTCTAATATGCCTTGGCTCTAGTACCTTTCCTTCAACATAAAAATGGTTTACACTGTTCAATACATTTCTCTAACTTTTTGATAAATAAGTAAAGTAAATTTGATATGGGATTACTCATTCATGAGTACTTTTGTTAGATATCTGATTGATTTACTAAGATCTGTATTTTTTTTAGTAAACTCTGTATAAGATTGTAAAAATCAGTCATGTGTTAATGAGACAAAAATTTCTTAAAACATAAGTTTACCCATAACATTGAGTTTATTAAGATTTATGTTTTCTAGAGCAAGCAACCATAAAAATTAAACAACTGATTAAATAAAAACTGTTATTTTAGAGCACCGTACTGCCATTTCTTTAAAAGCCAAACTTGATTAATGTAGAAACATAAATGTAATTGTTATGCTATTAATGTTTTCATATCTTACAGGTATGGAAGTCTGTAAGGTAGAAACGTTTAAAGAGTATTATATCAAGCTGGTGCTCTGAAGTTGTGTGGTAAAAAATATATTGTGGATTTATTTACCTGTTATCAATAAGATATGTAAATTTTTATGTTACTTTTTACATTGGGGAACAATTTAAATGTATTTTTAAGTTAATTAGAGCCTAATCTTTGTAAAGGTTAAAAACTTTCAGCCTTTCCTTAATTCATGTTTTAAATGTGATATCATATGGTGTTAGCTAATGTTCATGTGACCTCAAACAATTTATTTAAACATTGTCAAATGATATTTAAAAATAAAGATCAGCTTTAGAACTAAAATAGTTAAGATTTATAAAGAGCCCTGCCTTTCCTGAGATAAGGCTGTGTGTCCCATCTTACTACATGTGAGAATGACTATGAAACGATTAGGTCAGATAATATTTCTTTAAAGTTATGTTAAAAAGTTTTTTTTTATTGTCAATATTCCTAGGATCTCAAACAGGGGATATAATGTATAACTCAGCCAAAAAATTCAGGGAAGATATTACACGAACTAAGTATTTTTACTTTTGTTAATTTTAGTTTGAAATTTTCTTATAAGTGATCTAAAGATTCCCTGTTAGTGTTTTACAAATGCGTTGCTATAAGAACACAACATGGGTTTATTCAAGATAATAAGTCATCAACTACAATACAGACAGAATAATACAGATCCCAATTAATAAAAAGGTAATTATAAAGTTATAGACATTAAAGCCCAGTACTCTTAATGTAAGGCTGTTAAAATTTATTTGCTGGATTTTTAAGATTAGGATTTAAAATGAATGTTAAATGAAAAGGGCCAAGAAAAAAAATATTTGGCTCTTGCCCTCTGAGTCAGTCTGAATCCAGGGAACAGGGGACTTCTCTAAAGAGCTTTGCAACTCTGGGCCACATAACCTCCTGATCAGGGAGATTAATGAGACCACTGGAGAACAGAAAGCCAATCAGTGCATTTGTTACAAAGAGGAGAGTCATCAGAGAAAGGAGACATCCCTGATGCTTCTGAGGGAAGCCAAATGGTCAAGCAAGACCTGGACCCACCTAGCGCAAATGGCACTAGCAGAACTGAGAATCTCCTCTCAAGTTTCCCCAAAATTGATTCCCACAAAAGCTCAGCTGACTGTTAACAATAGATAGAAACAAAAGTCAGTTTGACTGCTTCATCTTAAACACTTAGCAAAGACAGTTAAGACCAAAATACAGCCACTCCTGGGCATTTTAAATAATAATAATAATAATAATAATAATAATAATAATAATAATAATAATAAAATTTTAAGGTATGCACTTTATCTTATCCTCCCAAAATAAGTAAGACTGGAGGCTACAAAGAAGGATTCTCACACAGGAATGCCTAATACTTATAAAAAGAGACTATCAAGAAGAGCTGCCACAGGCAGAAGTTTTCAGTTTAAGACCTACAGATATTCCTAACCTACACAGGTAGGCTTGGTGTTTGCTAGTACGATTATCCAGCCCTGAGTAACAGAATTAAAGGTTTCTCTATTAGACGCAGAGGTCATACTAGTAAAAGGATTTTTACAAGATCAGATGACATTAAATTATTAAACTGTGTCTTATTGGGAGGGCCAACTGTAACACTTAAAGTTAAATATTAAGTTGACAGTCCTGATAATTGGGGATATTAAAGACTGGTGAGGGAATTTCTATACAGTGACATGTTCCAGCTGCTGCAACATTTATTCAGTACTCATGGTTTTTGTTTCACTCATAGAAGAATCCATTCACAGATGACTTTACAACCTGTTCTTCCCCAACCTGACTTCAAACCGAACTGACTTCTAAAGGGCAACTCATGTCTCTCAACTGACTTCTAATAGTCAACTCATGTCCCTCACGACGAGCCCACTCACGTCACCCTGTCTCAGGAGAGAAGAAGAAAAAATTAGTGATGCCACTCTTTTTACAACAATGGAGAGAAAGATAAATAGACTATCAATATAAATAATTAATTAAGTTAGGTAAAATCAGGGAGATCGGTTTTGGGTGAGTTGTAAAATTTTGGAGACTCTTATCTGAGGGATAAAAATTTCCTCAGTGTTCTTCCCATAATCTATCAAAGATTTGAAAGGGACACAGAGAAAAGGGGGAAATTGTAGACCCAACCTGATCTTTTATTAAAATTGGGAGCCATCATGCCACAAAGCCATGAAAAGATAATTTTGGCTTTACCATAAATTACTTCAAATTCTGAACCTGCGTGGAATGCCTGCCCACGTCTTGAACTCACGCATGCCCAGCTCTCTGACCAGATAGCAGCCCTCTCTGAAACTTTAGTGACACATCATAAATATTTGCCTTCTCTGGCCAGACAACAACCCTCTCTGAGGCTCTAATGGTCCTCATGAATTCTGATGTAGGGACAGCAAAAAAATTGTAAACTACCTTTAATGTGATGTTTATCAGAGTTCTGTTATCTGTAACCCCCCTTTTGTGTAACTTTCTGGGCTATAAAACTGGGCTGTAGGAAAGCTGGGGATGCTGTCTTGTTCCCACCATTTTGGGAGGGAGAGGCAGCACGGCCGGTGGAAATAATAAGCTTAATTTTATTTGATTTTAATTTGAGTCAGTGGTCTTTTCTAGCGTCCTGGTCTAACAGGTAAACACTCCAAAGACGTGGAGCTCTGCCGGCCTAAAGACTTCTTGAGAAACTTCCTCTGAGGTTGGGCACTTGAAATATATGTTGTTGTAAGGAGATTTAGCTTCCTTTCTAGTGACACCATAAAAGCTGGGTCTGCATCTACGTGACCTGGAGGACATGGCTTTTTGTATTCTAATGAACATGAGGCAGCAGTGCTGAATTTTGTATTTATAGGTAAACTGTGGCCACTTGGTGCTCAGTGTCTCCCCGTGTGAACTGTGAAGCCATTTGGTCATCCTCCACTTTTTGTGGTGTTTCTTGCTGCTGCACTGGGAGTTTGGTATTTGCTTCATGAAATACAACGAGTTCAACTGGGACCCAGTATTGGAGGGAGTTCTGTCACTTGTGGTGACAGAGAATGCACCAACCAGGCTTCTATCTCACAAAGCTTGCCCATTTGTCCATAGAAATCTGACTCTGAACTTTGCCCAGAAACCTCTCCATGTAACAAGAAGGGTCTGCTGGCTGCACCATATCAGTCACAAGCCATTTTGAAGGCAATGGAAAATCCTCCTTGCCACACCACAGATGTATTATCACACACCTGCCCACCACTGCAATAGGCCCACTACTCAGCAGGGTCCAACTTACTGGCATCTTTGTTCTACACCATTTTCATGAAACCCCGTCAATCATGGCATTCTCTTGTACACTCATGATCAGGAAAAAGACATCCAAAGGTTCTCCAGTGCCACCTGGTTAAGGGAATTTCAAAAATTTTATTGTATTTATTTAGCCATTTTTCATGGATGAAGTTGGAGGCATTGTGGGTTTCAGTTCATTCAGGAACCATTAAATGGTGAGGAAACTCATTTCAATGAAATCTCTGGAGAAATCTCACAGGCAAGTCATCCCATAGAGTGGTCAAAAGGTCACATGAAGCCAGGCCCATTGAGGTCTTCAATGTGACGTCCATGGGTGTTCTGACTGTCAACTATGGCTGCCACATCTTTCAGAATAAAATCATGTGATATCTTAGCTGAGATTCCAAGGCTCTGTGGAAAGTCACCCTTCTTTTTTGATCTCAGTTTCCAAGGGGAAATCCAATGTGTGGCCTCCTAAAATCTGAACACAGTTCATGGCAATATTTCTCTGAGATCAGTTCCAGAACTCAGACTCTAAGGGGAATCACACCAGAGTTCAAGCCCAGGTAGACCCTGTCATCACTTCCAAGCACTACACAAATGATCACAATTAAAACCAAAACACTCCCACAAGGCCCTCATCTTCTTCCATATAGACACTCATCATAACCTGTGGCTGGAGGTTTCCATGAGGGGCTCAGCCCAAGACAGTGTACAAAATAAACTCCCTTGCCCATAATTTGCCTAAAGTCAGGGTTGCCTGGATACCCTTCCTGAGAACCAGGAGTGATCAAATAAGCCTGCCATAAATACTGCTCTGCTTCTCCAATTTGAGGCCTACTGACTCTCGGGTATAGACTCTTTATGTGAATTGGAATCATGAGAAAACCCAAGCACATATGGGCTATCATCTGCAGTGTTTTGAGAACTCATTTGACACAAAGGATCCCTATTTTCACTTGATGGAGGTTAGGAACGTTACAGAGGAAGGCGAGAGACTTCGTCCACAATGACTGCTTTTTTGGCCATTTTGGTTTTGGAAGCACACGTGGGAACTTTCTTTAGATCCATCAGGTGCTGAGAATCTATGCAACAGCCTCACACATGGCCAAGAGTCTGATGCAGACACATTCCTTTCCAAAGCAATTAAGCAAAGAGCAACAGATGATGCCCATTAATTCCCCTTGAAAACCGTTTCCTTCAGGCTTCACAAAGGAGTGGCCTGAGGCAAAGACCTTTCTGACATTCAGGGCAACAGAAAAATAGATAAGCAAATGGCCCATTGCAGGGTTTCTGGAATGATATCTGAGTTTTCTGAGATGATCCCATTCCCTTCAGCTATCCAGTACATGGCCATGTCACAGAGCTTGGAGGTGGTACATATCGTGGACACAAAACCCTGAACCTATTCTGGAGAGTGGCCAGAATTCAAGAAGACATACAGGAACTTAGGAAGATAGTAGTTGTTGCCCATCCATTAGGAAAGCCACAGTCCATTCAAAAATTGGGCAGGATGAATGCTGTGAAGTTTTCTACTAGACAGGACACATCCATTGATGCATTCTCTTTTCTAATGTCTACAACCACGGACACAGTGGGATAAACAGACATAGAAACACTCGCATTGTCAAAAGACTTACTAGAAACAGTCCACTCCAAATCAAACAAACCGACTTTCCTATATATTCTAAGATCATGAGACAAAACCACAAACTCACACGCACACCCACAAAGTCAACTCCTTCCCCCAAGTAGGTCTGTGACTATCCGGAGTGTCCTCTGACTGATGGGACATACTACGTTTCCCCGAAATGGGCTGTCCTATGTCACATCTGGTCTCCTTGGTCAACACTGTGAAGTTGTCAGGTGCCAGTAGTGAGACACTACCTGCTTTCTCAGGAAAGGCCCCTCTTCAGAGCTCTCCTGGAATTTGGCTATCCTCACATCAGTAGTTACACAGAAAGACCGATTCTGTCCTTGGTAAATCCAAACATGTGTGGCCACTGGGACTGGGACTGGGAATGACTCTGGGTACCTGGCTTCCTGGATCCCAAGTTCAGAGAGTTCCATCACCAAGAAAGTTATATAGGTCACTTCCTTCAGGAACTGAATGAGGTCACTGCCTTGGCAACATCTTTGTCCTAACAGTTGCTTCCAAGTGTCCCAATAGATGGAGGCTGCCCCTACTTCCTGTGACACTTTCACAAGTAAGAATGGTATATCAAACATAGGCACCCGTAAACAGCTCTCCACACAAGCCTGGTTTGGTCCATCTTCTCTACATTAAGAAGAGAGAGACTGATTCAGACACACCCCTTCATCCTGACCTGTTTTTTTCTTTTTTTTTGTCATGAAAGATGACTTTCGCTCTCTCAGGTCCTTCATAGCTTTCTATATCTTCCCCAGGGTTCACTTCTGCATGGACCTTTGAGGTTCTCAGCAGGTGGAAGATCTCTTACATTTCTATATAAGAACAACTTTGTCCTTGCTTTTCTGTAAAGTTAGGTTGAGGAAACAAAGTATGGTTAGGATTAATAACATGATTGATTTGGGTTAGGAATCATTCTGCTGCATGAATAATGGTATTGGGAACCTGCAATATTTATAAGGATATATAGAGGTGAAATATATGTATGAAAACACAAATCTAGGTAAGATTTGAAGCCCAAAAGGGCATTGGATCCTTGATTGGGATACTTTACTCTGAATTATGTTGTGCACATGTGTCTCAGATAAATCTATACATAATGGCATAGGACCTTGTACCTTGGATAATTGAATGTTGAAGAGAACATCCAGTCAAAAAAGGATAGTTGGTAGGATTAGGAAGATACTTGATAGGATTAGAAAAAAGAGTCAGTATAGGTTTTGGACAAAAACTTCCTTAGCAATAGGGTTTCAGGTAGACAGAAAATGTAAATGTCAGCACATTTGAAGAGTCAGTCACAATGATGAACTGGGGAAAATATGTAGGAAAGCAGATATCATTAGAGACATTAGGAAATCAGGCAAAGGATGAAGTGATTGATAGGATTAGACATTTTCAACAGGCTTGAGGTTGAATACATAATCTTAGGAAGAAACAAATATGTAGTCACCAATAGGATTGACATTTGAGAGCATTAGGCAACATGGACATGGGTGATTTTCATAATCCATACTCACATTCCATTTAGGCTTTGGTACAATTGTAAGTGTGACTTTGCATTTTGTGGCCAGAATATTACTGTGATAAAATGTATATGTAGATCAGGTGACATGAGTCTTTCTTGCACCATTTCTGGGAGCAATATTTAGAAGAGATATAAATTAGTATTGGGGGCACAAATAGGTGTACCATGTGTGAATATATAATATAACAGATTCCAACTTTAGAAATTGGAATAAATTGATATCTGAAAATACACAGGAAATGTCATATTGACATACATACATTCATTCCAACCAGTTATACATCTAATGGTAATATTAGGGTTGTGGTTTATCATAAAGTGTGTGTGAGTTTTGCTTCAAAATTGATTATGGAAATCGAAAATAATGTGTTTGGAAAGAAGTCTCAATAAATAACCAGTCAAAAGCAAGGAGGAATACATGTGTACTGAAGCAGGAAGTGATTGAATGTGTTTCAAATGTCTTTAAATTTGTGAACTTGTGGATGAAATGTATATACTATGATGTACAAAAACTGAAGAAATAGTAATGTACCAGTGTTAAATAAAAATGAACGTCAAAATACACATCATGCCCCTTTGGAATCTACTTGCATTGATGTTAAATTGGGTCAGTTACAGTAGAAATATAAGGATTTGTTTGCACCATTGAGTGAAGTGAGTTTTCAGTACTAGAAAACAAATATGTATTTCAGGTGGATGAATATTTCTGAAAATAATCGTATGAAAATTTGATTATAAAACCACATACATGAGCATGAGTGAATTATTTAGGGAGTGTATAATAGGACACATATATTTTATATTTGGAAAAATCTAGACAATATATATATATATATATATATATATATATATATATATATATATATCTCACAGAGAAACATTAGAAAGTAGCAATATATATGCCAATCAAAATTCATCGTGAAATATATATCATCCACCGATCCAAAAATATTAATTTTACTGAACATGGATTTATGTATAATGTTGTTCAACTAAAAATCTCACTCATAGTTTGAATTTTCAGTTCCAAAAGCGTTTAGGAGGGGTGATCTCTTCTCATACTTTGTTTCTGCCAAGTTAGCCACCTCACAAAAATGTACGTGTGATACCAGGTAGGATTTTTTATGTGCATATAAAAATACATGTGCTGAATTGGCTACAGAAAAAAGGAGACAGAAATTCACATATGTGTTAACTTTAAAAACACATGGAGTACTATTTCAACAAACAATTGACAAGATTTATAACTCCTACACTATATCATGCAAAAGGCAAGACCAACTATACACCATGCCTCCTCTGAACTGCTTGTATTAATATTATGTTTGGGTTATTTGTCTCCATCATATTAGGATTAGTAGTCAGAGTCTATTAGGGTATGGGTTACTGACAGGGATTCAGTATTTCAAATGGAAAATTGGAAAATGAATCCAATGTGTATGTAAATATGTGCTACACAAAAATCTTCCCACTCTCATCCAGAACAATACCTTGACAACACCTTCACCCCATGTAAGACACAATTAGAGGAGAAGAGTTAGAAAATCCATGAATACATATCTGGAATGGAATGCGATCAGGAGTTCACAACCTTGGAAGTGTTAGAGGAGTTTCCAAAAGTAAGGGACAGGGTAAACACTTCAAAAACATGGAGGTCTGTTGTCCTAGAGACTTCTTGAGATACTGCCTGTGAGGTTGGGCACTTGAAATATATGTTGTTGTCACGTGCTTTAGCTTCCTTTCTAGTGAAACCATAAACCTGGGCATCTATGTGACCTGGAGGACATGGTTTCTTATTTTCCAATGAACATGAGACACCAGTGCTGAATTCTCCCTTTGAAGGTAAACTGTGGCCCCCTGGGGCTAAATGTCTCTAGTGTGGACTATGAAGCCATATGGTCATCCTCTATTTTCGTGGTGTTTCTTGGTGCTGCACTGGAAGTTTGGTATTTGCTTCATGAAATACAAGGAGTTCAACGGGGACACAGTGTGTGAGGGATTTCTGTCACATGTGGTGGGTCAGGGTCTGTAGGAGAATAAAAGAACCAGGCTTCTATTCCACATAGCTTGCCCTCTTGAACATAGCAACCTGATTCTGAACAATGTCCTGAATCCTCTCCATGTAACAAGATGCCTTTACATATAAGGGTCTGCTGGCTTCACCATGTCAGTCACAAGCCATTTGGAAGCCAATGGCATATCCACATGGTCCCACCACTGATGTTTTATCACACACATGCCCACCTTTGCTCTTGGCCCACTAATCAGCAGGATCCAACTTTCTGGCATCTCTGTTAAACACCATTTTCATAAAAACCAGTCAATCAAGGCACTGTCTGGTATACTCATTGTTGGGAAAAGTATAAACGGCAGCCATACCCCAGAAAAAAAAAACCAACATGGCGCCTAAGCACTTCTTCTTCCTACATTCTTCTTTTCTGCAGTGGTGCGAAATGTTCCCGCCCGTGTGAACTCTTCTGCTGGCGCCAATTTCAAACCTTGCTGGCCGGGAATCTTAGCCCCAATAAGAACTAATTCCTAGGCTCCGGAGCTGATATCTGAAAGAACTTGCCAATAAACGGATTGCCTGCCATTTATCTAAGCCCTCCAATCTCCTCCTTAGTTCTATATAAGCACACAGCTTTTTGCAATAAAATTGGAATTCTCCCGGTGAAGTGCCTTTGCGTGGGGAGTTCTTTCATTCTGGTGCCCCGTGTGAGGATATGGGTGAGCTCTTTCCAACAAGAGCCCCGTCCACTGCTCCACCGTGGCACTCTGCCCTGGTCTGCTCTTTTCAGACGCAGGCTTCCTGCACTCACCACTGATTTGTTGTATGTAAGCCTCCCCTGACCCCGGCTCGCCAACTCCCTTCGGGCTACCGCTGGCTTTGTGACCATGATCGTCTGTCACACTCTAGACGCCTGGTAGGGGGGAGGGAATTCCTCCCACTAAGACCTTTACTGGTTGCAGTGGACCCTCTGGTGATCCGTTTCCCTTTGGGGTGTGAGGCTTCTGAGTTTACATGAGAGGCTCTGTGGTTTTTCCTCCTCTGCTGCTGCTGCCGCTGCTGGCTAGAGTTGCTGTTTCCTGCGGGCCTGCTGTGTCTGGCTGAAGCTGCCTCTCTGCTCGGGGAAAACTGAACTCCCATCCTGGAACTGCATTCTGCTGGAGCCGGAGTTCTGTTTTCATTACTTACTTCTTCTGCTGCGTTCGAAAACTTTCCTGATGTCAGGTTGCCCGTGGCTCCGAACCCATTGGGTCTCACAGATCGCACTTCACTGGTGATGATCAGGTAGTGCCCTCTGTATTTCCTCATGATGGCTGGTCATTTTGGGGATGCCCACCTGACCCCCATTCGCCCTGAGCGCTTCCCGGAGTCCGTTCCAGGCCGGGTTTTCTCTTTGTCTCTCTTGCTTACACTTATTCTCTCTCTCTCTCTCTCTCTCTCTCTCTCTCTCTCTCTCTCTCTCTCTCTTCCATCTCTCCCTGTGACTGTGGACACCTCTTTATCTGTACCTGAAACCTCACCTCTCTAAAGTTTAATAAAAAATCTGGCCACACTCTCCCTCACACCAGACATCAAGCCCAAACTTCTAATCAAATTCTGTACCCAAGATTGGCCTACATATCCACTGGATAATGGCAATCATTGGCCTCCAGAAGGCTCCTTAGATCCAAACCTCCTCTTGGACCTTTTTAATTACTGCCAGCATCTGAAAAAGTGGAGTGAGATTCCCTGTATTGAATGTTTTAGCCTTCTCGCACAGCACCCTGTCTCTGCTCCTCCTGCCCTCCCTCTCAGGTCCTTCTTGCTTGCAAACCCCTCTCTTCCCCTTGTTCTACTCCTGACTTCGCAGATTCTTCCTCATTCGACCCAGCAGATCAACCCCCACCTTATCCCCCAGCCCCAACTGACCCTTCTCTCCCGCAAAATCCTCCTCTTCCTCTGCCTGATTCCACGGATCCTCAACCTTCCATTTCATCCCCCTCCCTTCCCCACTCTTCTGCCTGCTCCACCTCCTCCTCTTCCACAGAGACATTCCCTTCCCCTCCCTCTCCTTCCTGTCCACCGCCTGCCTCTTTCAGTCCTCCTGTTATCAGGTCTAAGGGACTCCTTCCCACGCCCAAGACAATCGCACCCCTTCGTGAGGTAGCTGGTCCCAAGGGTGTCATCAGAGTCCACGTGAACTTCTCCATGTCGGACATTACTCAGCTAGAGAGGAAGTTAGGCTCTTTCACCACTGACCCCACCACTTACATTCGGGAGTTTCAATGGGTACTGCAAGCATATAGCCTCACTCATCATGACATCTACATGCTCTTGGCCAATAAACTTCTCCCCAAGGAAAGGCAATGGTTCTGGGAGCTAGCCCAAGCCCATGCTGATGAAAATCATAGGACCAATCATAACCACCCACAGGCCCTCATGCTGTCCCAGAGCAGGATCCCCTATGGGCTTACAGTCTAGTGAACTTTTTACATCCTGCCTCTTGGCGGGACTGAAAAAGTCCACCCGCAAGGCTGTTAACTTTCAAAAGATGCAGGAGGTCATTCAAAGGAAGGAGGAAACACCTTCAGAATTCCTGGATAGACTAACCAAGTCCCTTCAGCAGTACACAAACCTCGACCCAGAAACCCCTGATGGCCGTCATGTCTTAATGACATATATTCTGGCCCAAAGCTACCCTTACATTAAAGCCAAGCTTAAAAAGTTTGAACAGGGCCCTGCTACTCCTCAGACCAAAATCCTCGCTGTCACTTTCAAGGTTTTTCATGGTAGAGAGGATGAAAGTGAATTCCGTAGGCAGAGGGCTGAAAATGCCAAATTCCAAATGTTGGCCCAGCTCATTCAGAGAAGGCCATCACCATGCCGTCCCAATATGACCCCCCCTGGAGCTTGCTTCAAATGAGGTAAGGAGGGACATTGGACCAGGAATTGTCCTTCGCCGAGGACACCCTACAACCCCTGCGCAAAATGCCATCAAAGTGGACACTGGGGGGCAGACTGCCCAACAACCCAGAAGGAAGGTTGGTCTGCTGCCCAGCAACCCCAGCCTCACCTGGGCTTGGCAGAGGAGGATTGATGGAGTCCTGGGCCTTCCCTCCAGACTATTACCATCAAGAATCAAGAGCCTAGGGTCACCTTCCTGGTGGATGGACGCTTCATTAACTTCCTCTTGGATACTGGTGCCGCTTTTTCGATTTTGAGGGAGTATTAGGGTCCTACCACACCCTCAAAAACTCCTATTGTCAGGGTAGGAGGTAAAAAGATTTTTCCTCAAACCCCCCCCAATCATGTTATATGCAGCGATCCCTTTTGTCCTTCACTCACTCCTTTCTTGTTATGAGCCATTGCCCCATTCCCTTTCTGGGAAGGGACATACTCTCACTATTAAAAGTCACCATTCACTTATCAACCCACACCTCTCCTACCTCTCATTTCCTCATGATATTCCTAGGGGCAGATACACCTCCTTCATGCACTCTCCCACGACTATCTAAACCATTTAACCCTGAGGTTTGGGACACAATTACACCCTTTATGGCTAAATGCAGTTCTATTCATATTGTCTTACGGGACCCTTCAAGATATGTTAGTCAACCACAATATCCACTCACAACCACATTTCTCCTTGGATTAGAACCCATCATCCAGGATTTATTATGAAAGGGGTATCTTAGGCCTACACACTCTCCTTTCAACACACCCATTCTGGCAGTTAAGAAACCTAACGTGTCCTACAGGCTGGTTCAAGAACTTCGCCTTGTCAACTCCTCTGTGGACCCCATCCACCCGCTAGTGCCCAACCCTTACACCCTCCTCTCTCAGATCCATGCCACTACTACTCACTTCTCAGTCCTAGATTTAAAAGATGCATTCTTTTCTATTCCCCTGTTCTCAGAATCTCAGGATATCTTTGCTTTTTCATGGACTGACTCTCACACCCGCCATTCTCATCAGCTTACCTGGACTGTCCTCCCACAGGGATTCAGGGATAGCCCCCATCTCTTTGGCCAATTTCTTGCCCAGGACCTCACATCCTTTCACCTGACCTGTCCTGACTCTACTCTACTTCAATATGTCTATGACCTTCTTCTATGTAGTCTTTCTGGAACACTCTCAATCCCACACCGCTCAGCTTCATAAATTCCTAGAAGACAAGGGATATAGGGAGTCTCCCCACAAGGCCCAGGTTTCCCAGTCTTCGGTCACCTATCTTGGTTTTTGCCTTACACCCGGGAAAAAGGAAATAACACTGGATAGGAGGCAACTCCTCTGTGATCTTTCAGTGCCCTATACGAAAGCCAAAATACTATCATTCCTAGGATTAGCAGGTAATTTTAGGGCCTGGATCCCAAATTATTCTCTTCTCTCCAAACCCCTGTATGACCTAGCAAAGGGACCCCCTAGTGAATCTCTTGCCTCCTTTCCCATCTACCACTTCCGCAGGCTTCAGCAACTCCTCTTAAAGGCACCTGCCCTTCACCTTCCAGATCTTTCAAGAACATTTCATCTATATGTCCATGAAAAAGGGGGGCAAGCACTTGGGGTCTTAGGTCAAAACTATGGGCGTACATTTGCACCTGTGTCATATTTGTCCAAGCAACTAGACCCTACCATCCGTGGGTGGGCCCCTTGCTTAAGAGCTCTGGCTACTGGACAAATTTTACACAAAGAAGCCTCTAATCTGACTTTTGGGGCCCCTTGAACTATCCACTCCCCACATCACTTGAAGGATCTTTTAGCTTAAAAGGGCCTTCAAACTCTCCCTACATCCAGATTTCTGTCGCCCCTCACTTCCTTTCTGGAAAACCCTAATATTATTTTCCTCCCCTGCTCTGCACTGAACCCTGCCTCACTGCTCCCAATGACTCCCATGTCTCACATACCAACTCATAATTGCTTGGAAACCTTAGATGATTTCCTCCCCTGTCATTCTTCCATTTCTGAGAGACCACTCAGCAAGCCTGACCTTATCTGGTTTACTGACAGCAGTTCCTTTAGGGAGAACGGAACTCATTACTCTGGATACGCTGTATTTTCAGCCACTGAGATTATAGAGGCCAAAGTTTTGCCTTCAGGAACTACAGACAAGTAGGCTGAACTTATAGCATCCACTCGTGCCTGCCTTCTAGCACAAGGCAAATCCCTCACCCTCTAAACTGATTCAAAATATGTCTTCCATATCTTATTATCCCATGCTGATATTTGAAAGTAGCGAGGCCTACTTACCACCAAAGGTAATGCGATCACTAATTCAGCTTTTATAACCAATCTAATAGAGGCCACTTACCCACCCAGTTGGGAGTTGTATATTGTAGGTCCCATCAGAAGGACGGCTTTCTTATCACTGAGGGCAATGCCAAAGCTGACCAGGCGGCACGAATGGCTGCTACCACTTTCAATTATGGCCTCCATGGGGGACATATAATGGCCACTTTAGACAGCTCATCTGAAGCCCCTACGTCTTTCAGTAAGAACAAGAATCTTTTCAAGTTCCTTCATACTCTATTCCTTTCCAATTCTCAGTCTTTGACCCTCTTTTTACAGAGTTTCTTTTCCCTCACCCCCTCTGACAAGCCATGCTACAGAATATAGCCTCTAATTGTCAGATCTGTCAGCGGACCAACCCTCATACTCCTTTAAGGCCCAAACCTTTCCCTTTCCACCAAGCCTGGGGACACATTCCCGCTGCTGACTGGCAGGTAGACTTCACCAACATGCCCACAGTATGGCGCACTAAATACCTCCTTGTCTTTGTGGACACTTTCTCTGGTTGGGTTGAGGCATTTCCCACTTCCAATAAAAAGGCTTCCACTGTAGCTTCAATCTTACTGACAGACATCATCCCCAGGTTTGGTATGCCCACTTCCCTACAATATGACAATGGCCCTGAGTTTACTTCTAGGATCACACAAAAGGTCTCTCAAGCCCTCTCCTTCAAGTGGCATTTCAACTGTCCATATTTCCCCCAGGCTTCAGGGAAAGTGGAAAGGGTAAATCGTACTCTAAAGGAAGTCCTTACCAAATTGACAATGGAATTAAACATAGACTGTTTCAAACTCCTTCCCTTGGCTTTGCTTCGAATCAGAGCTCTCCCTAAGAAACCATCTTTACTGTCTCCTTTTGAGATAATGTATGGAAGACCTCTTATAACCCCTGGGTTGGTCATTTCACAAGGACCTCTCACCCGAGATTTGTCTTTGCCTCTCTTGCTCCATCTCCGCTCGGAACTCTGGAAATATCAGGACTGGCTTCTTCCGGACCCAGTCTCCTCTCCAAACACTCCTCCCTTAACACCTGTTAGTCTAGTCTATTATAATACCCCAGAGGAGAAAGGGACTCTTGCCGCAAAATGGGAAGGCCCCTATCCTGTCATTCTCTTTACCCTTACCGCCGCCAAACTCTCCTTACCAGACAACTGTCTCACTCCCTGGATTCACATGTCTAGGTTGAAGCCACAACACCAGGAGGCCCCACCTGCTGAAGACAGGGCCACCCCAGAGGAACTCCAAGAATCACCTCCTGAACCTCCCCTTTACTCCTGCTCTCCACACCCATCTCACCCATTTAAGTTGCGGCTCACACGGTTTTCCTTGCAGCCCAATTCCTCTTAAAGAAGGCACAATGAGCTCTCCCAACACCCTAGTCTTCTCTAACTGCTTGTTTTTTGTGCTCTGCTTATTTTCTGTGCTCTGTCAGGACTGGTCTTTACCCTCCTCACCTACCATGCATTTATTCACTCTTCGGGAACGATACTCAGAACATGGCATGCAGACGGTCCGCGGAGTGGATGCAACTACTTGCTTCATCCACAACTGCACCTCTATTTCCCTAAAATTGTCACCTTCAAGGACCTTCATCCCTGGTAGCTGGAACTGGCCTTTCATTTGCTTCCTTTTTGATCAAACAAAAGATTATTGTCATTGGTGGCCTGAGATATATAATGGGTGCCCCTATTGGTTATGCAGGTTCCATGATGAACGTGGTAGCTATTCTTACCACTCACTCGGTTACCCTGAAGGGTGGACTTCTAGTTACATAAAGTGGCATAAAGGCTCTTCATCCAATAACAATGCATGGTATACTTTAGATAAACCTGACCCCAAGGCCAAACGTTGGGGCTATGTTGAGTTTGCTGTCTATGCTCAGACAACCTCAGTCAGACCCACAGGGTGGATGACTATTGGCCGCACCCTGATTACGCCACCTAAGGCAACCATCCAGGTAGTCGAACACATTAAGGACTCAGGATCAAAACTTCGAGATCGTATCCATAGCTCATCCAAAGAGGATTCAGAGCCTTCAACCCCCTCAGGTCCCTCTCCCACATGGCTCAATTTGCTACACCAAACGTTTTGATTATTAAACTCCACCCGTCTTTCTTTGCCTACTTCTCAGTGCTTTCTCTGTGCTTCACTTAGTCGTCCACTTCTAGCAGCAGTCCCATTAGCGGCAGAAAATATTCCAGCAAAACCCTACAATTTCTCTAAAAAGGACAAACCCTACATGTGACACGTAACCCACTGTGGGAAAGTTATTCCACCAATACTTTATTTCCTTTCATCTGTTTCCACCTGCCAATAATGAATCCTTTACCCGTTTGTTCCTTGAGCTACAACACCCCATAGAGCCCTGTGTTTAGGCAACCTGAACATTTCCTCTGGTGTAATGGGTCTTTAAGTACCTCAACCATCAATGTCTCTGGCACCTGTTTCTTGGTTACTGTAGTTCCTCAGCTATCTTTGTATACTCCCACCGAATTCCGACAGTTGGCCCTACCTTCCCACACCCGTAAGGTAGTCTTTCTGCCGGTTCTGGTAGGCCTCATTTTAACAACCTCAGTGACGAGTCTCGGACTCTCTGGTGGAGCTATAGGTCATGCTCTATGGGCATCCAATGACCTTCAACAAAAACTGCAGGAAACACTCAATACCATGGCTGAGTCTCTGGGTTCCTTGCAGCGGCAGGTTACATCATTGGCACAAGTGGCTTTACAGAACCAAAGGGCAATTGATCTTCTCACTGCAGAAAAAGGGGTTACATGCCTATTCCTCAGAGACGAATTTTGCTATTATGTTAATGAATCTGGGCTAATAAAAAAAAATGTTGTTAAATTGCAGGAATTATCGACCGAATTTCTCAAACATACCTCCTCCAATCCCATCATAGGGTTCTTCCAATCCTATCTTGCCATGTACTTACTACATATCTTGGGGCCCCTTATTGGGATGCTCCTTTTTGTGCTCTCTTGCCCTGCAAAATGAAGTGCCTTCAAACCCAACTGCAAAAAATTCCTAATCAAACTTTCAACCAGCTTTTGCTTAGGCACTACCAGCCTCTGATGACCGATGAACCCCCAACATCTCCAAGAGAACAGTAACTCAGTGATGAAGCTCACTACCAGGCATGATGGAATGCAATGGGTATCAGACAGCGGGAGACAACGAGCTCTGAGAACCTCTTAATCTGCCATCCTGGATTCATGAGTCTTTACCACCTTCTAAGATTTCTCATGGCCCTTGGCCTCTTCTATGTCAGTCCCCCAACATGGAACTTCTGCCAAAAAATGACATTTCCTTTAATTTTTATCTTCATTCTGTTTTTATTTGCTCTGATCTTCTTCAGGTGCTGGTGACGCCATGTCCAGGCAACGCTTCCAGTATTTCCTAGAGTCTCTGTTACAGGACCAGTGGCTGATACCAACAATCTCTTCCATCCAGGACTAGTTCCATGCCATCGACAACTTTGGCTTCAGGGAACATTCATTGACTTCACCCCTACGAAAGTAGCTGTCTATAGCCACTGGGTTTTATTTCTGGCTGCCATGATAATCCCAAACCTGCTCCATGAGCATTCCTCCACTTCTCTTTCTAGGCCCCACACCACCCCCACACAGCAGGAAGCAGCCAGATCTGACAAATGACGCCACACTTCCTAAGAAAACAAAAAGGGTGGAATGTTGGGAAAAGAATAAATGGCAGCCATACCCCAGAGAAAAACCTCAACATGGCGCCTAAGGACTTCTTCTTCCTACCTTCTTCATTTCTGCAGTGGCGCAAAAAGTTCCCACCCTTGTGAACTCTCACGTCAGCGCCAATTTCAAATCTCACTTGTGGGGAACCTTAGCCCCAATGAGAACTAATTCCTGGGCTCTGGAGCTGATATCTGAAAGAACTTGCCAATAAACGGGTTGCTGCCATTTATCTAAGCCCTACCATCTCCCCCTTAGTTCTATATAAGCACACAGCTTTGAGCAATAAAATTGGAATTCTCCCGGTGAAGTGTCATTGCGTGGGGAATTATTTCACTCATGATCAGCAACAGGATATCCAAAGGTTCTCCAGTGCCACCTGGTCATGGAAATTTCAGAAATTTGAATGTATTTATTTAGCCATTTTTGAAGGATGAAGTTGGAGTCACTGTACGTTTCAATTAATGCAGGAACCATTATGTGGTGAGGAAGCTCATTTAAATTAAAACTCTGGAGAAATCTCACAGGCAAGGCTTCCCAAAGAGTGGCCAAAAGGTCACATGAAGCCAGGATCACTGAGGTCTACAATATGAGTTCCATATGTGTTTTGATTCTCAACTATGGCTGCCAAGTCTTTCAGAATAAAATCATGTGATATCCTGGCTGAGATTCTCACTGCACTGTGGAAAGACACCCTGGCACTCGATCTCAGTTTTCAAGGGAGGCTTCTCATGCGTGGCCTCCTAAAATCCCAACACATTTCATGGCAATACTTCTTTGAGGTAAATTCCAGAACTCAGTCTCTAAGAGGAATCATGCCAGAGTTCAAGCCCAGGTGGATCCAGTTATCTCTTCCAACCGCCAAACAAATGACCACAATTAAAACCAAACACTCCCACATGTCCCTCATCTTCTTCCATATAGACACTTATCATAACCTCTGGCTGGAGTTTTTCATGAGGGGTGCAGCCCAAGACAGTGTCAAAAATAAGCTCCCTTGCCCCTCATTTGCCTAAAGTCAAGGTGGCCTGGACACCCATCCGGTGAACCAGGAGTGATCAGATAGGCTAGCTGTTAATACTGCTCTGCATCTCCAATTTGAGGCCTACTGACTGTCAGGTATAGATTCTTTATATGATTTGGAGCCATGAGAAAACCCAAAAACCTATGGGCTAGCCTCTGCAGGGCTGTGCATAACTCATTTGACCCAAAGGATCCGTATTCTCACTTGATGGTGGTCAGGAACCTTACAAATGAATGCGAGAGACTTCATTCACAATAATTGCTCTTTTGGCCATTTTGGTTTTGGATGCACACATGGGATCTCTCTTTATATCCATCAGGTGCTGAGAATCTAAGCCACAACCTCACACAGGGCCAAGAGGCTGATTTAGACACATCCCTTTCCAAAGCAATTAAGCAAAGAGCCACAGGTGGTGCCCATTCATTTTCATTTGAAAACTGTTTTCTTCAGGCTTCACAAAGGGGTGGCCTGAGGCAAAGACCTTCCTGACATTCAGGAAAACAGAACAATTGATAAGCAAAAGGCCGAAAGCATGGTTTCTCAACTGAGACTTTCTTGGTCACACTGATATCTGTGTTTTCTGAGATGCTCGCCATTCCCTTCAGCTATCCAGGACATGGCAATGTCACAGAGCTTGGAGGTGGTACATATTTTGGACACAAAACCATGAGAATATTCTGGAGAGTGGTGAGAATTCTGGAAGAAACAGGAACTTAGGAAGGTAGCAGGTGTTGCCCATGGATAAGGCAAGCTGCAGTCCATTCATAAATTGGGCAGGATGAATGCCGGGAATCTTTCTACTATACAGGACATATCAATTGTTGCATTCTATTTTCTAATGTCTACAACCACGGACACAGTGGGATACACAGACATAGAAACACTTGCCTTGTCCAACGACTTACTAGAAGAAGACCACTCCAAATCAAACAAACCGTCTTTCCTACCTATTCTCAGATCATGAGACAAAACCACAAAATCACACCCACACCCACAAAGACACCTCCTTCCCCCATGTAACTCTGTGACTATCCGGAGTTTTCTCTGAGTGGTGGGCCATACTATGTTCCCCCAAAATGGCCTGTCCTATCTCAGATCTGGTCTCCTTGGCCAACTCTGTGAAGTTGTCAGGAGCCTGCGGTGAACCACTACCTACTTTCTCAGGAAAGGCCCCTATGCAGAGCTCTCCTGGTATTTGGCCATCCTCACATCTGTAGGTACCAAGAAAGACTGACACTCTCCTTGGTAAATTCAAACAAGTGAGCCTACTGGGTCTGGGACTGGACTGGCTCCGGGTGCCTGGCTTCCTGGATCCCAAGTTAAGAGAGTTCCATCACCAAGGAAGTGAGGTAGATCACTTCTTCAGGAACTGAATGAGGTCATTGCCTTGACAACCACTTTGTCCTAACAGTTGCTTTCAAGAGTCCCATGAGATGGAGGCTGCCCCTACTTCCTGTGACACTTTCACAAGTTAGAATGGTATATAAACCATGGGCACCCGGGAACAGCTCTCCACCTAGCACTGTTTTGGTCCATCTTCTCTACATTAAGAAGAGAGAGGCTGATTCATACACATCCCTTCATGCTGACAAGGTTGTTTGCCATAGAAGATGACTTTTCTCTCTCAGGTCTTTCGTAGCTGCCTACATCTTCTCAAGGGATCATTTCTGCATGGACCTTTGATGTTCTCAACAGCTGGAACATGCCCTACATTCCTGTATTTTAAGAGCAACCCTGTCCCTGCTGTTCTGTAAAGTTCGATTGAGAGAACAATGTATGGTTTTGGGTTAGTAACATGTTCAATTTGGGGTTAGGAATCCTTCTGCATGACGAATAATGGTATTGGGAAACTATGATATTTACAAGAATATATAGGTGAAATATAAGTATAAAAACAGAAATCTATGGAAGATATGAAGTCCAGAAGGGCATTGGGCCCTTAATTGGTACACTTAGCTTTGAATTATTTAAGGGAAATTGCTTGGAAATGAAAGGAGACCCTCAGATAAATCTATATACAATGGCATAGGAGCTTGTACCTTGGATGATTGAATGTCGAAGAGAACATCCACTCAAAAAGGGATAGTCGGTAGGATTAGGAAGATAGTCAGTAGGTTTACAAAGAACAGTGAGAATAGGATTTAGACCAAAAGTTCTTAAGCAATAGGGTTTCAGGTAGACAGTGAATGTAAATGTCAGCACAAGTGAAGAGTCAGTCACAATGATGAACAGGGGAAAATATGTAGGAAAATAGATATAAATAGAGACATTACTAAATCAGGCAAAGTATAAAGTGAGTGATAGGATTAGACATTTTCAACAGGCTTGAGGTTGAATATATAATCTTAGGAAGAAACAAAAATGTAGTCACCAATAAGATTGACATTTGAGAGCATTAGGCCACCTGGACATGGAAGGTTTTAGTAATCCATGCTCACTTTCCATTTAGGCTTTGGTACAAACTTAAGGGTGACCTTTGATTTTTTTGTACAGAATATTACTGTGATAAAATGTATATATAGATCAGGTGACATGAGTATTTCTTCCACCATTTTTTGAGGAATATTTTGAAAACGTATAAATTAGTATTGAGGGTAAAAATAGGTGTACCCTGTGTCTATGAATATAGAGATAATGCATGAATAGATCATACAGTTAATAAATAATATAACTGGTTCCCGTTTAAATAATGTATTGAATTGATATCTGAAAATATATAAGAAATCATATATTTTTTTTAATTAATTTTTATTGTAGGTTGTTCAAAACATTACATAGTTCTTGATATATCATATTTCACACTTTGATTCAAGTGGGATATGAGCTCCCATTTTTACCCCATATACAGATTGCAGAATCACATCAGTTGCAGAACCATTGATTTACATATTGCCATTCTGGTGTCTGTTGTATTCTGCTGCCTTTTCTATCCTCTACTATCCCCCCTCCCCCCTCCCCTCCCCTCTTCTCTCTCTACCCCCTCTACTGTAGTTCATTTCTCCCCCTTATATTTTCCTCCTTTCCCCTCACATCCTCTTGTATGTAATTTTGTATACCCCTAAGGGTCTCCTTCCATTTACATGCAATTTCCCTTCTCTCTCCCTTTCCCTCCCACCTCTCATCCCTCTTTAACGTTAATCTTCTTCTCATGCTCTTCGTCCCTACTCTGTTCTTAGTTACTCTCCTTATATCAAAGAAGACATTTGGCATTTGTTTTTAAGGGATTGGCTAGCTTCACTTAGCATAATCTGCTCTAATGCCATCCATTTCCCTCCAAATTCTATGATTTTGTCATTTCTTAATGCAGAGTAATACTCCATTGTGTATAAATGCCACATTTTTTTTATCCATTCGTCTATTGAAGGGCATCTAGGTTGGTTCCACAGTCTTGCTATTGTGAATTGTGCTGCTATGAACATGGATGTAGCAGTCTCCCTATAGTGTGCTCTTTTTAGGTCTTTAGGGAATAGACGGAGTAGGGGAATAGCTGGATCAAATGGTGGTTCCATTCCGAGCTGTCCAAGAAATCTCCATACTGCTTTCCAAATTGGCCGCACCAATTTGCAGTCCCACCAGCAATGTACAAGAGTACCCTTTTCCCCACATCCTCGCCAGCACTTGATGCTGTTTGACTTCCTAATGGCTGCCAATCTTACTGGAGTGAGATGGTATCTTAGGGTGGTTTTGATTTGCATTTCTCTGACTGCTAGAGATGGTGAGCATTTTTTCATATACTTGTTGATTGATTGTATGTCCTCCTCTGAGAAATTTCTGTTCAGGTCCTAGGCCCATTTGTTGATTGGGTTATTCATTATCTCATTGTCTAATTTTTTTAGTTCTTTGTATATTCTGGATATTATGGCTCTGTCTGAAGTGTGAGGAGTAAAGATTTGTTCCCAGGACGTAGGCTCCCTATTTACCTCTCTTATTGTTTCTTTTGCTGAGAAAGAACTTTTTAGTTTGAATAAGTCCCATTTGTTGATTCTAGTTATTAACTGTTGTGCTATGGGTGTCCTATTGAGGAATTTGGAGCCCGACCCCACAGTATGTAGATCATAGCCAACTTTTTCTTCTATCAAATTCCATGTCTCTGATTTGATATCAAGTTCCTTGATCCACTTTGAGTTAATTTTGTGCATGGCGAGAGAAAGGGATTCAGTTTCATTTTGTTGCAAATGGATTTCCAGTTTTCCCAACACCATTTGTTGAAGATGCTATCCTTCTTCCATTGCATGCTTTTAGCCCCTTTATCGAATATAAGATAGTTGTAGTTTTGTGGATTGGCTTCTGTGTCCTCTATTCTGTACCATTGGTCCACCCGCCGGTTTTGTTACCAGTACCATGGTGTTTTTGTTACTATTGCTCTGTAGTATAGTTTGAAGTCTGGTATAGCTATCCCGCCTGATTCACACTTCCTGCTTAGCATTGTTTTTGCTATTCTGGGTCTTTTATTTTTCCATATGAATTTCATGATTGCTTTCTCTATTTCTACAAGAAATGCCGTTGGGATTTTGATTGGCATTGGATTAAACCTATAGAGAACTTTTGGTATTATCGCCATTTTGATGTTGTTACTTCTACCTATCCATGAACAGGGTATATTTTTCCATCTTCTAAGATCTTCTTCTATTTCTTTCTTTAGGGTTCTGTAGTTTTCATTGTATAAGTCTTTCACCTCTTTTGTTAGGTTGATTCCCAAGTATTTTACTTTTATTGAGGATATTGTGAATGGGGTGGTTGTCCTCATTTCCATTTCAGAGGATTTGTCGCTGATATACAGGAATGCCTTTGATTTATGCGTGTTGATTTTATAGCCTGCCACTTTGCTGAATTCATTTATTAGCTCTAATAGTTTCTTTGTAGACCCTTTTGGGTCTGCTAGGTATCGAATCATGTCATCTGCAAATAGTGATAATTTGAGTTCTTCTTTTCTATTTTTATGCCTTTATTTTTTTTCGTCTGTCTAATTGCTCTGGCCAGTGATTCGAGAACTATGTTGAACAGAAGTGGTGAGAGAGGGCATCCCTGTCTTGTTCCAGATTTTAGAGGGAATGCCTTCAGTTTTTCTCCATTCAGAATGATGCTAGCCTGAGGCTTAGCATAGATTGCTTTTACAATATTGAGGTATGTTCCTGTTATCCCTAGTTTTTCTAGAGTTTTGAATATAAAGGGATGCTCTACTTTGTCGAATGCTTTTTCCACATCTATCGAGATGATCATATGGTTCTTATTTTTAAGCCTATTGATGTGGTGAATAACATTTATTGATTTCCGTATATTGAACCAACCTTGCATCCCAGGGATAAATCCTACCAGATAATGTTGCACAATTTTTTTGATATGTTTTTGTATCCGGTTCGCCAGAAGTTTATTGAGGATTTTTGCATCTAGGTTCATTAGAGATATTGGTCTGTAGTTTTCTTTCTTTGAAGTGTCTTTGTCTGATTTAGGAATCCGGGTGATGTTGGCCTCATAGAATGAATTTGGAAGTTCTCCCTCTTTTTCTATTTTCTGAAATAGCTTGAAAAGTATTGGTATTAGTTCCTCTTTAAAGGTTTTGTAAAACTCTGCTGTATACCCATCCGGTCCTGGGCTTTTCTTAGTTGGTAGTCTTTTGATGGTATCTTCTATTTCCTCAATTGATATTGGTCTGTTAAGGTTGTCAATATCCTCCTGACTCAATCTGGGCAAATCATATAACTTAAGAAATTTATCGATGCCTTCACTATCTTCTATTTTGTTGGAGTATAAGGATTCAAAATAATTTCTGATAATCTTCTGTATTTCTGAAGTGTCTGTTGTGATATTGCCTTTTTCATCCCGTATGCTGGTAATATGAGTTCTCTCTCTTCTTCTCTTCGTTAGCGTGGCTAAGGGTCTGTCGATTTTTTTTATTTTTTCAAAGAACCAACTTTTAGTTTTGTCAATTTTTTCTATTGTTTCTTTCGTTTCGATTTCATTAATTTCAGCTCTGATTTTAATTATTTCTTGTCTTCTACTTCTTTTGCTGTTGTTTTTCTCTTCTTTTTCTAGGATTTTGAGTTGAAGTATTAGATCATTTATTTGTTGTTTTTTTCTTTTTTTAAGGAATGAACTCCAAGCAATAAATTTTCCTCTTAGAACTGCTTTCAATGTGTCCCATAGATTCCAATATGTTGTGTCTGTGTTTTCATTTATCTTTAAGAATTTTTTAATTTCCTCCTTGATGTCTTCTATAACCCATTGATCATTCAGTAACCTATTGTTCATTCTCCAAGTGATGCATGATTTTTCCTTATTTCTTTTATCGTTAATTTTCAATTTCATTCCATTATGATCAGTTAAGATGCATAGTATTATCTCTACTCCTTTATATTGTCTAAGAGTTGCCCTGTGACATAATATATGATCTATTTTTGAGAAGGATCCATGTGCTGCTGAGAAAAAAGTGTAACTGCTTGATGTTGGGTGGTATATTCTATATATGTCAATTAAGTCTAGGTTATTAATTGTGTTATTGAGCTCTATAGTTTCCTTATTCAACTTTTGTTTGGAAGATCTGTCCAGTGGTGAGAGAGGTGTGTTGAAGTCTCCCATGATTATTGTATGGTGGTCTATTAGACTCTTGAACTTGAGAAGTGTTTGTTTGATGAACATAGCTGCACCATTGTTTGGGGCATATATATTTATGATTGTTATGTCTTGTTGGTGTATGGTTCCCTTGAGAAGTATGTAGTGTCCATCTTCATCCCTTTTGATTAACTTTGGCTTGAAATCTATTTTATTTGATATGAATATGGACACTCCTGCTTGTTTCCGAAGTCCATATGAGTGATATGATTTTTCCCAACCTTTCACCTTCAGTCTAAGTATGTCTTTTCCTATCAAATGCGTCTCCTGAAGGCAGCATATTGTTGGGTCTTGTTTTGTGATCCATTCTACTAGCCTGTGTCTCTTAATTGGTGAGTTTAAGCCATTAACATTTAGGGTTATTATTGAGATATGGGTGTTCTTCCAGCCATATTGGTTTATTTATGTTACTAAACATGGTTTGTTTTCCTCTTTGATTATTCCCCCCCCTTCACTGTACTACCTCCCGCTGTTGGTTTTCATTGACATTTTCCATTTCCTCTTCCTGTAATATTTTGCTGAGGATGTTTTGAAGAGATGGTTTTCTAGCTGCAAATTCTTTTAACTTTTGTTTATCATGAAAGGTTTTAATTTCATCTTCCATCCTGAAGCTTAATTTCACGGGATACACAATTCTTGGTTGTAACCCATTTTCTTTTAGTGTATGAAATATGTTATTCCAGGATCTTCTAGCTTTCAGAGTCTGTGTTAAAAGATCAGCTGTTATCCTGATTGGTTTACCCCTAAATGTAATCTGCTTCCTTTCTCTTGTAGCTTTTAAAATTCTCTACTTATTCTGTATGTTGGGCATCTTCATTATAATGTGTCTAGGTGTGGATCTCTTATGATTTTGCACATTCGGCGTCCTGTAGGCTTCTAGGATTTGGGATTCTGTCTCATTCTTCAAGTCTGGGAAGTTTTCTCGTATTATTTCGTTGAATAGATTGCTCATTCCTTTGGTTTGGACCTCAATACCTTCCTGTATCCCAATGACTCTTAAGTTTGGTCTCTTTATGTTATCCCATATTTCTTGAATGTTCTGCTCATGGTTTCTTAACAGCTTTGCTGAGCTGTCTATGTTCTTCTCCAGTTGAAATACTTTGTCTTCATTGTCTGATGTTCTATCTTCTAAGTGTTCTACTCTGCTGGTAGTATTCTCAATTGAGTTTTTATGTTGGTTTATTGTTTCCTGAATTTCCAGGATTTCTGTTTGTTTGTTTTTTATAACCTCTATCTCCCTGAATAATTGATCTTTTGCTTCTTGGATTTGTTTATGTAATTCATTGTCGAAGTGGTCGAAGTGGTCTTTCATTGTCTGATTTTGCTGTCTAATATCTTCCTTGAGACTCCAGATCATCTGAAGCATGTATATCCTGAATTCTTTATCTGACATTCCATCTGCTGCAGATATTACCTCTTCTAAAGTTGAATTGACCTGCATTGCTTGTGGTCCTTTTTTTCCTTGTCTTTTCATACTGATCGCGTTTCTTTCTGCTTGGTGAAACTGTTGTGTTATTGATTTTTCCCCCTATATATTTATATTGCTTTTGTATAGCTGCATCGTCTCCCTTGCAGGCTTTGGCGGTGGTTCTGCCCCTCCTTCAATTGAGGCAATGTGCCTACCACGCCGGGAGGCCGCTGTGCCTCTACTTTCGATGGGCCTGTTCTTTCGGTGGTCACAGGTCCGCCTACCTTGCAGGAGTGCGCAGCGGTTTTGCCCCTCCGCTGGCCACTAGGCCTGTTCTGTCTGTCGGTTGCAGGTATGTCTACCTAAAAGGCGCTGGTGGCGGCTCTGCCCCTCCCCCAACCGGGGTGATGTATCTGGCGGGCCACTGGGCCTGTTTTGTCGGTGGTCATGGTTCCGCCTACATTGCACGTGCGTGGAGCAGCTGTGTCCCTCTGAGAGTTGCTGAGCCTGACCTGCCGGTGGATCGCAAGTCTGCCTACCTTGCAGGCGCAGGGGTGGCTCTGCCGCTCCGCGGGTCACTGGGCCTGATCTGCTGGTGAGTTGCAGGTCTGCCTAACTTGCAGGCGCCCGGCGGCTCTGCCCCTCCCCCAACCGGGGCGGGGCGATGTGTCTGGCCGGCCGCTGGGCCTGTTCCATTGGTGGTCATGGTTCAGCCTACCTAGCAGGCACGTGGGGCAGCTGTGTCCCTCCGCAGTTTTTTGGGCCTGACCTTTCGGTGGGTCGCAGGTCTGCCTACCTTGTAGGCTCGGGGGGTGGCTCTGCCGCTCTGTGGATTGCTGTGCCTGTTCTGCTGGTGGGTCGCGGGTCCGCCTACCTTGCAGGCACCCGGCGCCTCTGCCCCTCCACAACCGGAGCTATGTGTCTGGCGGTCCACTGGGCCTCTTTTGTCGGTGGTCACGGTTCCGCCTACCCTGCACGCGCATGGAGCAGCTGGGTCTTTCTGAGAGTTGCTGGGCCTGACCTGTCGGTGGGTGGCAAGTGCGCCTACCTTGCAGGCCCGGGGGTGGCTCTGCCGCTCCGCGGGTTGCTGGGCCTGATATGCTGGTGAGATGCAGGTCTGCCTAACTTGCAGGCGCCCGGCGGCTCTGCCCCTCCCCCAACCGGGGTGGGGCAATGTGTCTGGCCGGCCTCTGAGCCTGTTCTGTTGGTGGTCAGCGTTCTGCCTACCTAGCAGGCTCGTGGGGCAGCTGTGCCCCTCCGCAGTTTCTTGGGCCTGACCTGCCGGTGGGTGGCAAGTGCGCCTATCTTGCAGGCCCGGGGGTGGCTCTGCCGCTCCACAGTTTCTGGGCCTGATCTGCTGGTGATTCGCAGGTCTGCCTACCTTGCAGGCGCCCGGCTGCTCTGCCCCTCCCCCAACCGGGGCGGGGCGATGTATCTGGCCGGCCTCTGGGCCTGTTGTGTCGGTGGTCAGGGTTCTGCCTACCTAGCAGGCTCGTGGGGCAGCTGTGCCCCTCCGCAGTTTGTTGGGCCTGACCTGCTGGTGGGTGGCAAGTGTGCCTACCTTGCAGGCCCGGGGGTGGCTCTGCCGCTCCGCGGTTGCTGGGCCTGATCTGCTGGTGATTCGCAGGTATGCCTAACTTGCAGGCGCCCGGCTGCCCTGCCCCTCCCCCAACCTGGGCGGGGCGATGTGTCTGGCCGGCCGCTGGGCCTGTTCTGTTGGTGGTCACGGTTCAGCCTACCTAGCAGGCACGTGGGGCAGCTGTGTCCCTCCGCAGGTTTTTGGGCATGACCTGCCGGTAGGTCACAGGTCTGCCTACCTTGTAGGCTCGGGGGGTGGCTATGCCGCTTTGTGGATTGCTGTGCATTTTCTGCTGGTGGGTCGCGGGTCCGCCTACCTTGCAGGCGCCCGGTGGCTCTGCCCCTCCCCCAACCGGAGGGATGTGTCTGGCGGTTCACTGGGCCTGTTTTGTCGGTGTTCACAGTTCCACCTACCTTGCACACGCGTGGAGCAGCTGTTTCATTAGTGCCTGGGCACACTCTTCTTGTTGGCCTCCCTCAGGCCCTAAGTTTGTAGAGCTTGGGGCTGAGAAACCCCAGCCAATTTGCTTACCTTCTGGTAGCCACACCCCCGTATCTGGTGCAAGAGACCTCAGTTGTCAGCACTGGTGGGAGCGGTAGCCGTGAGTCCCACGCCGAGGCGAGTCAGTGCAAGAGACCTCAGTTGTCAGCACTGGTGGGAGCGGTAGCTGGGAGACCCGCGCCGCGCAGCTACCGCCGGCTCCTGTGCCAGTGCTGCCTCCGGGTTTTCTTGACTACCACGCCGGCAGGTCGCTGGACCTGTTACGGGCCCGGGCGGCGGCTCTGTTCGGCCCCTCTGGCCTCCACAGTATTCAGCAGGACCCGGACCGAGAAACAGTTTCCGCGGGTTCTTTATCACCGAGCCAAAACAGTTCCGGGAGCCAGAATTCGGCCTCTCCCGACTTGGTGCATGCTCCGACAGGAGCAGGCTCCAAGAAGCAGTTTCAGCGGGTTCTATAGCCCTGGGCCAGAGCAGCTCCGGGAGCCGGAACTCCGACACTCCGGGCTCGGTGCGTGTTCTGATAGGAGCAGGCTCCAAGAAGCAGTTTCCGCGGGTTATTTAGCACATTAATCTGAGCAATTTGTCTGCGAGATGCAGACAATTGTCAGCCTGAAATTACCTGTTCTATAGCTGAAAGAGCTGCAATCAGTCGAAAACAAGGATGGTGACGTCAGCTCTCCAAGATGGTGACCGCTGGCTTCCTCCGTGGTCTGACCGGTGTGGAGAACCAACCTGGACCGTTTCCTTTCCCTGTCTCCAACCCAGAATTCAGCTCCGAGCTCAGCAAATGCCTAGCTGGCAGGAGCCCACAGAATCAGCATTGCTGTATCTCTGCGCCACCAGCCTGTCATTTCCCAGCGCGCGCCACAGACTCCAGCCATGGGGTGATCTGCCGAACAAGCAGCGCTCCATACAGACGGACAGATCGCTTGCATTTGAGCCCCTGAAGCTGATCCTCGTGCGATGAAAATCCTTCCACTAGGTTTTGGAGCACCCCAATTTTGCTGGAAATTCCTAACAAGATAGCTTTTAGCCGTTCTAACTCGTCATTTTCCCTCACAGTGACGCAGTACACGGAGTTACTGCACTCCCTTTGCGGCCATCTTGCCTCTCAGGAAATCATATATTGATATAGAATCATTCATAACAACTAGTTATACATCTAATTGTAATCCTAGGCTTATGGTTTATCATGAAGAGTGTGTGAGTTTTGCTTCAAAAGTGATTATGGAAATCAAAAATAATGTGTTTTGAAAGAAGTCTCATGAAAAGACCAGTTTGAAACATGGCGGAACACGTGTTTTCTGAAGCAGAAAGTGATTGAAAGTGAAATATATGCCTATAAATTTGTGAACTTGTGGATGAAATATATATCCTATAATGTGCATAAACTGAAGAAATAGTAATGTACCAGTGTTGAAATAAAAATGACCTTCAAAATACTTATCATGTCCCATAGGAATCTACTTGCATTGATGTGAAACTGGATCAGTTACTGTAGAAATATTAGGATTCATATGCACCATTCACTGAAGTTAGTTTTCAATACTAGGAAAAAAATACGTATATCAGGTGAATGAATATTTCTGAGAATAATCTTGTGAAAAGTTTTTTATAAATCCACATACATATTCATGAATGAATTTAGGGAGTGTATAATAAGACACATATATTAAATATTTTGAAATATCTGGAGAGAATATATATATATATATATATATAAATATATATATATATATATATATATATATATATATATATATATATATATATATAACCACACACAGATTTTAAAAATTAGCAATATATATGCCAATCAAATTACACCGTGAAATACATATCATCCACAGATCCAAAAATATTCATTTTACTGGATATGGATTTATGTATAACTTTTTTCAACTAGGAAGCTCACCCATAGTTTGAATTTTCAGTTCAAACAGCGTTTAGGAGGAGTGATCTCTTCTCACACTTTGTATCTGCCAAGTTATGTAACTCACAAGAATGTACGTGTGATACCAGGTAGGATTCTAAATGTGCATATAAAAATACATGTGCTGAATAGAATACAGAGAAAGGGAGACAGGAATTCACATATTTGTTAACTGTAAAAGCACATGGAAAACAATTTCAACAAAAAATTTACTAGATTTATAACTCCTACCCTATATAATGCAAAAGGCAAGTCCAAGTATACAACGTGCCTCCTCTGAACTGCTTGTATTTCTATTCTGTTTCGGTTATTTTTCTCCATCATATTAGGATTAGTATTCAGAATCTAGTAGGGTATGTGTTAGTGTCAGGGATTCAGTATATCAAATGTAAAATAGAAAAATGAAACCAATGTGTATGCAAATATGTGCTAAACAAAATCTTCCCACTCTCATCCAGAACAATTCCTTGACATTTCCTTCCCCCAAAGTAAGACACAATTAGAGGAGTAGAGTAATGAAATCTGTGAATAATATGCTCAGGAGTTTACAACCTTGGAAGTGGTAGAGGAGTTTTCCTAGTATGGGACAGGATAAAAACTCCATATATATGGAGCTCTGCTGGCCTAAATACTTCTTGAGAAACTGCCTCTGAGTTTGGGCACTTGAAATATATGTTTTTGTCAGGAGCTTTAGCTTCTTTCTAGTTAGACCATCAAAGCTGTGTCTGCATCTATGTGACCTGGAGGACATGATTTCTTATTTTCCAATGAACATGAGGCAGCAGTGCTGAATTCTCTCTTTGTAAGTAAACTGTGGCCACTGGGGGCTAAGTGTATTCCCATGTGGACTGGGAAGCGATTTGGTCATCCTCCACTTTTCGTGGTGTTTCTTGCTGCTGCACTGGGACTTTGGCATTTGCTTCATGAAATAAAAGAAGTTCAACTGGGACACAGTTCTGGAGGCAATTCTTTCATGTGTGGTTGGTCAGGGTCTGCAGGAGAATGCACCAACCAGGCTTCTATCCCACATAGCTTGGCCACATGTCTATAGCAACCTGATTCTGAACATTGCCCGGAAATATCTCCATATAACAAGAAGCCTTTACATGGAAGGGTCTGCTGGCTGCACCATGTCAGTCACAAGCCATTTGGAAGCCAATGGCAGATCCACATGGCCCCACCACAAATTTTTTATCACACATCTGCCTACCACTGCTCTAGGCCCACTACTCAGCAGGTTCCAACATACTGGCATCTCTGTTCTACACCATTTTCATGAAACCCACTCAATCAAGGCACTGTCTTGCATATTTACGATCAGCAACAGGACATCCAAAGTTTCTCCAGTGCCACCTGGTCATGGGAATTTCAAAAATTTCATGGTATTATCTAGGCATTTTTCAAGGATGACGTTGCAGGCACTGTGGGTTTCAATTCATTCAGGAACCATTAAATGGTGAGGAAGCTCATTTCAATGAATGCTCTGTAGAACTCTCACAGGCAAGGCTTCCCAAAGAGTGGCCAAAATGTCACATGAAGCCAGGCCCATTGAGGTCTACAATGTGACGTCCATGGGTGTTGTGACTCTCAACTATGGCTGCCAAGTCTTTCAGAATTAAATCATGTGATATCCTGGCTGAGATACCCAGGGCTCTGTGGAAAGCCAACCTGGGCCTAGATCTCAGTTTCCAAGGGTGATTCTCATGGGTGGACTCCTAAAATCCCAGCAAAATTCATGGCAATACTTCTCTGAATTCAGTCTCTAAGGGGAATCACACCAGAGTTCAAGCCCAGGTGGTCCAGGTCATGTCTTCATACTGGACACAAATGACCAAATTTAAAACCAAAACCCTCCCATATGGCCCTCATCTTCTTCCATATAGACACTAATCACAAGCTCTGGCGGAAGGTTTCCATGAGTGGCGGAGTCCAAGAGAGTGTCCAAAATAACTCCCTTGCCCCTCATTGGCGTAAATTCAGGGTGGTCTGGACACCCTTCATGTGAAACAGGAGTGATCAAATATGCTAGACGTTAATACTTCTATGCTTCTCCAATTTGTGGAAAACTGAGTGTCAGGTATATATTTTTATGTGATTTGCAGTCATGAGAAATCACAAGCACCTCTGCAGGTCTTTGAAGAACCCATTTGACCCAAAGGATCCCTATTCTCACTTGATGGAGTTCAAGAACTTTAAAGAGGAAGGCGACAGACTTCATCCACAAGGACTGCTTTTTGGCCGTTTTGGTTTTGGATGCACACATGGGATCTCTCTTTACATCCACCAGGTGCTGAGAATCTAAGCCACAACCTCACACAGGGCCAAGAGGCTGATTCAGACACATCCCTTTCCAAACCAATTAAGCAAAGAGCCACAGGTGATGCCCATTCATTTCCATTTGAAAACTGTTTTCTTTATACTTCACAAAGGGGTGGCCTGAGGCAAAGACCTTCCTGACATTCAGGGGAACAGAACAATAGGTTAGCAAATGGCCCAAAGCAGTGTTTCTCCACTGAGACTTTCCTGGTCACACTGATATCTGAATTTTCTGAGATGCTCACCATTCCCTTCAGCTATCCAGTACATGGCCATGTCACAGAGATTAGAGGCGGTACTTATCTTGGTCACAAAATCATGAGCCTATTCTGGAGAGTGGCCAGAATTCAGGAAGAAAACAGGAACTTAGGAAGATAGCAGGTGTTACCCATCCATAAGGCAAGCCGCATTCCTTTCATACATTGGGCAGAAAGAATTCTGGTAAGCTTTCTACTAGCCTGGACACATCCTTTGATGCATTCTCTTTTCTAATGTCTACAACCATGGACACAGTGGGATACACAGACTTAAAAACACTCGCCTTGTCAAATCACTTGTTAGAAATCGTCCACTCCAAACCAAACAAACTGCCTTTCCTACCTATTCTCAAAACATGAGACAAAATCACAAACACACACTCACACCCACAAAGTCACCTCCTTTCCCAAAGTAGGTCTCTGACTATCGGGTGTGACCTCTGACTGGTGGGCCGTACTATGTTCCCATCAAATGGCCTGTTCTGTCTCAGATCTGGTTTCCTTGGCCAACTCTGTGAAGTTGTCAGGAGACAGCGGTGAGCCACTTCCTGCTTACTCAGGAAAGGCCACTCTTCAGAGCTTTCCTGGCATTTGGCCATCCTCACATCAGTAGATACCAAGAAAGACTGACTCTGTCCTTGGTAAATCAAAAGAAGGGAGACCACTGGGACTGGGCCTGGGACTAGATTTGTGTGCCTGGATGCCTGGATCCCAAGTTCAGAGAGTTCCATCACCAAGAATGTGAGGAGAGGTCACTTCCTTCAGGAACTGAATGAGGTCAATGCCTTGGCAAGCACATTGTCCTAACATTTGCTTCCAAAGGTCCCATGAAATGGAGGCTGTCCCTAATTTTTTTGACACTTTCACAAGTTAGAATGGTATATCAAATATTGGTAACCAGGAACAGCTCTCCACAGAGGCCTCGTTTTGTCCTTCTTCTCTACATAAAGAAGAGAGAGGCTGATTCAGACACATCCCTTCATGCTGACCAGGTTTTTTGCAATGAATGATGACTTTTGCTCTCTCAGTTCTTTCATAGGTGCCTACAACTTCTCTAGGGATCATTTGCGCATAGACCTTTGAGTTTCTCAGCAGTTGGAAGATCCCCTACATTCCAGTATTTTAAGACCAACTCTGTCCTTGCTCTTCTCTAAAGTTAGATTGAAGGAACAGTGTATGGTTAGGGTTAATAACAGGTTTGATTTGGAATAGAAATCATTCTGCTGGATGAATAATGGTATTGGGAATCTGCGATATTTTCAAGAATATATAGGTAAAATATAGGAATCTGAAAACAGAAATCTAGGTAAGATTTGAAGCCCAGAAGGGCATTGGGCCCTTGATTGCGGTATTAAGCATAGGACCTTGTAACTTGGATGATTGATTTTCAAAGAGAACTTCCAGTCAAAATTGATAGTCAGGAGTATTAGGAAGATAGTCGGTATGTTTATAAAGGAGAGTGAGTATAGGATTTGGACCAAAAGTTCTTTAGCTATAGGGTTTCGGGTATTGAGTGAATGTAAATGTCAGCACATGTGAAGAATTAATCACAATGATGAACTGGGGAAAATATGTAGGAATGCAGATATCAATAGAGACTTTAGGAAATCTGGCAAAGTATAGTCGGTAGTGAAATGTTAATAAAATAGATTCTTGTCACTTCCTGTTTTTCTGTATGCTTAATAAAACACTGTTGAAATCTTGAGAAGTGTTTTCTAAACTTTTTCCCAGAATGTGCTGTCCCCAACAGCCAAACTTCAGAATGTACTCCCTCACCCAGTTGCACGCAAACTGCTCACCCGCCCAGGCCCATCAATAAACTTTCCTCCCTGCCCTCTTCAAGGAAAGTATATAAGCTCTGCTTAAGCTGTTCTCAGGGTTCTCTGCTCTATTCAAATGAGCTCTGAGCCCCAGCATGCTGGACCCCCAATAAACCCTTTGTTTTTGCATGAGAGAGTCTCTTAGTGGTCTCTTCCCCCAATGCTCTTCCGATCTTTATATATGGAGGTTCCACCGAAATCCAGCAGCGGTGAACGAGAGACCCCAATGGGCTACTCTCAGGGTAAGTAAGGCGCCTCTTTCTGGTTTCAGGTTTCAGGTTAGGGCTTGGCAAAATGGCTGTCGATGAAGTGTGTGAGCTCTCTTTGATGGTGGCTGGCAGACGTGTCACAGAGCCACAAGCCAAGTCCCTGGGGGAGGCCACAGAGGACTCGGGAATCGAGGAATAATAGTCCCCTTGACTCAGTGATACTTTCTTTCAGATTCGGTATTGCCAGCCCATCGGGTTTTGCCGCCTACTCAGTCTTGGTCTCAGTGTTGGACGTCCATTGCCTGTCTTTATTGTTTTCTCTTGTCTGTGTCCTGTGTCGTTGCTTTTACTGTTTGTGTATCTTTCATTATGGGACAGATCACTTCAATGCCTCTGTCCCTGACCCTTGATCTATGGACCAAAGTCCGCTTAAGGGCTCAGAATGTTTCTTTTTCAGTAAAACGCTGGACCTGGCAGACTCTGTGTGCCTCAGAATGGCCCACCTTTGGATTCGGATGGCCCCTAGAAGGATCTTTCTACTTACCACTAATTTAAAAAGACAGAGATATTGTCTTACAGCCAGGGCCACATAGCCATACTGATAAACAGGAATATACCTTAACTTGGCAGGACCTCTGCAAATCTCCTCTTCCGTGGGTGAAGCCTTTCCTTGCTGTGTTCCCGTTCCTACTCCTTCCCCCACGATCTCTCAACCCCTCTGCTCCTCCTCCTCCTCCACCCTCTGTTCTCCCTGAGTCACAAGATTTGACTCTACTGGACTCTCCTCCCCTTCCTTATCTTCTACCCTTGTCCCACAACCCCCAACACCCTCTAAGTGATTCTCCAGCTGCTGACTCAGCCTCTCCGCAATTGGAGGACGCTAAGCCAGCCCAGGGCCCTCCAGATAACTCCCCTGCGTCACACACAGCCCCTCCTCCCCTGGAGGAAGCTGGACTTGCTAAAGGAACTCGCTGGTGGCAAATGATTAAAAACCCTGGAACTCCCGTGTTGCTTCCCTCCATCCCTAAGGGCCAATGATTGACGATGGCCATGGGGAAAAAAATGGAAGCCTACCAGTATTGGCCTTCTCCTCTTCAGACCTATATAAATGGAAAAATAACAATCCCCCTTTTACCGAGGACCCAACCTGGCTCTCAGGTCTGGTGAAGTCATTGATGTTTTCACACCAACCTACTTGGGATGACTGCCAACAACTCCTAGGCACTCTCTTCATGACAGAGGAACAAAAGAGAATTCTCCTGGAGGCTAGAAAAAAGTATCCTCGGACCAAATGCGTGACCGACACAACTTCCCAACATATTCAAAGCCGGCTTTCTCTTGAAACGACCCAACTGGGACCCCAACACCTTTGAAGGTAGGGAGCATCTGTCCACTTATCGCCGGGCTCTAATAGTGGGTATCTTAGTGGCCGCTAGGTGACCAACTAATTTGGCCAAGGTAAGAGAGATTATTTAAGGGCCTGATGAATCTCCCTGTATGTTCCTAGAGATAATTATGTAGGCATATAAGAGACATACTCCTTTCGATCCTCAGGCAGAGGATCAAAAGGCATCTGTCACAATGGCCTTTATTGGGAAAGCTGCCCTGGATATTAAAAGAAAGTTACAATGCTTAGATGGATTACAAGATATGACTTTGAGGGATTTAGTCAGAGAACCCGAGAAGGTATACTTTAAGAGAGAAACTGAGGAAGAGAAGGGAGCTGAGTGAGGATAAAAGAAACAAAAGACAGACTAAGGCATTGACTAAGGTCCTGGTCAGAACAACAAATAGGCCAGAAACTAAGAAACAGAGAGACAGGAAAGGATACCTGGGCACACACTAGAGGCCACCCCTGGCCTCAGATCAATGTGCCTACTCTAAAGAAAAAGGACACTGGGCCAAAGAGTGCCCTAGAAAGAGACAGCCATGCCAGCCAGATATTCTGACTCTGGAGGAATACTAAGAAAGTCCGGGCTCAGATCCTCTCCCTGACCTCAAGGTAACTTTTGAAATGGAGGGGAACACAATAAACTTTGAAGTAGATACAGGGGCAATATACTCAGCCCATAAGGCCCATTGGGCCCTCTACCGAATAAAAGGTCTCTAATTCAAGAGTCTAACAGAAGTAAATATCGGGCTTTGACAACTAAGAGGACCATGGACCAGGGAAAAGGAAAAATCCATCACTCCTTCCTAGTAATCCCAGAATGCCTGGCCCCATTGATGGGCAGAGTTCTGCTCACCAAGCTCTGGGCCAAAATAACTTTTAACCCTGAAGGCCCCCAAGTGGAATTTTTTAATCCTTCAGTAACTACTCCTATAATCATGGCTCTAACTATGTCAGTAGCAAATGTTCATCAACTCACTCACCTTTGTTCAAAGAAACTGCATTCATTCGTGAAGGATCAAGAACACAGTTTTCCACTAACCTACTCACAGCTAAAGGAAATAACTGAATGGGTAACAAAAGCCTGTCAGGTCCATTAATTGGTTAAAGCTTACACTTCCAAGCTTCCTGCAGGAAAGCACCTATGAGGAACCAGACGAGGACAATTCTGGGAAGTGGACTTTACTGAAATTAAGCCAGTAAGGTATGGACTTAAATAACTCCTAGTCTTTGAACATACATTTTCAGGATGTATTGAAGCCTTCCCCACACACACAAAAAAAAGAAATAAAAAAGAAGAAAAAAGAAACATCGCAAATGGTTGTAAAGAAGATCCTGGAAGATATTTATTCTCCCCTTGACGACCAGTAGTCTTAACCCTCATCAGCCCCTTAAGCTGCGATGGCTGATCACAAATCCTACTGGACACGAAGTATGGCCTATCTCGAATACAGCCAGCTTACGAACCTGGTGGCCATCTCTCCACCCAGTCATTTGTCAGCTGGCTATAGGTCTTTCCTATTGGGATATCCCTGATTAACAGGATCCCACTAAAATTCCATTAAATCCCTTCCGTACCATAGATAATGGAAACAAACATTATAGATGTAGGGACACGTGAGCAAGATGCAGGTTGGCTAGCCTAGATTACTATGTTTGCCCGGCAGACTATCAAAGCCACAAACAGTCACGGCTGTGGGGGGGGAGAGCAGACTTCTATTGTAAGTCATGGGGATGTGAGCATACAGGGACTGTCAGATGGAACCCAAACTCCTCATCAAATTCTGTACACAGCATTGGCCATATTACGAATTAGATAACCAAAACCGATGGCCCCCAGAGGGGTCTCTAGATCCTCAAATTCTGTGTGACCTTTTTAACTTCTGCAAGTGCTCAAAAGGGTGAAAGGAGATTCCGCTATGTGGAGGCCTTCTCTCTCCTTTGCTCACATCCTGAACTATGCTTCTCCAATAGATGCTCACCCTCAGCCTTGTGCTCTAGACTCTCTGCTGTCACTCCCACCTCAGCAACTTGATTTCTCCCCTCCAATATCTAGATCAAAAACCCAAATCTCGACTGGTTCTCAGACCATTGCTCCCTTGCTGAGGTTGCAGGTACTGAGGTACCACTCCATTCACTCACTCCTCTCCTCTCCTGTCAGTGCCCGCACCGGGTCCCACCCAGTCCTCTTACCACCTAATGCAAAGCTCAAACCCGCTGAGAAGAATCCTCAGACCCTAATACAAGATGTAATGAAAATGGCCTTTAATGTTGCTTTGTCATCACTAAAAACAGGTTACTAAGAATTTAAAGTCCCTCACAGGCTTTTTGGAATCTCACTCCCGTCTCCCCCTCTGTTCTATCTGTTCTACTGCTCAAGTTTTTGTTGCTATTAAGATCCCAAAGCCCTCTCCCAATATTCTTTTACATCTCTCCTTCCTCATACTCAGATCCACAGAGCTGCTCTTATTTCTGCCTTCCAAATTGTCCCCCTCTGTACCAGGCCCACAGAAAAGTCTTAACTGACCTTCTCCAGAAGTCTTCACCATGGCTGATTTAGGACTTTCAGCAAAAGAGTCCCTCTAAAAGAGTTCACTGTAGATAAACTTCCTATTTTTGTGTTGCCCTGGTCTCCTTGGCAACTGGCTAAAAAATTAAGCACTCCTGATCTAGACACACCCTTACTAGTTTTTCACAAAATATTTGGAAAAAAGTCCTCTGGCCTTGAGCTGGGGCTTCACAGAGATGGCTACATTTCTAAGATAAAGAAGTTACAAACTGGGCTGTATGGAAACAGCTGGAAGGGGGAAAAAAAGAAAGGGAAGACACCCACACCCAGGTGTCCTTGAAAAGTTAACTTGCCCAAACTGAGGAAAAAAGAGAAACAAAAACTGCTTTTTGTGAACTTCTGCAGACTGTGAACTTCTGAGCCCCTTCCCTTACGTGTTGGGTACAAAATTCTGAAACTACGTAACTTGGGTTTCAGGGGATTAATTGATTACAACAGAAGCAATGCCCTCTGAATCTGGTTGAAACCAAAAAAGACTGTTTCCGTGTCTTTGGTGCTATCTTAGGTGCCTTGCCTTGTCCGTCCCTACAACAGTATAATTCTATATACTTAAACATTGTTTATGTTTTCATGAAATGGTCAACAGATGTGATTAATTGTGAAATGGTGCAGATGTTTCCCAGAGTGCTCTATCATGACGCAGGTTCATCTGAAGATCAAAGAGGGGGACATACAACCCGGTTCCGCTGGGAACATATGTCCCTCACCTTAGCCATTCTATTACGAATAGGAGTTGCTGCAGGGTTGGGCACAAGAACCACTGCTCTGGTCCATGGGACACAACAAGTGACCCAATTAGAAGAAGCAATAGATCAAAACTTAAAGATTTTAGAAACCTCCATCACAGCTTTGCAGGAATCTTTAACCTCTCTCTCTGAAGTTGTTTTACAGAAAAGGCGAGGGTTGGACCTCCTTTTCATGACAGAAGGGGGCCTTTGTGCTTCATTGAGGGAAGAATGTTGTTTTTATGTCGACAATACTGGAGTTGTAAAAAAATCTATGAGTAAATTAAAAAGATGCCTTGAAGAGCAACAACGAGAGAGAGAGGCACAAAAACGGTAGTTTGAGTCTTTTTTTACACAGTCCCCCTGGTTAATTACGTTTTTATCAACCGTGGCTGGTCCAATAATAATCCTCATAGTATTACTAACTATAAAACCCTGTTTCCTCAATCATGTAATTTCTTTTCTCCAAGCTCAAATTGGACAAATTAAAATTATGGTAATACCCCACTAGCAGACATAGAATGTGACACCCCACAATGATCACTTTTATGATTAAAAGTAGCCAGAAAAAGAAGTGGGGAATGAAAGGTTAATAAAATATGTACTTGTCACTTCCTGTTTTTCTGTACGCTTAACAAAACACTGTTGAAATCTTGAGAACTCTTTGCTAATCTTGTTGCCAGAATGTGCTGTCCCCAATTGCCAAACTGCAGAATCTACTCCCTCACCCGGTTGAATAGAAACCTGAACTGTACTTGGATCATTGAATGTAGAAGAGAACATCCATTCAAAAAGTTATAGTCAGTTGGATTAGAAAGATAGTCGGTAAGTTTAGGAAGAAAAGTGAGTATAGGATTTGGAACAAAAGTTCTTTAGCAATAGGGTTTTGGTTAGAGAGTCAATGTAAATGTCAACACAAGTGAAGAGTCAGTCACAATGATGCACAGGGCAAAATATGTAGGAAAGCAGATATCAATAGAGACATTAGGAAATCAGGAAAAGAATAAAGTGAGTGATGGGATTAGATATTTTCAACAGGGTTGAGGATGAATATGTGAGCTTAGGATAAAACAAATATGAAGTCAACAATAGGATTGACATTTGATAGCATTAGCGTAGCCCAAGACAGTGTCCAAAATAAGCTCTGTTGCCCCTCATTTGCCTAAATTCCCAGTGGCCTGTACACCCTTCCTGTGTACCAGGAGTGATCAAATAGGCCTGCCCTTAATACTGCTCTGCTTCTCCAATTTGAGTCCTACTGAGTGTCGGGTACAGATTCTTTATGTGAATTGGAAAGATGAGAAAACTCAAGCACCTATTGGATAGCCTCTGAATAGATTTGAAGAACTCATTTGACCCAAAAGATCCCTATTCTCACTTGATGGAATTCAGGAACCTTACAGAGGAAGGCAAAATATTTCATCAACAATGACTGCTCTTTTTGCCATTTTGGATTTTATGCACCCATGGGATCTTTCTTTAGATCCATCAGGTGCTGAGAATCTAAGTCAAAGAATCACACTGGGCCAAGAGGCTGACTCACACACATCTCTTTACAAATCAATTAAGGAAAGAGCCAAAGGTAAAGCATATTCATTTCCATTTGAAAAATCTTTCCTTCAGGATTCACAAAGGGTTGGCCTGAGACAAAGACCTTCCTGACTCTCAGGGCAACAGAACAATAGGTAAGCAAATGGCCCAAAGCAGGGATTCTCCACTGAGACTTTACTGGTCACACTGATATCTGAGTTTTCTGAGATGCTCGACATTCCATTCATCTATCCAGTACATGGCCATGTCACAGAGCTTGGAGGTAGTACATATCTTGGACACAAAACCATGAGCCTATTCTGGAGATTGGCCATAATTCAGGAAGAAAACAGCAACTTAGGAAGGTAGCAGGTATCGCCCATCAATAAGGCAAGCGACAGTCAATTCATAAATTGTGCTGGATGAATGCTGGGAAGCTTTCTATGAGACAGGACACATCCATTGATGCATTCTCTTTTCTAATGTCTACAAGCACGGACACAGTGGGATACACAGACATAGAAACACTTGCATTGTCAAACGACTTACTAGAAACAGTTCACTCCAAACCAAACAAACTGCCTTTTCTACCTATTCTCAGAACATGAGACAAAACCACAAACCCACACCCGCAATGGCACCTCCTTCCCCCAAATAGGTCTGTGACTCTCCGGAGTGTGCTCTGACTGATGGGCCATACTATGATGCTCCGAAATGGCCTGACCTGTCTCAGATCTGATCTTCTTGGCCAACAATGTGAAGTTGTTAGAAGCCAGGAGTGAGCCACTATCTGCTTTCTCAGGAAGAGCCCCTCTTCCGAGCTTTCCTGGCATTTGGCCATCCTCACATCAGTAGGTATCAAGAAATACTGACTCTGTCCTTTGTAAATTCAAAAAAGTGAGACCACTGGGACTAGGACTGGGACTGGCTCTGGGTGCCTGGCTTTCTGTATACCAAGTTCAGAGAGTTCCATCACCAAGGAAGTGAGATGAGATCACTTCCTTCAGGAACTGAATGAGATCACTGCCTTGGCAACCACTTTGTCATAACAATTGCTCCCAACGGTTCCATGAGATGAGGGCTGCCCCTACTTCCTGTGACACTTTCACAAGTTAAAATGGTATATCACCCGTAGGCAAAAGGGAACAGCTCTCCACACAGGCCGGGTTTGGTACATCTTCTCTACATTAAGAAGAGATAGGCTCATTCTGACGCAACCCTTAATCCTGACCAGATTGTTTGCCATGGAAGATGATTTTTGCTCTCTCAGGTCTTACATAGCTGCCTACATCTTCTCCAGAGATCATTTCTGCATGGAGCTTTGAGGTTCTCAACAGATGGAAGATCCACTGCATTCCTGTATTGTAAGACCAACACTGTCCCTGCTCTTCAGTAAACATAGATGTGAATTGGAGTCATGAGAAAACCCACGAACCTATGGGATAGCCTCTGCAGGGCTTTAAAGAATTCACTTGACCCAAATGATCCCTATTCTCACTTAATGGAGGTCAGGAACCTTACAGACGAAGGCGAGAGACTCTATCCACCATGACAGTTCTTTTGTCCATTTTGGTTTTGGATGCACACATGGGATTTTTCTTTAGACCCATCATGTACTGTGAATCTAAGCCACAGCCTCACATAGGGCCAAGAGGCTGATTCAGACACATCCATTTCCAAAGCAATTAACCGAAGAGGCACAGGTAATGACCATTCAATTCCATTTGAAAACTATTTTCTTCAGGCTTCACAAAGTGTGGCCAAAGGCAAAGACCTTCCTGACATTCAGGGCAACAGATTAGGTAAGCAAAAGGCCCAAAGCAGGGTTTCTCCACTGAGACTTTCTTGGGCATACTGATATCTGAGTTTTCTGAGATACTCACCATTCCCATCAGCTATCCAGTACATGGCCATGTCACAGAGATGGAGGTGGTACATATCTTGGACACAAAATCATGAGCGTATTCTGGAGAGTGTCCAGAATTCAGGAAAAAAACAGGAATTTAGAAAGATGGCAGGAATTGCCCATCCATATGGCAAGCTGCAGTCCATTCATAAATTGCACAGGATGAATGCTTTGAAGCTTTCTCGTAGACAGGGCACATCCATTGATGCATTCTCTTTTCTACTGTCTACAATCACGGACACAGTATGATATATAGACACAGAAACACTCACGTTGTCAAAGGACTTACTAGAAACAGTTCACTCCAAAACAAACAAACCAGCTTTCCTAACTATTCTCAGAACATGAGACAAAACCACAAACTCACACTCACACCCAAAATGGTACCTCTTTCCCCAAAGTAGGTCTGTGTCTATCCGGAGTGTCCTCTGACTTGTGGGCCATACTATGTTCCCCAAAAATGGCGTGTCCTGTCTTCAATCTGGTCTCCTTAGCCAACTCTGTGAAGTTGTCAGGAGCCCGTGGTGAGAAACTACCTGCTTTCTCTGGAAAGGCCAGTCTTCATAGTTTCCAGGCATTTGACTGTCCTCACATCAGTAGGTACCAAGAAAGAGTGACTCTGTCTTGTTAAATCCAAACAAGTGAGCCCACTGGGACATGGAGTGGGTTTGACTCTGTGTGCCTGGTTTCCTGGATCCCAAGATCACAGACTTTCATCACCAATAATGTAAGGTGAGGTCACTTCCTTCAAGAACTGAATGAAGTCACTGCCTTGGAAACCACTTTGTTTTAACAGTTGCTTCCGAGGTTCTCAAAAGATGGAGTCTGCCTCTACTTGCTGTGACTCATTCATAAGTTAGAATGGTATATCAACCATAGGCACCGGGGAACAGCTCTCCACACAGCCATGGTTTGGTCCATCTTCTCTACATTAGGAAGAGAGAGGCTAACTCAGACACATCCCTTCAACCTGACCAGGTTGTTTGCCATGGAAGATGACTTTTGCTCTCTCAAATCCTTCATACCTGCCTACACCTTCTCCAGGGATTATTTCTGCAGGGACTTTTGAGGTTCTCAGCTGGGGGATGATACCCTACCTTCCTGGATTTTAAGACCAACTCTGTCCCTGCTCTTCTGTAAAGTGAGATTGAGGGAACAGTGTATGGTTAGTGTTAATAGCATGTTCGATTTGGGTTAGGAGTCATTCTGCTGGATGAATTATGGTATTGGGAAACTTTGATATTTATAACAATATAAATGTGAAATATATGTATGAGAACAGAGATCTAGGAAAGATTTGAAGCCCAGAAAGGCATTGGGCCCTTGATTGGTATACTTAGATTGAATCATGTTCTGCACCGAGGTCTCAGATAAATCGATATACAATGGCATAGGACCCTATACCTCGGATGATTGAAAGTAGAAGAGAACATCCAGTCAAAAGGGATAGTCTGTAGGATTAGGAAGATAGTAAGTAGGTTTAGGAAGAAGAGTGAGTCTCGGAGTTGGACCAAAAGTTCTTTAGCAATTGGTTTTCAGTTAGAGGGTGAATGTAAATGTCAGCACATGTGAAGAGACAGTCACAATGATGAACTGGGAAAAATATGTAGGAAAGCAGATATCAATAGGGGCATTAGGAAATCAGGAAACGTATAAAGTGAGTGATAGGATTAGATATTTTCAAAAGGCTTGAGGTTAAATATATAATCTTAGGAAGAAACAAATATGTAGTAACCAATAGGATTGACATTTGAGAGCAGTAGGCACCCTGGACATAGATGCTTTTAGTAATCCATGGTCACTTCCCATTTAGGCTTTGGTACAATCATATGTGTGACCTTTGCATTTTGTGTACAGAATACTACTGTGGTAAAATGTATATGTAGATCAGGTGACATGAGTATTTCTTGCACTATAAAGGGGAGTAATATTCTGGAAACTTATAAATTAGTACTGGGGATAAAAATAGGTGTACCTTGTGTTGATGATTATTGAGATGATGCATGAATAGACCATATTGTGAATAAAGTATGTAACTGGATCCAACATTAAATAATGGTTTGAGTTTGCATCTGAAAATATATTGGAAATCTTATATTGATATATATACCATCATTCCAACGAGTTATATATGCAATGGTATTATTAGGGTTACGGTTTATCGTGAAGAGTGAGTTTTGCTTCAAAAATGATTATGGAATCGAAAATAATGTGTTTAGAAAGAAGTCTAGTGAAAAGACCAGTAAAGAAACATGGAGGAATACATGTGTTCTGAAGTAGTAAGTAATTGAAAGTGAACCAAATGCCAAAAAAATTTGTGAAGTTGTGGATGAAAAAATACATCCTATGATGTCCATAAACTGAAGAAATAGTGATGTACCAGTGTTGAGTAAAAATGAACTTCAAATTACACATCATGTCCCATAGCAATCTACTTGCATTAATGTTAAACTGGGTCAGTTACTGTAGAAATATTAGGATTTTTAAGCACCATCCACTGAACTTAGTTTTCAGTAGTAGGAAACCAAAATAGATTTCAGGTGTATGAATATTACTGAGAATAATCTTGTGAAAATTTGAATTTAAATGAACATAAATGAATATGAATGAATTTAGGGAGTGTATAATAAGACACATATTTTTCATATTTTTTTAAAATCTGGAGAATACACACACACACACACACACACGCACACACACACACACACACACGCACACACACACACATTAATATTTAGCAATATATATGCCAATCGATATTCATCATGAAATATAATTCATTCACAAATCCAAAAATATTCATTTTACTGAACATGGATTTATGTATAGTGTTTTTCACTAGGAAGCTCACCCATAGGTGGAATTTTCAGTTCCATCATTATTTAGGGAAAGTCATCTCTTCTCTCACAATTTTTATATTCCAAAGCCAGTGATCTTTCAAGAATGTACGTGTGATACCAGGTAGGATATTGAATATGCATAAAAAAATTACATGTGCTGAATAGGATACAGAGAAAGGGAGACAGGAATTTACATATGTGATAACTTTAAAAAATCATGGAGAAATATTAAAATGAAAAGTTTACTAAATTTAAAACACATACTCTTGATAAAGAGGAAGACAAATACAAATATACACCATGCTTCCTATGAAAGGACTGCACTTCTATTCAGTTAGGTTTTTTTTTCTCCATGATATTAGGATTAGTAGTCAGAGTCTAGTAGGGTATGGGTTAGTGTCAGGGATTCAGTATTTCAAATGGAAAATAGGAAAATGAATCTAATGTGTATGCGAACATGTGATACACAAAAATCATCCCTCTCTTATCCAGAACAATGCCTTGACATAACCATCGCTAAAAGTAAGACACAATTAGAGGAGAGGAGTTAGAAAACCTGTGAATACATATGTGGAATAAAAAATGCTCAGGAGTTCACAACACTGGAGGTGGTAAAAGAGTTTACAAAAGTATGGGAGAGGGTAAACACTCCAGAAACATGGAGCTGTGCTGACCTAAAGACTTCTTGAGAAACTTCCTCTGAGGTTAGGCACAAGAAATATATGTATGGCAATATGTAAATCAATGGTTCTGCAACTGATGTGATTCTGCAATCTGTATATGGAATAAAAATGGGAGCTCATATCCCACTTGAATCAAAGTGTGAAATATGATATATCAAGAAGTATGTAATGTTTTGAACAACCTACAATGAAAATTAATTAAAAAAAGAAAAAGAAATATATGTAATTGTCAGGAGATTTAGCTTCGTTTATAGTGACACCAAAAATCTGGGTCTGCATCTATGTAACCTGGAGGACATGGTTGTTTATTTTGTAATGAACATGAGGCAGCAGGTGTGAATTCTCCCTTTGTAGGTAAACTGTTGCCACTGGGAGCTAAGTGTCTTCCCGTGTGGTCTGTGAAGCCATTTGGTCATCCTCCACTTTTCAGGGTGTTTCTTACTGCTGCACTGGGAATTTGGTATTTGCTTCACGAAATACAATATGTTCAACTGGGACACAATGCTGGAGGGAGTTCTGTCATGTGTGGTTGGTCAGGGTCGGTAAGAGAATGTACGAACCAGGCTTCTATCCCACATAGCTTTCCCCTTGACTATAGCAACCTGATTCTGAACATTGCCCTGAAACCTCTACATATAACAAGATGCCTTTACATATAAAGGTCTGCTGCCTGCACCATGTCAGTCGCAAGTTTTGGAAGCCAATGGAAGATCCAGGTGGTCCTACCAAAAATATTTATTTACACACCTACAGTCCACTGCTCTACACCCACTACCCAGCAGGCTCCAACTTACTGGCATTTCTGTTCTACACCATTTTCACGAAACTCAGTCAATCAAGGCACTGTTTGTTATACTCATGATCAGCAGCAGGATATCTAAAGGTTATCCAGTGCCACCTGGTCATGGGGATTTCAAAAATTTCATGGTATTAATCTAGTCATTTTTCAAGGATGAAGTTGGAGGCACTGTGTGTTTCATTTAATTCAGGAACCATTAAATGGTGAGGAAGCTCATTTCAATGAAAGCTCTGGAGAACACTCACAGGCAAGCCTTCCCGAAGAGTGGCCAAAAGGACACATGAATCCAGGCCCATTGAGGTATACAATGTGAGGTCCATGTGTGTTTGGACTCTCAACTATGGCTACCAAGTCTTTAAGAATTAAATCATGTGATATCCTGGCTCAGAATCCCTGAGCTCTGTGGAAAGCCATCCTGGGCCTAGATCTCAGTTTCCAAAACCGATTCTCATGCGTGGTCTCCTAAAATCCCAAAACTATTCATGGCAATACTTCTCTGAGGTGAGTTCCAGAACTCAGTCTCTAAGGGGAATCACACCAGAGTTCAAGCCCTGGTGGACCCAGTCATCTCTTCCAACTACCACACAAATTACCACAATTAAAACAAGAACCCTCCCATATGGCCCTCATCTTCTTTCATATAGACACTCATCATAATCTGGCTGGAGGTTTCCATGAGGGGCGCAGACCAAGACAGTGTCCCAAATAAGCTCCTTTGCCCCTCATTTGCCTAAAGTCAAGGTGGCCTGGACACCCATCCTGTGAACCAAAAGTGATCAAATAGGCCTGCCATTAATACTGCTCCAATTTGAGGACTACTGTCTGTGGGGTTTAGATTCTTTATGTGAATTTTAGTCATGAGAAAACCCAAGCACAATGGGCTAGCCTCTGCAGGTTTCGTATAACTCTTTTGACCCAAAGGATCCCATTCTCACTTGATGGAGGTCAGGAACCTTACAGAGGAAGTCGAGAGACTTCATCCCAATAATTGTTCTTTTGGCGAATTTTCTTTTGGATGCACACATGGTAACTTTCTTTAGATCCATCAGGTGCTGAGACTCTAAGCCACAGCCACACACAGGGCCAAGGGCCTGATTCAGACACATCCCTTTCCAAAGCAATTAAGGAAAGTGCCACAGGTATGCCCATTCATTTCCATTTGAAAACTGTTTTCTTCAGGCTTCACAAAGGGGTGGCCTGAGGCAAAGACCTTCCTGACATTCAGGGCAACAGAACAATAGGTAAGCAAAAGGCCCAAAGCAGGATTTCTCCTCTGAGACTTTCCTGGTCACACTGATATCTGAGTTTTCTGAGATGCTCGCCATCACCTACAGCTATCCAGTACATGGCCATGTCACAGAGCTTGGAGGTGGTACATATCTTGGACACAAAACCATGGGCCTATTCTTGAGATTGGCCGGAATTCAGGACGAAAATAGAAACTTAGGAAGGTAGCAGGTGTTGCTCATCGATAAGGCAAGCTACAGTCCATTCAAAAACGGGGCAATATGAATGCTGAGAAGCTTTCTACTAGACACGACATATCCATTGATGAATTCTCTTTTCTAATGTCTACAACCACGGAAACAGTGGAATACACAGACATAGAAACACTCGCCCTGTGAAAAGACTTACTAGAAACAGTCCACTTCAAATGAAACAAACCGACTGTCCTACCTATTCTCAGAAAATGAGACAAAACCACAAACCCACAACCACACCCACAAAGGCACCTCCTTCCCCTAAGTAGGTCTGTGAATATCCAGAGTGTCCTCTGACTTGTGGGCCATAATATGTTCCCCCAAAATGGCCTTTCCTGTCTCAGATCTTGTCTCCTTGGCCAACTCTGTGAACTTCTTAGGAGCCAACGGTGAGCAACTACCTGCTTTCTCATGAAAAACCCTGCATCCGAGCTTTCCTGGCATTTGGCCTTCGTCACATCTGTAGGTACCAAAAAATACTGACCCTGTCCTTGGTAAATCCAAACAAGTGAGACCACTGGGACTGGGACTTGGATTGGCTCTGTGTGCCTGGCTTCCTGGATCCCACGTTCAGAGAGTTCCATCACCAAGAAAGTGAGGTGAGGTCACTTCCTTCCTGAACTGAATGAGGGCACTGTCTTGGCAGCCACTTTGTCCTAACTGTTGCTTCCAAGGGTCCCAAGAGATTGAGGCTGCCCCTACTTCCTGTGACATTTTCACAAGTTAGAATGGTATATCAACCAAAGGCACCCAGGAATAGATCTCCACACAGGCCTGGTTTGGTCCATGATCTCTACATTAAAAAAAATCTGATTCAGACACAACCTTTTATCCTGACCGGGTTGTTTGCCATGGAAGATGACTTTTGGTCTCTCAGGTCCTTTATTGCTTCCTACATCTTCTCCAGGGATCATTTCTGCATGGACCTTTGAGGTTCTCAGCAGGTGGAAGTTTTTCTACATTTCTGTATTGTAATATCAACTCCTTCCCTGCTCTTCTGTAAAGTTAGATTGAGGGAACAGTGTCCGGTTATGGTTAAAAACATGATCGATTTGGGTTAGAAATCATTTTGCTGGATGAATGATCGTATTGAGAACTTGCTATGTGTAGAAGAATATATAGGTGAAATATATGTATGAAAAAAGAAATCTAAGTCTGATTTGAAGCCCAGAAGGGCATTGGGCCCTTGATAGGGATACGTGGTGTTGAATTACGTTCTGCAGAGTTGTCTCAGATAAATCGATATACAATGGCATAGCACCTTGTACGTTGCATGAATTAATGTAGAAGGAACATCAAGTCAAAAAGGCATAGTCGGTAGTGAAAGGTTAATAAAATTAATAAAATAGGTACTTGTCACTTCCTGTTTTTCTGTATGCTTAACAAAACACTTTTGAAATCTTGAGAAATGTTTGCTAATCTTGTTCTAGAACGTACTGTTCCCAACAGCCGAACTGCAGAATGTACTCCCTCACTCGGTGTCATGCAAACCGCCCACTCGCCCTTACCCATCACTAAACTTCCCTCTCTTCCCTCTCCAAGGAAAGTATATAAGCTCTGCTTAAGCTGTTCTCAGAGGTCTCTGCTCTATTTAATTTAGCTCTGAGCTCCAGCATGCTGGACCACAAATAAACCCTTTGCTGTTGCATGAGACAGTCTCTTGATAGTATCTTCCTCTGACACTCGCCTGACCTTTACATATTGAGGTTCCACCGAGTTCCAGCAGTGGCGGAGGAGAGACCCCAACGGGCTCCTCTTGGAGCAAGTAAGGCGCCTCTTTCCGGTTTCAGGTTTCTTGTTAGGGCTTGGCAAAATTGCTGGCGATGAAGAGCCTGGGCTCTCTCCGACGGTGGCTGAGAGACGTGTCACAGAGACAAAGGGCACCTCTCTGGAGGACCCCGCAGAGAACTCGGGAAATCAAGGAACAATAGTCTTCTCGACTCAGTGATATTTTCTTTTAGATTCGTTGTTGCCATACCATTGGGTTTTGCCGGCTACTCATTCCTGGTCTCAGTGTTGGACGTTCATTGCCTGTCTTTATGGTCTTGTCTTATCTGTGTCGTGTGTCCTTGCTTTTACTGTTTGTGGAACTTTCATTATAGAACAGAGCACGTCAATGCCTCTGTCCCTGACCCTTGATCACTGGACCAAAGTCCGCTTAAGGGCTCAGAATCTTTCTTTTTTTAGTAAAACGCTGGACCTGGCAGAATCTCTGTGCCTCAGAATGGCCCATCTTTGGAGTCGTATGGCCCCTAGAAGGATCTTTCTACTTCCCACTAATTTAAAAAGTCAGAGGTATTGTCTTTCAGCCAGCGCCACATAGCCATCCAGATCAACAGCCATATATCTTAACTTGGCAGGACCTCTGCAAATCTCCTCCTCCATGGGTGAAGCCTTTCCTTGCCCCTACCTCTGCTCCTACTCCTTCCCCCATGATCTCTCAAACCCTCTCAACCTCCTCCTCCTCCACCCTCTGTTCTCCCTGAGTCACAGATTTGACTCTACTGGACTCTTCTCCCCCTCCTTATCCCCTGCCCTCGTCCCCTAACACACAACACACTCTAAGTGATTCCGCTGCTGCTGACTAAGCCTCTCTACCATTGGAGGAAGCTAAGCCGGTAATAGGATCTGACAATGGACCGATGTTCATGGCCCAGGTAAGTCAGGGGTTAGCCAGGAACCTGGGGATTAATTGGAAGTTAAATTGTGCTTATAGACCACAGAGTTCAAGACAAGTAGAAAGAATGAATAGAACCATTAAAGAGACCTTAACGAAATTAAGCTTAGAGACCAGCATAGGATTGGACTATGCTCCTGCCTTATGCAATGTTTCATGCAAGAAAAAATCCCTTTGTTTCTTTGAGTAACCTTACCACGTGTGAAATTCTTTATGGTGGCCCTCCTCCAGTAGGGGACCTAAGCCCAACTGTAAGACCTAAATATCCTTTCCACACCCCCTTGCTTGACAGACTTTAATATCTTGAAAGAACTCAGTAATACCTGTGAAAACAGCTGGCCACTGCCTACCCAACTGGGAACCAGGGGATTCCACATCCATATCAAGTAAGAGATTTCATCTATGTAAGATGATATCAGGTGTCATCCCTGGTACCCCGCTGAAAAGGACCATACCAGGTGCTATTATAACACCTACAGTGGTAAACGTAAACAGAATCACTTCCAGGATCCATGCCTCTCATCTCAAGCCTGCTCCCTGTACAGAATCTTTCTGGAAACTGAAAAAGACTGGTAACAGTTTCAAATTGTGTATTCGCAATGTGAATAAGGTTATATACTCTCCCCTTGGCTACAAGTAGTCCTAACCCTCATCAGCCCATTAAGCAGTGATGGCTGATCACAAATCCTACTGGAAAAGAAGTATGGTCTATCTCGCATACAGCCCCCTTAGGGACCTGGTGGCCATCTCTCCACCCAGACATTTGTTAGCTGGCTATAGGTATTTCCTATTGTGATATCCCTGATGAAGAGGATCCCACTAAAATACCATTAAATCCCTTCTGTACCATAGATAATGGAAACAAACATTATGGATGTAGGGACACGCAAGCCAGATGGAGGTTGGCTAGTCTAGATTACTAAGTTTGCCTGGCAGACTATCAAAGCCACAAAGAGTAATGGCTGTGTGGGGGAAAAGCCGACTTTTTCTGTATGTCATGGGAATGTGTGCATACAGGGGCTGCCTGATGGAACCCCAATTCTTCATCAAATTCAGTACACAGCATTGGCCACATTACCAATTAGACAACCAAAAACTATGGCACCCAGAGGGGTCTCTAGATTCTCAAATTTTGCATGACCTTTTTGACTTCTGCAAGTGCTCAAAAGAGTGAAAGGAAATTCCCCTATGTGGAAGCCTATTCCCTCCTTCACTCACATCCTGAACTATGCTTCTCCAATAGATCATTATCCTCAGCCTTCTGCTCCAGACCCTCTGCTGTCACTCCCATCTCAGCAACTTGATTTCTCCCCTCCAATAACTAGATCAGAAACCCAAAGCTCCACCAGTTCTCTGACCATAGCCCCCTTGCTGAGGTAGCAGGTACATAGGTACCGCTCCACCGACTCATTCCTCTCATCTCCTGTCAGTGCCCTCACCGGGTCCCACCAGGTCCTCTTACCAGCTAACCCAATGCTCAAACGAGCTGAGGAGAGCCCTGAGACCCTTATCCAAGATGTAATATAATTGGCCTTTAAAGTTGCTTTGTCATCACTGAAAACAGGTTACTAAAATTTAAAGTCCCTCACAGGATTTTGGGATCCTCACTCCCGTCTTTCACTCTGCTCTACCTGATCTACTGCTCAAGTTTGCTGCTAGGAAATTCCAAATACCCTTTCGCATTATTCTTTTACATCTCTCTTTTCCCTCATCTCAGATCCTCGGAGGTGCTCTTAGCCCCAACTTCCCCGTCTTTCCCCCTCTGTACCAGGTCCACAGAAAAGTCTTAAATGACCTTCTTCAGAAGTCTTCACCATGGCTGAGTTTTGAACTTTCAGCCAAAGAGTCCCAATAAAGACTTTAATGTAGATAAACATTCTCTTTTGTATTGCCCTGTTCTACTTGGCCACTGGCTAAAAATCTCAGTACTTCTAAGCTAGACAACCTCTAACTAGTTTTTCACAAAATATGTGAACAAGTCCTCTGGCCTTCAGCTGGGGCTTCACAGAGATGGCTACATTTCTAAGATAAAGAAATTACCAACTGGGCTCCATGGTAACAGCTGGCAGGGGGAAAATAAGAAAGGGAAGAAAAAGCTCTCCTCCTCAGAGGTGTCCTTGAAAAGTTAACTTGCCCAGAACAGAAGGAAAAACAGAAACAAATACTGCTTTTTTAAACTTCTGAAGACTGTGAACTTCTGAGCCCCATGCCTTATATGTTGGGTACAAATTTCTGAAACTACCTAAACTTGAGTTTCAGGGGATTAATTGATTACAATAGAAGCAATGCCCTCTGAATCCGGTTGCAACCAAATAGGACTGTTTCCCTCTCTTGAGTGCTATCTTAGGTGCCTTGCTTTGTCAGTGCCTACAACAGCATAATTCTATATACTTAAACATCGTTTATGTTTTCATGAAATGATCAAGATATGTGATAATTTGTGTAATGGTGCAGATGTTTCCCAGAGTGCTCTATCATGACGCAGGTTCATTTGAGGATCAAATAGGGGGGGCATACAACCGGTTCCACTGGGAACATATATCCCTCACTTTAGCCATCCTATTAGGAATAGGAGTTGCTGCACGGGTGGGCAGAGGAACCAGTGGCATTGTCCATGGGACACAAAAGATGACCCAATTAGAAGCAGCAATAGAGCAAAAGTAAGATATTAGAAACCTCCTTCAGGGCTTTGCATGAAACTTTAACCTCTCTCTCTGAAGTTGTTTTACAGAACAGTTGAGGGTTGGACCTCCTCTTCATTAGAGAAGGGGGCCTTTGTGCTGCATTGAGGGAAGAATGTTGTTTTTATGCTGACTATACTGGAGTTGTAATAAAATCTATGAGTAAATTTAAAAGACACCTTGAAGAGCATCAACAAGTGAGAGAGGCCCAAAAAGGGTGGCTTGAGTCTTGGTTCACACAGTCCCCCTGGTTAACTACGTTTTTATCAACCCTGGCCGGTCCAATAATAATCCTCATATTATTGCTAACTATAAAACCCTGTTTGCTCAAAAGTGTAATGTCTTTTCTCCAGGCTCAAATTGGACGAGTTAAACTTATGGTAATACCCCACTAGCTGACATTGAATGTGACACCCTCCAATGATCATTTTTATGATTAAAATTAGCCAGAAGACGAAGTGGGGAATGAAATATTAATAAAATAGGTACTTGTCACATCTTGTTTTTCTGTATGCTTAACAGAACACTGTTGAAATCTTGAGAAATGTTTGCAAATCTTGTTCCCAGAATGTTCTATCCCCAGCTGCCAAATTGCAGAATGTACTCCCTCTCCCAGTTGCATGCAAACCGCCCACTCGCCCTGACCCATCAATACAATTCCCTCCCTTCCCTCTCCAGGGAAAGTATATAAGCTCTACTTCAGCTATTCTCAGGGCTATCTGCTCTATTCAGGTGAGCTCTGAACCCCAGCCTGCTGGACACCCAATAAACCGTTTGATGTTGCATGAGATAGTCTGTTGGTAGTCTCCTCCTCTGAAGCTCGCACCACATTTACTTGGATGATTAAATGTAGAAGAGAACATCCAGTCAAAAAGGGATAGTCTGTAGCATTACGAAGATAGTCAATAAGTTTAGGAAGAAGGGTGAGTATAAGATTTGGAACAAAAGTTTCTTAGCAATAGGATTTCGATTAGAGAGTGAATGTAAATGTCAGCACAGGTGAAGAGTCAGTCACAATGATGAAATGGGGAAAATATGTAGGAAAGCATATATCAATATAGACATTACAAAATCAGGCAGAGTATAAAGTGAGTGATAGGATTAGACATTTTGAACAGGGTTGAGTTTAAATATATAATCTTAGGAAGAAACAAATATGTAGTCACAAATAGGATTGACATTTGAGAGCACTGGACAAATTTCAGGTGGATGAATATTTCTGAGAATAATCTTGTGAATAGTTGATTATAAATCCACATACATGAACATGAATGAATTTAGGGAGTGAATATAAGACACATATATTTCATATTTTGAAAAATCTGGAGAGTGTATATATATATATATATATATATATATATATATATATATATACACATATATATACATATACATAAAACACTCACACAGACAAAAAAGTAGCAATATATATGTCAATCAAAATTCATTATAAAATATATACCATCCACAGATCTAAAAATATTCATTTTACTGAACATGGATTTATGTATAATGCTGTTCAACTAGCAAGCTCACCCATATGTTGAATATTCAGTTCCAACAGGGTTTAGTAGGAGTGATCTCTTCTAACAATTTGTATCTGCCAAGTCAGCCACCTCACAAGAATGTACGTGTGGTACCAGATAGGAATCTATATGTGCATATAAGAATACAGAGAAAGGGAGACAGGAATTCACATATTTGTTAACCTTAAAAATACTAGGACAACTATTTCAACAAACAATTGACTAGATTTATAACTCCAACTCTGTATCATGCAAAAGGCAAGTCCATCTATACACCATGCCTACTCTGAACTGCTTGTATTTCTATTCTTTATGGGTTATTTTTCTCCATCATATTAGGATTAGTAGTCAGAGTCTGGTAGGGTATGGGTTAGAGTCAGGTATTCAGTATTTTGAATTGAAAATAGGACACTGAATCCAATGTGTATGCAAATATATGCTACGGAAAAATCTTCCCACTCTCCTCCAGAACAATGCCTTGACATTACCTTCGCCCCAAGTAAGACACAATTAGAGGAGAAGAGTTAGAAAATCTGTGAATACATATCTAGAATGGAAAATGCTCCAGATTTCACATCTTTGGAGGTGGTAGAGGAGTTTCCAAAAGTAAGAGACAGGGTAAACACTCCACAAACATGGAGCTCTGCTGGCCAAAAGACTTTTTGAGAATCTGCCTCTGAGGTTGGGCACTTGAAATATATGTTGTTGTCAGGAGCTTTAGCTTTATTTGTAGTGAAACCATCAAAGCTGGATCTGCATCTATGTGACCTGGAGGAAATGGTTACTTATTTTCAAATAAAAATGAGGCAGCAGTGATGAATTCTCTTTTTGTAGGTAAACTTTGGCCACTGAGGGCTAAGGGTCTTCCCGTGTGGACTGTGAAACCAATGGTCATCCTCCAATTTTCGTGGTGTTTCTTGCTGCTGCACTGGGAGTTTGGTATTTGCTTCATGAAATACAACGAGTTCAAATGGGACACAGTGCTGAAGGGAGTTCTGTCAGGTGTGGTTGGCAGGGTCTCCAGGAGAATGCACCAACCAGGGTTCTATCTCAAGTAGCTTGCCCCCTTGACAATAGCAACATGATACTGAACATTGCCCTGAAACCTCTCCATATAAAAATATGCCTTTACATATATGGGTGTGATGGTTGCACCATGTCAGTCACAGCCATTTGGAAGCCAATGGAAGATCCACATGGCCCCACCACAGATGTTTTATCACACATTTGCATAACACAGCTCTAGGCCCACTACTTACCAGGCCCCAACTTACTGGCATCTCTGTTCTACACCATTTTCATGAAACCCAGTCAATCAAGGCCCTGTCTGGTATACTCATGATCATCAACAGGACATCAAAGGTCCTCCAGTGCCAGCTGGTCATCGGAATTTCTAAAATTTCATGGTAATTATCTAGCATTTTTTCACAGATGCATTTGGAGGCAATGTTGGTTTCAATTCATTCAGGAACCATTAAATGGTGAGGAAGCTAATTTCAGGGAAATCTCTGGAGCACTCTCACAGGCAAGTCTACCCAAAGAGTGGCCAAAAAGTCACATGAAGCCAGGCCCATTGAGGTCTACAAAGCGAGGTCCAAGTGTGTTTTGAATCTCAATTATGCCTGCCAAGTCTTTCAGAATAAAATCATGTAATATCCTGGCTGTGATTCCCAGTGTTCTGTGGAAAGCCACTCTGGGCCTTGATCCCAGGTTCCCAATGGCAACTCTCATTCCTGGCCTCCTAAAATCCCCACACAATTCATGTCAATACTTCTCTGAGGTCAGTTCCAGAACTCAGTCTCTAAGGGGAATCACAGCAGAATTCATGCCCAGGTGGACCCAGTCATCTCTTCCAACTGCCACACAAATGACCACAATTATAACCAAAACACTCCTACATGGCCCTCATCTTCTACCATAAAGATACTCATCATAACATCTGGATGGAGGTTTTCATGAGAGGCACATCCCAAGACAGTGTCCAAAATAAGCTCCCTTGCCCCTCATTTGCCGAATGTCAGGGTGGCTTGGACACCCTTCCTGTGAACCAGGAGTGATCAAATAGGCCTGCCCTTAATACTGCTTCGCTTCTCCAATTTGAGGCTCTCTGACTGTGGGGTCTAGATTCTTTTTGTGAATTGGAGTCATAAGAAAAGCCAAGCCCCTCTGCAGAGATTTGAAGAACTCATTTCACCCAAAGAATCCCTATTCTGACATGATGGATTTCAGAAACCTAACAAAGGAAGGCAATATAATTCATGCACATTGATTGAACGTTTTTCCATTTTGGTTTAGATGCACATATGGGATCTTTCTTTACATCCATCAGGTGCTGAGAATCTAAGTCACAGCCTAAAACAGGGCAAAGGGCCTGAATCAGACACATCCTTTTCCAATGAAATTAAGCAAAGAGCCAGAGGTGATGCACATTCATTTCCATTTGAAAACTGTTTTCTTCAGGCTTAACAAAGGGGTTGCATGAGACAAAGACCTTCCTGATATTCAGGGCAACAGAACAATAGGTAAGCAAAAGGCCCAAAGCAGGGTATCTCCACTGAGACTTTCCTGGTCACACTGACATCTGAGTTTTCTGAGATGCTGGCCATTCCATTCAGGTATCCAGTACATGGCCATGTCAAAGACCTTGGATTTGGTACATATCTTGGACACATAACCATGAGCCTATTCTAGAGAGTGGCCAGAATTCAGGAAGAAAACAGGGACTTAGGAAGGTATTAGGTGTTGTCCGTGCATAAGGCAAGCCACACTCCATTCATAAATTGGGCAGGATGAATGCTGGGAAGCTTTATACTAGACATGACACATCCATTGCTGCATTCTCTTTTCTCATGTCTACTACCACAGGCACAGTGGGATACACAGACATGGAAACACTCACCTCTTCAAATGACTTACCGGAAACAGTTCACTCCAAAACAAACAAACCGCCATTCCTACCTATTTTCAGAACATGAGACAAACCACAAACCCACACCCACTCCCAAAAAGGCACCTCCTTCCCCATAGGTGTATGACTAACCAGAGTGTCGTCTGACTGGTGGCCATACTCTGTTCTTCCGAAATGGCCTGTCCTCTCTCAGATCTGTTTTCCTTGGCCAACTCTGTAAAGTTGTAAGGAAAAAGTGGAGAGCCACTACCTGCTTTCACAGGAAAGCTCCCTATTCAGAGCTCTCCAGGCATTTGGTAATCCCACTTCAGTAGGTACCAAGAATGACTGACTCTATCTTTGGTAAATCCAAACAAGTGAGCCCACTGGGACTGGGCCTGGGACTGCCTCTGGGTGCCTGGCTCCTTGGATACAAAGTTCAGAGAGTTCCATCACCAAGGAAATGAGGTATGTCACATTCTTTGGAACTGAATGAGGTCACTGCCTTGGCAAATGTATATATTATGATGTTCAAAAACTGAAGAAATAATAATGTACCAGTGTCGAATACAAATGAATGACAAATTACATATCATGTCCCATAGGAGTCTACTTGCATTGATGTTAGACTGGGTCAGTTACTGTAGAATAATTAGGATTTGTATGCACAATTCACTGAAGTTAGTTTTAAGTACTAGGAAACAAATATGTATTGCAGGTGGATGAATATTTCTGATTATAATCTTGTGAAAAGTGGATTATAAATCCACATACATGAACATGAATGAATTTAGAGAGTGTATATTAGACACATATATTTCATATTTTGAAAAATTTGGAGAGTATATCTATATCTATATCTATATCTATATCCATATCTATATATATACACACACACACACACAAACACACACACACAACACTCACAGACATTAAAAAGTACCAATATAAATGCCAATCGAATTCATCAGTAAATATATATCATCCACAAATGCAAAAATATTTATTTTACTGAACATGAGTTAATGTATAATGTTGTTCTACTAGGACGCTCTCCTATAGGTTGAATTTTCATTTCCAACAGCATTTAGGAGGAGTGAACTCTTCTCACAATTTGTATCTGCCAAGGCAGCCACCTCACAAAAATGTACGTGTGATACCTGGTAGGATTCTATATATGCATATAAATATACATGTGTGAATAGGCTACAGAAAAGGGAAACAAGAATTCACATATTTGTTAAGTTTAAAAACACATGGAGAATATTTCAATTAAAATTTGACTAGATTTATAACTCCTACCTTATATAATGCAAATGTCAAGTCCAACAATACAACATGTCTCCCCTGAAGTGCTTGTATTTCTATTGTGTTGGGTTAATTTTCTCCATTATCTTAGGATGAATAGTCTGAGTCTACTAGGTATGAGTTAGTGTCAGGGATTCAGTATTTCGAATGGAAAATTGGAAAATGAATCCAATGTGTATGTAAATATATGCTGCACAAATATCCTAGTGCTCTCATCCAGAACAATGCCTTGACATTACCTTCACCACAAGTAAGACACAATTAGAGGAGAAGAGTTACAAAATCAGTGAATACATATCTGGAATGGAAAATGCTCAGGAGTTCACAACCTTGGAGGTGGTAGAGCAGTTTCCAAAACTAAGGGACAGGGTAAACACTCCAAAAACATGGAGCTCTGCTGGCCTAAAAACTTTTTGAGAAACTGCCACTGAGTTTTGCACTTGAAATATATGTTGTTTTCAGGAGATTTGGCTTCCTTTGTAGTGAGATCATCAAAGCTGGGTCTGCATCTATTTGACCTGGAGGACATGGTTTCTTATTTCCAAAGAACTAGATGAAGCAGTGCTGAATCCTCTCTTTGAAGGTAAACTGAGGCCACTGGGGACTAAGTGTCTCCCCGTGTAGACTGTGAAGCCATTTGGTCCTCTTCCACTTTTTGTGGAGTTTTTGCTGCTGCACTGTGAGTTTGGTATTTGTTTCACGAAATACTAGGAGCTAAACTGGGACACAGTGCTGGAGGGAGTTCTGTCACGTGTGGTGGGTCAGGGTCTGCAAGAGAATGCACCAACTAGGCTCCTATCTCTCACAGCTTGCCCCATTGCCCCCTTGTCCATATCAACCTGATTCTTAATTTTCCTCTGAAAACTCTCCATATAACAATATGCCTTTACATATAAGGGTCTGCTGGCTGCACCATGTCAGTTACAAGCCATTTGGATTGCAATGGTATATCCACATGGCCCTACCACGGATGTTTTATCAAACACCTCCCCACCACTGCTCTAGACCCACTACTCAGCAGGCTCCAACTTACTGGCATCTCTGTTCTACACCATTTTCATGAAACTCAGTAAGTCAAGGCACTGTCTGGTATAATCATGATCAGCAACAGGACATCCAATGTTTCTCCAGTGCCACCTGGTCATAGGAATTTCAAAAATTTCATGGTATTTATCTAGCCATTTTTCAAGCATGAAGTTGGAGGCACTGTGGATTTCAGTTCATTCAGCAAACATTAAATGGTGAGGAAGCTCATTTCAATGAAATCTCTGGAGAACTCTCACAGGCACGGCTTCCCAAAGAGTGGACAAACGGTCACATTAGGCCAGGCCCATTGAGGTCTACAATGTGAGGTCCATGTGTGTTTTGACTCTCAACTATGGGTGCCATTTCTTTAAGAATAAAATCATGTGATATCCTTGCTGAGATTTCCAGTCCTCTGTTGAAATCCACCCGGGGCCTAGGTCTCAGTTTCCAAGAGCGACTTTCATGCGTGGCCTCTTAAAATCCCAACAAAATTCATGGCAATGCTTCTCTGAGTTCATTTCCAAAACCCAGTCTCTAAGGGGAATCACACCAGAGTTCAACCCCACGTGTACCCAGTCATTTTTTCCAATGCCACACAAATGACCAAAATCAAAACCAAAACACTCCCACATGGCCCTCCTCTTATTCCATATAGTCAATCATCTTAACCTCTGGCTGGAGGTTTCCATGAGGGGCGCAGCCCAAGACACTGTCCAAAATCAGCTCCTTTGCCCCTCATTTGCCTAAAGTCAGGGTAGCCTGGACACCGTTTCTGTGAACCAGGAGTGAACAAATAAGCCTGCCTTTAATACTTCTTTGTTTCTCCAATTTCAGGCCTACTGATTTTAGGTATCAATTCTTTAGGTGATTTAGAGTCATGCGAAAACACAAGCACCTCTGCAGGGCTTTGAAGAACTCATTTGACCCAAAGAATCCCTATTCTCATTTGATGGAGTGCAGGAACCTAACAGAGGAAGGCAAGAGACTTCATCCACAATGAATGATATTTTTTGCCATTTTGGTTTTGGAAGCTCACATGGGATCATTCTTAAGATCCATCAGGTGCTGAGAATCTAAGTCACAGCCACACACAGGTCCAAAGGCTGATAAAGACACATCTCTTTCCAAAGCAATTAAGCAAAGAGCCACAGGTGAGGCCCATTCATTTCCATTTGAAAACTGTTTTCTTCAGGCTTCACAAAGGGGTGGCCTGAGGCAAAGACCTTCCTGACATTCAGTGCAACACAACAATAAGTAAGCAAAAGGCCCAAAGCAGGTTTTCTGCACTGAGATTTTTTTGGTCACACTGATATCTGAGTTTTCTGAGATGCTCGCCATTCTCTTCAGGTATCCAGTACATGGCCATGTCACAGAGCTTGGCGGTGGTACATTTTTTGGACACAAATCCATGAGCCTATTCTGGAGAGTGGCCAGAATTCAGGAAGAAAACAACAACTTAGAAAGATAGCAGGTGTTGCACATCGATAAGACAAGCTGCAGTCCATTCATATATTCGGCAGGATGAATTATGGGAAGATTTATACTAGACAGGACACATCCATTAATGCATTCTCTTTTCTAATGTCTACAACAACGGACACAGTGGGATACACAGAAACAGAAACCCTCGCCGTGTCAAATGACTTACTAGAAACTGTCCACTCCAAACCAAACAAACCGCCTTTCCTATCTATTCTCAGAACATGAGACAAAACAACAAACCCACACCCACTCCCACAAAGGCACCTCCTTCCCCCAAGTAGGTCTGTGACTATCCGGAGTGTCCTCTGACTGGTGGGCCATACTATGTTCCCCCGAAATGGCCTGTCTTCTCTCAGACCTTCTTTCCTTGACCAACTCTGTGAAGGTGTCAGGAAAAAGTGGTTAGCCACTACCTGTTTTCTCAGGAAAGGTCCATCTTCAGAGCTCTCCTGGCATTTGGCCATCCTCACATCATTAGGTACCAAGAAAACTGACTCTGTCCTTGGTAAATCCAAACAAGTGAGCCCACTGGGACTGGGACTGGGACTGCCTCTGGGTGCCTGGCTTCTTGGATACCAAGTTCAGAGAGTTCCATCACCAAGGAAATGAGGTATGTCACATTCTTTGGAACTGAATGAGGTCACTGCCTTGGCAACCACTTTGTCCTAACAGTTGCTTCCAAGGGTAACATAAGATGGAGGTTGCCCCTACTTCCTGTGACACTTTCATAAGGTAGAATGTATATCAACCATTTGCACCCGGGAACAGCTCTCCACTCAGGCCTGGTTTGGTCCATCTTCTCTACAATAAGAAGAGAGAGATTCAGATTCAGACACATCCCTTCATCCTGACCAGGTTGTTTGCCATGGAAGATGACTTTTGCTCTCTCAGGTGCTTCATACCTGCCTACAACTTCTCCAGGTATCATTTGTGCATGGACATTTGAGGTTCTCATCAAGTGGAAGGTCCCCAACTTTCCTGTATTGTAAGAACTACTCTGACAGCTCTTTTGTCCATTTTGGTTTGGGATGCACACATGGGATTTTTCTTTAGACCCATCATGTGCTGTGAATCTAAGCCACAGCCTCACATAGGGCTGAGAGGCTGATTCAGAAACATCCATTTCCAAAGCAATTAAGCAAAGAGGCACAGGTAATGACCATTCTTTTCCATTTGAAAACTATTTTCTGCAGGCTTCACAAAGTGTGGCCTGAGGCAAAGACCTTCCTGACATTCAGGGCAACAGAATAGGTAAGCAAAAGGCGCAAAGCAGGGTTTCTCCACTGAGACTTTCTTGGGCATACTGATATCTGAGTTTTCTGAGATACTCGCCATTCCCATCAGCTATCCAGTACATGGCCATGTCACAGAGATGGAGGTGGTACATATCTTGGACACAAAATCATGAGCGTATTCTGGAGAGTGTCCAGAATTCAGGAAGAAAACAGGAATTTAGAAAGATGGCAGGAGTTGCCCATCCATACGGCAACCTGCAGTCCATTCATTAATTGCACAGGATGAATGCTTTGAAGCTTTCTTGTAGACAGGACACATCCATTGATGCATTCTCTTTTCTAATGTCTGCAATCACGGACACAGTATGATATATAGACACAGAAACACTCACCTTGTCAAAGGACTTACTAGACACAGTCCACTCCAAAACAAACAAACCAGCTTTCCTAACTATTCTCAGAACATGAGACAAAACCACAAACTCACACTCACACCCAAAAAGTCACCTCCTTTCCCCAAGTAGGTCTTTGACTATCCGGAGTGTCCTCTGACTTGTGGGCCATACTATCTTCCCCCAAAATGGCGTGTCCTGTCTCCAATCTGGTCTCTTTGGCCAACTCTGTGAAGTTGTCTGGAGCCCATGGTGAGAAACTACCTGCTTTCTCTGGAAAGGCCAGTCTTCAGAGTTTCCAGGCATTTGGCTGTCCTCACATCAGTAGGTACAAAGAAAGAGTGACTCTGTCTTGTTAAATCCAAACAAGTTAGCCCACTGGGACATGGAGTGGGTTTGACTCTGTGTGCCTGGTTTCCTGGATCCCAAGATCACAGACTTTCATTACCAAAACTGTAAGGTGATGTCACTTTCTTCAAGATCTGAATGAAGTCACTGCCTTGGAAACCACTTTGTTTTAACAGTTGCTTACATGGTTCCCAAAAGATGGAGGCTGCCTCTACTTGCTGTGACTCATTCATATGTTAGAATGGTATATCAACCATAGGCACCGGGGAACAGCTCTCCACACAGGCATGGTTTGGTCCATCTTCTCTACATTAGGAAGAGAGAGGCTAATTCAGACACATCCCATCAACCTGACCAGGTTGTTTGCCATGGAAGATGACTTTTGCTCTCTCATGTCCTTCATAGCTGCCTACATCTTCTCCAAGGATCATTTCAGCATGGACCTTTTAGGTTTTCAGCAGCTGGAAGATCGCCTATATTCCTGTATTGTAAGACCAACTCTGTCCCTGCTCTTCTGTAAAATTAGATTGAGGGAAAAGTGTATGGTTAGGGTTAATAACATGTTCAATTTGGGTTAGGAATCATTCTCTGGAATGAATATTTGTATTAGGAACCTGTGATATTTATAAGAATATATAGGTAAAATATAAGTATGAAAACAGAAATCTAGGTAAGTTTTGAAGCCCAGAAGGGCATTGGGTTCTTGATTGGGATACTTAGCATTGATTTATGTCCTGCACAGTTGTCTCAGTTAAATCAATATACTATGGCATAGGACCTTCTAATTTGGATGATTGAATGTGGAAGAGAACATCCAGTCAAAAAGAGATATTCAGTAGGATTAGGAAAATAGTCGGTAGGTTTAGATAAAAGAGTGAGTATAGGATTTGGACCAAAAGTTCTTTAGCAATAGGGTTTCAGGTAGAGAGTGAATGTAAATGTCAGCACATGTGAAGAGTCAGTCACAATGATGAACTGGGTAAAATATGTAGGAAAGCAATATTTTGAAGACGTATAAATTAATTGGGGGTACAAATAGGTGTACCTTGTGCCTATGAATATAGAGATAATGCATGAATAGACCATACTGTGAATAAATAATATAACTGGTTCGAACTTTAAATAATGGATTGAATTGATTTCTGAAAATATACAGGAAACCTAATATTGATATACAATCATCCATTCCAAACAGTTATGCTTCTAATGGTGATATTAGATTTATGGTTTATCATAAAAAGTGTGTGAGTTTTGCTTCAAAACTGATTATGAAATTAAAAAAAATGTGTTTGCAGAGAAGTCTCATGAAAAGACCAGTCAAGAAACCGGGAGGAATACATGTGTTCTGAAGCAGGAAATGATTAAAAGTGAAAAAATACCTATAAAGTTGTGAACTTGTGGATGAAATATATATCCTATGATGTGCAAAAACTGCAGAAATATTAATGTAGCAGTGTTGAATATAAATGAACGTCAAAATACACATCATGTCCCATAGGAATCTACTTGCATTGATGTTAAACTGGGTCAGATACTGTAGAATTATTAGGATTTGTATGCACCATTCACAGAAGTGAGTTGTCAGTACAAGGAAACAAATATGTATTTCAGGTGGATGAATATTTCCAATAATAATCTTGAGAAAAGTTGATTATATTTCCTCATGCATACATGAAAGAATGTATGAATGTAGAGAGTGTATATAAGACACATATATTTCATGTTTTGATAAATCAGGAGAGTATATATATATATATATATATATATATATATATATATACCAAAAAAACACACAGAGAAACATAAAAAAGTAGCAATATATGCCAAATGAAATTTATAATGAAATATATAACATCTACTGATGCAAAAATATATACTTTACTGAACATGGAATTATGTATAATGTTGTTGTACTAGGAAGCTCACCCATAGGTTGAATTTTTAGTTCCAACAGCGTTTAAGAGGGGTAGTCTCTTCACACAATTTATATCTGCCGAGTCAGCAACCTCACAAAAATGTACGTGTGATACCAGGTAGGATTCAATATGTACATATAAAAATACATGTGCTGTATAGGCTACAGAGAAAGGGAGGCAGGGATTCACATATTTGTTAATTTTAAAAACACATGAAAAACTATTCCAAATAAAAATTCACTAGATTTATAACACCTACCATTTATTATGCAAAAGAAAAGTTCAAAAATACACCATGCCTCCTCTGACCTGCTTGTATTTCTGTTCTATTTGGGTTATTTTTCTCCATCATATCAGGATTAGTAGTCAGAGTCTAGTAGGGTATGTGTTAGTGTCAGGGATTCAGTATTTTGAATGGAAAATAGGAAAAAGAATCCAATGTCTATCAAATATGTGCTACACAAAATATTTTCCCTCTCTCATCCAGAACAATGCCTTGACATTACCTTCGCCCCAAGTAAGACACAATTAGTGGAGAAGAGTTATAAAATCTGTGAATATATAACTGGAATGGAAAATGCTCATGAGTTCACAACCTTGGATGTGGTAGAGAAGTTTCCATAAGTAAGGGACAGGTTAAAAACTCCACAAACATGGAGCTCTGCTGGCCTAAAGGACTTCTTGATAAACTGCCTCTGAGGTTGGGCACTTGAAATATATGTTGTTTTCAGGAGCTTTAGCTTCCTTTGTCGTGAGACCATCAAAGCTGGGTCTGATTCTATGTGACCTGGAGGACATGGTTTCTTATTTTCTAATGAACATGAGGCAGCAGTGGTGAATTCTCTCTTTTAAGTAAAATGTGACCAGTGCGTGCTAAGTCTCTCCCCATCTGGGCTGTGAAGCCATTTGGTCATCCTCCACTTTTTCATGGTTTTTCTTTCTCCTGCATTGGGAGTTTGGTATTTGCTTCACGAAATACAAGGAGTTCAAAAGGGACACAGTGCTGGATGGAGTTCTGCCACATGTGGTGGGTCAGGGTCTGCAGGAGAATGCACCAACCAGGCTTCTATCCCACATATCATTTTCCCTTGTCTATTGCAACCTGATTCTTAACATTGCCATGAAACCTCTCCATATAACAAGACGCCCTTAAATATTAGTGTCTGCTGACCTCACCATGTCTGTCACAAGCCATTTGGAAGCCAATGGCAAATCCATATGGCCACATCAGAGATGTATTATGACACACATACACACCACTGCTCTAGGCACACTACTCAGCAGGCACCAACTTACTGGCATGTCTGTTCTAGATCATTTTCATGAAACACAGTCAATCAAGGCACTGTCTAGTATACTCATGATAAACAACAGGACATCCAAAGGTTCTCCAGAGACATGTTGTATAGTTGGACTTGACATTTGCATTATATAAGGTAGGAGTTATAAATCTAGTCAAATTTTAATTGAAATATTCTCCATGTGTTTTTAAACTTAACAAATATGTGAATTTCCCTTTTCTGTAGCCTATTCACACATGTATATTTATATGCATATATAGAATCCTACCAGGTATCACACGTACATTTTTGTGAGGTGGCTGTCTTGGCAGATACAAATTGTGAGAAGAGTTCACTCCTCCTAAATGCTGTTGGAAATGAAAATTCAACCTATAGGAGAGCGTCCTAGTAGAACAACATTATACATTAACTCATGTTCAGTAAAATAAATATTTTTGCATTTGTGGATGATACATATTTACTGATGAATTTCGATTGGCATTTATATTGGTATTTTTAATGTCTGTGAGTTGTGTGTGTGTGTGTGTGTGTGTGTGTGTGTGTGTATAGATATAGATATAGATATAGATATACTCTCCAAATTTTTCAAAATATGAAATATATGCGTCTAATATACACTCTCTAAATTCATTCATGTTCATGTATGTGGATTTATAATCCACTTTTCACAAGATGATAATCAGAAATATTCATCCACCTGAAATACATATTTGTTTCCTGAAAACTAACTTCAGTGAATGGTGCATACAAATCCTAATTATTCTACACTAACTGACCCAGTCTAACATCAATGCAAGTAGACTCCTATGGGACATGATCTGTAATTTGTCATTCATTTGTATTCGACACTGGTACATTATTGTTTCTTCAGTTTTTGCACATCACAGGATATACATTTCATCCACAAGTTCACAAATTAATAAGCATTTGTTTCAACTTTCACCACTTCTTGCTTCAGAACACATGTATTGTCAGGGTTTCTTGACCGGTCTTTTCATGAGAGACTTCTTTCCAAACACATTATTTTGAATTTCCATAATCATTTTGAAGCAAAACTCACACACTCTTCATGATAAACCAAAACACAAATATTTCCATTACATATATACCTGGTTGGAATGAATGATTGTATATCAATATACGATTTCCTTTAATTTTTCAGATATCAGTTCAATTCATTATTTAAAGTTCAAAAAAGTTATATTATTTATTCACAGTATGGTCTATTCATGCTTTTTCTCTATGTTCCTAGAAACAGGGTACACCTCTTTGTACCCCTGATTCTCATTTTACATCTTCAATATATTGCTCCCAGAAATGGTGAAAGAAATACTCATGTCATCTCATTATCACAGTAATATTCTGGACAAAAAAATGGAAAGGTCACACTGATGATTGTACCAAAGCCTAAATGGAAAGTGAACATGGATTTCTAAAAACATCCATGTCCAGGTTGCCTAATGCTGTCAATTGTCAATCCTATTGGTGACTACATATTTGTTTTTTTCCTAATTTATATATTCAAACTCAACCCTATTGAAAATGTCTAATTCTATCACTCACTTTATACTTTGCCTGATTTCGTAATGTTTCTATTGATATCTGCTTTTCTACATATTTTCCCCAGTTCAACATAGTGACTGACTCTTCATATGTGCTGACATTTACATTCACTCAACAACCGAAAGTCTATTGCTAAAGAACTTTTGGTCCAAATCCTATACTCACTCTTCTTCCTAAACCTACCGACTATCATCCTAATCCTACTGAATATCCCTTTTTGACTGGATGTTCTCTTCTAAATTCAATCATCCAATGTACAAGGTCCTATGCCATTGTATATCGAATTATCTGAGGCATCTTTGCAGAACATCATTCAAAGCTAAGTATCCCAATCCAGGGCAAAACCCTTCTGGGCTTCAAATCATACCTAGATTTCTGTTTTCCTACTTATATTTCACCTCTATATTCTTGTAAATATTGCAGGTTCCCAATACCATTATTCATCACACAGAATCATTCGTAACCCAAATCAAACCTGTTTTTAACCAGAAGTATACACTGTTCCCTCAATCATTATACAGAAGAGCAGGGACAGAGTGGTTCTTACAATACAGGAAAGTTGGGGACCTTCCACCTGATGAGAACCTCAAATGTCCATGCACAAATGATACCTGGAGAAGTTGAAGGCAGGTATGAAGCACCTGAGAGAGCAAAAGTCATCTTCCATGGCAAACAACCTGGTCAGGATGAAGGGATGTGTCTGAATCTGAATCTCTTTCTTCTTTTTGCAGAGAAGATGGACCAAACCAGGCCTGAGTGGAGAGCTGTTCCCGGGTGCCAATGGTGATATACATTCTACCTTATGAAAGTGTCACAGGAAGCGTGGGCAACCTCCATTTTATGTTACCCTTTGAAGCAACTGTTAGGACAAAGTGGTTGCTAAGGCAGTGACCTCATTCAGTTCCAAAGAATGTGACATACCTCATTTCCTTGGTGATGGAACTCTCTGAACTTGGTATCCAAGAAGCCAGGCACCCAGAGGCAGTCCCAGTCCCAGTCCCAGTGGGCTCACTTGTTTGGATTTACCAAGGACAGAGTCAGTTTTCTTGGTACCTAATGATGTGAGGATGGCCAAATGCCAGGAGAGCTCTGAAGATGGACCTTTCCTGAGAAAACAGGTAGTGGCTAACCACTTTTTCCTGACATCTTCACAGAGTTGGTCAAGGAAACAAGATCTGAGAGAAGGCAGGCCATTTCGGGGGAACATAGTATGGCCCACCAGTCAGAGGACACTCCGGATAGTCACAGACCTACTTGGGGGAAGGAGGTGCCTTTGGGGGAGTGGGTGTGGGTTTGTTGTTTTGTCTCATGTTCTGAGAATAGATAGGAAAGGCGGTTTGTTTGGTTTGGAGTGGACAGTTTCTAGTAAGTCATTTGACATGGCGAGTGTTTCTGTTTCTGTGTATCCCACTGTGTCCGTTGTTGTAGACATTAGAAAAGAGAATGCATTAATGGATGTGTCCTGTCTAGTGTAAATCATCCCATAATTCATCCTGCCCAATATATGAATGGACTGCAGCTTGTCTTATCGATGTGCAACACCTGCTATCTTTCTAAGTTGTTGTTTTCTTCCTGAATTCTGGCCACTCTCCGAAATAGGCTCATGGATTTGTGTCCAAAATATGTACCACCTCCAAGCTCTGTGACATGGCCATGTCCTGGATAGCTGAAGAGAATGGCGAGCATCTCAGAAAACCCAGATATCATTGTGACCAGGAAAGTCTCAGTGCAGAAACCCTGCTTTGGGCCTTTGCTTACTTATTGTTGTGTTGCACTGAATGTCAGGAAGGTCTTTGCCTCAGGCCACCCCTTTGTGAAGCCTGAAGAAAACAGTTTTCAAATGGAAATGAATGGGCCTCACCTGTGGCTCTTTGCTTAATTGCTTTGGAAAGAGATGTGTCTTTATCAGCCTTTGGACCTGTGTGTGGCTGTGACTTAGATTCTCAGCACCTGATGGATCTTAAGAATGATCCCATGTGAGCTTCCAAAACCAAAATGGCAAAAAATTTCATTCATTGTGGATGAAGTCTTTTGCCTTCCTCTGTTAGGTTCCTGCACTCCATTAAATGACAATAGGGATTCTTTGGGTAAAATGAGTTCTTCAAAGCCCTGCAGAGGTGCTTGTGTTTTCCCATGACTCTAAATCACCTAAAGAATCGATACCTAAAATCAGTAGGCCTCAAATTGGAGAAACACAGAAGTATTAACGGCAGGCTTATTTGTTCACTCCTGGTTCACAGAAACGGTGTCCAGGCTACCCTGACTTTAGACAAATGAGGGGCAAACGAGCTGATTTTGGACAGTGTCTTGGGCTGCGCCCCTCATGGAAACCTCCAGCCAGAGGTTAAGATGATTGACTATGTGAAATAAGATGAGGGCCATGTGGGAGTGTTTTGGTTTTAATTTTGGTCATTTGTGTGGCATTGGAAAAAATGACTGGGTCCACGTGGGCTTGAACTCTGGTGTGATTCCCCTTAGAGACTGGGTTTTGGAACTGAACTCAGAGAAGCATTGCCATGAATTTTGTTGGGATTTTAAGAGGCCACGGATGAAAGTCGCTCTTGGAAACTGAGACCTAGGCCCCGGGTGGATTTCCACAGAGGCCTGGGAATCTCAGCAAGGATATCACATGATTTTATTCTTAAAGAAATGGCAGCCATAGTTGAGAGTCAAAACACACATGGACCTCACATTGTAGACCTCAATGGGCCTGGCCTAATGTGACCTTTTGTCCACTCTTTGGGAAGCCATGCCTGTGAGAGTTCTTCAGAGATTTCATTGAAATGAGCTTCCTCACCATTTAATGTTTGCTGAATGAACTGAAACCCACAGTGCCTCCAACTTCATGCTTGAAAAATGGCTAGATAAATACCATGAAATTTTTGAAATTCCTATGACCAGGTGGCACTGGAGAAACATTGGATGTCCTGTTGCTGATCATGAGTATACCAGACAGTGCCTTGATTTACTGAGTTCATGAAAATGTTGTAGAACAGAGATGCCAGTAAGTTGGAGCCTGCTGAGTAGTGGGTCTAGAGCAATGGTGGGGAGGTGTTTGATAAAACATCCGTGGTTGGGCCATGTTTATCTACCATTGGATTCCAAATGGCTTGTAACTGACATGGTGCAGCCAGCAGACCCTTATATGTAAAGGCATCTTGTTATATGGAGAGTTTTCAGAGGAAAATTAAGAATCAGGTTGATATGGACAAGGGGGCAATGGGGCAAGCTGTGAGAGATAGGAGCCTAGTTGGTGCATTCTCTTGCAGACCCTGACCCACCACACGTGACAGAACTCCCTCCAGCACTGTGTCCCAGTTTAGCTCCTAGTATTTCGTGAAACAAATACCAAACTCACAGTGCAGCAGCAAAAACACTACAAAAAGTGGAGGAGGACCAAATGGCTTCACAGTCCACACGGGGAGACACTTAGTCCCCAGTGGCCTCAGTTTACCTACAAAGAGAGGATTCAGCACTGCTTCATCTTGTTCATTGGAAAATAAGAAACCATGTCCTCCAGGTCACATAGATGCAGACCCAGCTTTGATGGTCTCACTACAGAGGAAGCCAAATCTCCTGAAAACAACATATATTTCAAGTGTGGAAGCTCAGAGGCAGTTTCTCAAAAAGTTTTTAGGCCAGCAGAGCTCCATGTTTGTGGAGGGTTTACTCTGTCCCTTAGTTTTGGAAACTCCTCTACCACCTCCAAGGTTGTGAACTCCTGAGCATTTTCCATTCCAGATATGTATTCACTGATTTTGTAACTCTTCTCCTCTAATTGTGTCTTACTTGGGGTGAAGGTAATGTCAAGGCTTTGTTCTGGATGAGAGCGGGAGGATATTTGTGCAGCATATATTTACATACACATTGGATTCATTTTCCAATTTTCCATTCGAAATACTGAATATCTGACACTAACCCATACCTAGTAGACTCAGACTATTCATCCTAATATAATGGAGAAAATTAACCCAACACATTAGAAATACAAGTACTTCAGAGGAGACATGTTGTATAGTTGGACTTGACATTTGCATTATATAAGGTAGGAGTTATAAATCTAGTCAAATTTTAATTGAAATATTCTCCATGTGTTTTTAAACTTAACAAATATGTGAATTCTTGTTTCCCTTTTCTGTAGCCTATTCACACATGTATATTTATATGCATATATAGAATCCTACCAGGTATCACACGTACATTTTTGTGAGGTGGCTGTCTTGGCAGATACAAATTGTGAGAAGAGTTCACTCCTCCTAAATGCTGTTGGAAATGAAAATTCAACCTATAGGAGAGCGTCCTAGTAGAACAACATTATACATTAACTCATGTTCAGTAAAATAAATATTTTTGCATTTGTGGATGATACATATTTACTGATGAATTTCGATTGGCATTTATATTGGTATTTTTAATGTCTGTGAGTGTTTGTGTTTGTGTGTGTGTGTGTGTGTGTGTGTGTGTATAGATATAGATATAGATATACTCTCCAAATTTTTCAAAATATGAAATATATGCGTCTAATATACACTCTCTAAATTCATTCATGTTTATGTATGTGGATTTATAATCCACTTTTCACAAGATTATAATCAGAAATATTCATCCACCTGCAATACATATTTGTTTCCTAGTACTTAAAACTAACTTCAGTGAATGGTGCATACAAATCCTAATTATTCTACAGTAACTGACCCAGTCTAACATCAATGCAAGTAGACTCCTATGGGACATGATCTGTAATTTGTCATTCATTTGTATTCGACACTGGTACATTATTGTTTCTTCAGTTTTTGCACATCACAGGATATACATTTCATCCACAAGTTCACAAATTAATAAGCATTTGTTTCAACTTTCACCACTTCTTGCTTCAGAACACATGTATTGTCAGGGTTTCTTGACTGGTCTTTTCATGAGACTTCTTTCCAAACACATTATTTTGAATTTCCATAATCATTTTGAAGCAAAACTCACACACTCTTCATGATAAACCTAAAAACAAATATTTCCATTACATATATACCTGGTTGGAATGAATGATTGTATATCAATATACGATTTCCTTTAATTTTTCAGATATCAGTTCAATTCATTATTTAAAGTTCAAAAAAGTTATATTATTTATTCACAGTATGGTCTATTCATGCTTTTTCTCTATGTTCCTAGAAACAGGGTACACCTCTTTGTACCCCTGATTCTCATTTTACATCTTCAATATATTACTCCCAGAAATGGTGAAAGAAATACTCATGTCACCTCATTATCACAGTAATATTCTGGACAAAAAATGGAAAGGTCACATTTATGATTGTACCAAAGCCTAATGGAAAGTGAACATGGATTTCTAAAAAAATCCATGTCCAGGTTGCCTAATGCTGTCAATTGTCAATCCTATTAGTGACTACATATTTGTTTTTTTCCTAATTTATATATTCAAACTCAACCCTGTTGAAAATGTCTAATTCTATCACTCACTTTATACTTTGCCTGATTTCGTAATGTTTCTATTGATATCTGCTTTTCTACATATTTTCCCCAGTTCAACATAGTGACTGACTCTTCATATGTGCTGACATTTACATTCACTCAACAACCGAAAGTCTATTGCTAAAGAACTTTTTGGTCCAAATCCTATACTCACTCTTCTTCCTAAACCTACAGACTATCTTCCTAATCCTACTGAATATCCCTTTTTGACTGGATGTTCTCTTCTAAATTCAATCATCCAATGTACAAGGTCCTATGCCATTGTATATCGAATTATCTGAGGCATCTTTGCAGAACATCATTCAAAGCTAAGTATCCCAATCAAGGGCAAAACCCTTCTGGGCTTCAAATCATACCTAGATTTCTGTTTTCCTACTTATATTTCACCTCTATATTCTTGTAAATATTGCAGGTTCCCAATACCATTATTCATCACACAGAATCACTCGTAAAACAAATCAAACATGTTTTAACCCCAAGTATACACTGTTCAATCAATCATTTTACAGAAGAGCAGGGACAGAGTGGTTCTTACAATACAGGAAAGTTGGGGACCTTCCACCTGATGAGAACCTCAAATGTCCATGCACAAATGATACCTGGAGAAGTTGTAGGCAGGTATGAAGCACCTGAGAGAGCAAAAGTCATCTTCCATGGCAAACAACCTGGTCAGGATGAAGGGATGTGTCTGAATCTGAATCTCTCTCTTCTTATTGTAGAGAAGATGGACCAAACCTGGCCTGAGTGGAGAGCTGTTCCCGGGTGCCAATGGTGATATACATTCTACCTTATGAAAGTGTCACAGGAAGCGGGGGCAACCTCCATTTTATGTTACCCTTTGAAGCAACTGTTAGGACAAAGTGGTTGCCAAGGCAGTGACCTCATTCAGTTCCAAAGAATGTGACATACCTCATTTCCTTGGTGATGGAACTCTCTGAACTTGGTATCCAAGAAGCCAGGCACCCAGAGGCAGTCCCAGTCCCAGTCCCAGTGGGCTCACTTGTTTGGATTTACCAAGGACAGAGTCAGTTTTCTTGGTACCTAATGATGTGAGGATGGCCAAATGCCAGGAGAGCTCTGAAGATGGACCTTTCCTGAGAAAACAGGTAGTGGCTAAAAACTTTTTCCTGACATCTTCACAGAGTTGGTCAAGGAAACAAGATCTGAGAGAAGACAGGCCATTTCGGGGGAACATAGTATGGCCCACCAGTCAGAGGACACTCCGGATAGTCACAGACCTACTTGGGGGAAGGAGGTGCCTTTGTGGGAGTGGGTGTGGGTTTGTTGTTTTGTCTCATGTTCTGAGAATAGATAGGAAAGGCGGTTTGTTTGGTTTGGAGTGGACAGTTTCTAGTAAGTCATTTGACACAGCGAGTGTTTCTGTTTCTGTGTATCCCACTGTGTCCGTTGTTGTAGACATTAGAAAAGAGAATGCATTAATGGATGAGTCCTGTCTAGTATAAATCATAACAAAATTCATCCTGCCCAATATATGAATGGACTGCAGCTTGTCTTATCGATGTGCAACACCTGCTATCTTTCTAAGTTGTTGTTTTCTTCCTGAATTCTGGCCACTCTCCAGAATAGGCTCATGGATTTGTGTCCAAAATATGTACCACCTCCAAGCTCTGTGACATGGCCATGTACTGGATAGCTGAAGAGAATGGCGAGCATCTCAGAAAACTCAGATATCAGTGTGACCAGGAAAGTCTCAGTGCAGAAACCCTGCTTTGGGCCTTTTGCTTACTCATTGTTGTGTTGCACTGAATCTCAGGAAGGTCTTTGCCTCAGGCCACCCCTTTGTGAAGCCTGAAGAAAACAGTTTTCAAATGGAAATGAATGGGCCTCACCTGTGGCTCTTTGCTTAATTGCTTTGGAAAGGGATGTGTCTTTATCAGCCTCTTGGGCCTGTGTGTGGCTGTGACTTAGATTCTCAGCACCTGATGGATCTTAAGAATGATCCCATGTGAGCTTCCAAAACCAAAATGGCAAAAAATTTCATTCATTGTGGATGAAGTCTCTTGCCTTCCTCTGTTAGGTTCCTGCACTCCATCAAATGAGAATAGGGATTCTTTGGGTCAAATGAGTTCTTCAAAGCCCTGCAGAGGTGCTTGTGTTTTCGCATGACTCTAAATCACCTAAAGAATCGATATCTAAAATCAGTAGGCCTCAAATTGTAGAAACAAAGAAGTATTAACGGCAGGCTTATTTGTTCGCTCCTGTTTCAGAGAAATGGTGTCCAGGCTACCCTGACTTTAGGCAAATGAGGGGCAAACGAGCTGATTTTGGACACTGTCTGGGCTGCGCCCCTCATGGAAACCTCCAGCCAGAGGTTAAGATGATTGACTATATGGAATAAGATGAAGGCCATGTGGGAGTGTTTTGGTTTTAATTTTGGTCATTTGTGTTGCATTGGAAAAAATGACTGGGTCCACGTGAGCTTGAACTCTGGTGTGATTCCCCTTAGAGACTGGGTTTTGGAACTGAACTCAGAGAAGCATTGCCATGAATTTTGTTGGGATTTTAAGAGGCCACGCATGAAAGTCGCTCTTGGAAACTGAGACCTAGGCCCCGGGTGGATTTCCACAGAGGCCTGGGAATCTCAGCAAGGATATCACATGATTTTATTCTTAAAGAAATGGCAGCCATAGTTGAGAGTCAAAACACACATGGACCTCACATTGTAGACCTCTATGGGCCTGGCCTAATGTGACCTTTTCTCCACTCTTTGGGAAGCCGTGCCTGTGAGAGTTCTCCAGAGATTTCATTGAAATGAGCTTCCTCACCATTTAATGTTTGCTGAATGAACTGAAACCCACAGTGCCTCCAACTTCATGCTTGAAAAATGGCTAGATAAATACCATGAAATTTTTGAAATTCCTATGACCAGGTGGCACTGGAGAAACATTGGATGTCCTGTTGCTGATCATGAGTATACCAGACAGTGCCTTGATTTACTGAGTTTCATGAAAATGGTGTAGAACAGAGATGCCAGAAATTTGGAGCCTGCTGAGTAGTGGGTCTAGAGCAGTGGTGGGGAGGTGTTTGATAAAACATCCGTGGTAGGGCCATGTGGATCTACCATTGGATTCCAAATGGCTTGTAACTGACATGGTGCAGCCAACAGACCCTTATATGTAAAGGCATCTTGTTATATGGAGAGTTTTCAGAGGAAAATTAAGAATCAGGTTGATATGGACAAGGGGGCAATGGGGCAAGCTGTGAGAGATAGGAGCCTAGTTGGTGCATTCTCTTGCAGACCCTGACCCACCACACGTGACAGAACTCCCTCCAGCACTGTGTCCCAGTTTAGCTCCTAGTATTTCGTGAAACAAATACCAAACTCACAGTGCAGCAGCAAAAACACCACAAAAAGTGGAGGAGGACCAAATGGCTTCACAGTCCACACGGGGAGACACTTATTCCCCAGTGGCCTCAGTTTACCTACAAAGAGAGGATTCAGCACTGCTTCATCTTGTTCATTGGAAAATAAGAAACCATGTCCTCCAGGTCACATAGATGCAGACCCAGCTTTGATGGTCTCACTACAGAGGAAGCCAAATCTCCTGAAAACAACATATATTTCAAGTGTGGAAGCTCAGAGGCAGTTTCTCAAAAAGTTTTTAGGCCAGCAGAGCTCCATGTTTGTGGAGTGTTTACCCTGTCCCTTAGTTTTGGAAACTCCTCTACCACCTCCAAGGTTGTGAACTCCTGAGCATTTTCCATTCCAGATATGTATTCACTGATTTTGTAACTCTTCTCCTCTAATTGTGTCTTACTTGGGGTGAAGGTAATGTCAAGGCATTGTTCTGGATGAGAGCGGGAGGATATTTGTGCAGCATATATTTACATACACATTGGATTCATTTTCCAATTTTCCATTCGAAATAATGAATCCCTGACACTAACCCATACCTAGTAGACTCAGACTATTCATCCTAATATAATGGAGAAAATTAACGCAACACATTAGAAATACAAGTACTTCAGAGGAGACATGTTGTATAGTTGGACTTGACATTTGCATTATATAAGGTAGGAGTTATTAATCTAGTCAAATTTATTTGAAATATTCTCCATGTGTTTTAAACTTAACAAATATGTGAATTCTTGTTTCCTTTTTCTGTAGTCTCTTCACACATGTATATTTATATGCATATATAGAATCCTACCAGGTATCACACGTACATTTTTGGGAGGTGGCTGTCTTGGAAGATACAAATTGTGAGAAGAGTTCACTCCTCCTAAATGCTGTTGGAAATGAAAATTCAACTTATAGGAGAGCGTCCTAGTAGAACACATTATACATTAACTCATGTTCAGTAAAATAAATATTTTTGCATTTGTGGATGATACATATTTACTGATGAATTTCGATTGGCATTTATATTGGTACTTTTTAATGTCTGTGAGTTGTGTGTGTGTGTGTGTGTGTGTTTATAGATATAGATATAGATATAGATATACTCTCCAAATTTTTCAAAATATGAAATATATGTGTCTAATATACACTCTCTAAATTCATTCATGTTCATGTATGTGGATTTATAATCCACTTTTCACAAGATTATAATCAGAAATATTCATCCACCTGAAATACATATTTGTTTCCTAGTACTGAAAACAAACTTCAGTGAATGGTGCATACCAATCCTAATTATTCTACAGTAACTGACCCAGTCTAACATCAATGCAAGTAGACTCCTATGGGACATGATCTGTAATTTGTCATTCATTTGTATTCGACACTGGTACATTATTGTTTCTTCAGTTTTTGCACATCACAGGATATACATTTCATCCACAAGTTCACAAATTAATAAGCATTTGTTTCAACTTTCACCACTTCTTGCTTCAGAACACATGTATTGTCAGGGTTTCTTGACTGGTCTTTTCGTGAGACTTCTTTCCAAACACATTATTTTGAATTTCCATAATCATTTTGAAGCAAAACTCACACACTCTTCATGATAAACCAAAACACAAATATTTCCATTACATATATACCTGGTTGGAATGAATGATTGTATATCAATATACGATTTCCTTTAATTTTTCAGATATCAGTTCAATTCATTATTTAAAGTTCAAAAAAGTTATATTATTTATTCACTCTATTGTCTATTCATGCTTTTTCTCTATGTTCCTAGAAACAGGGTACACCTCTATGTACCCCCGATTCTCATTTTACATCTTCAATATATTGGTCCCAGAAATGGTGAAAGAAATACTCATGTCACCTCATTATCACAGTAATATTATGGACAAAAAAGGGAAAGGTAACAGTTATGATTGTACCAAAGCCTAAATGGAAAGTGAACATGGATTTCTAAAAACATCCATGTCCAGGTTGCCTAATGCTGTCAATTGTCAATCCTATTGGTGACTACATATTTGTTTTTTTCCTAATTTATATATTCAAACTCAACCCTGTTGAAAATGTCTAATTCTATCACTCACTTTATACTTTGCCTGATTTCGTAATGTTTCTATTGATATCTGCTTTTCTACATATTTTCCCCAGTTCAACATAGTGACTGACTCTTCATATGTGCTGACATTTTCATTCACTCAACAACCGAAAGTCTATTGCTAAAGAACTTTTGGTCCAAATCCTATACTCACTCTTCTTCCTAAACCTACCGACTATCTTCCTAATCCTACTGATTATCCCTTTTTGACTGGATGTTCTCTTCTAAATTCAATCATCCAATGTACAAGGTCTTATGCCATTGTATATCGAATTATCTGAGGCATCTTTGCAGAACATCATTCAAAGCTAAGTATCCCAATCAAGGGCAAAACCCTTCTGGGCTTCGAATCATACCTAGATTTCTGTTTTCCTACTTATATTTCACCTCTATATTCTTGTAAATATTGCAGGTTCCCAATACCATTATTCATCACACAGAATCACTCGTAATCCAAATCAAACCTGTTTTTAACCCCAAGTATACACTGTTCCCTCAATCATTTTACAGAAGAGCAGGGACAGAGTGGTTCTTAAAATACAGGAAAGTTGGGGACCTTCCATCTGATGAGAACCTCAAATGTCCATGCACAAATGATACCTGGAGAAGTTGTAGGCAGGTATGAAGCACCTGAGAGAGCAAAAGTCATCTTCCATGGCAAACAACCTGGTCAGGATGAAGGGATGTGTCTGAATCTGCCTCTCTCTCTTCTTATTGTACAGAAGATGGACCAAACCAGGGCTGAGTGGAGAGCTGTTCCCGGGTGCCAATGGTGATATACATTCTACCTTATGAAAGTGTCACAGGAAGTAGGGGCAACCTCCATCTTATGTTACCCTTGGAAGCAACTGTTAGGACAAAGTGGTTGCCAAGGCAGTGACCTCATTCAGTTCCAAAGAATGTGACATACCTCATTTCCTTGGTGATGGAACTCTCTGAACTTGGTATCCAAGAAGCCAGGCACCCAGAGGCAGTCCCAGTCCCAGTCCCAGTGGGCTCACTTGTTTGGATTTACCAAGGACAGAGTCAGTTTTCTTGGTACCTAATGATGTGAGGATGGCCAAATGCCAGGAGAGCTCTGAAGATGGACCTTTCCTGAGAAAACAGGTAGTGGCTAACCACTTTTTCCTGACATCTTCACAGAGTTGGTCAAGGAAACAAGATCTGAGAGAAGACAGGCCATTTCGGGGGAACATAGTATGGCCCACCAGTCAGAGGACACTCCGGATAGTCACAGACGTACTTGGGGGAAGGAGGTGCCTTTGTGGGAGTGGGTGTGGGTTTGTTGTTTTGTCTCATGTTCTGAGAATAGATAGAAAAGGCGGTTTGTTTGGTTTGGAGTGGACAGTTTCTAGTAAGTCATTTGACACGGCGAGTGTTTCTGTTTCTGTGTATCCCACTGTGTCCGTTATTGTAGACATTAGAAAAGAGAATGCATTAATGGATGTGTCCTGTCTAGTATAAATCTTCCCATGCCCAATATATGAATGGACTGCAGCTTGTCTTATCGATGTGCAACACCTGCTATCTTTCTAAGTTGTTGTTTTCTTCCTGAATTCTGGCCACTCTCCAGAATAGGCTCATGGATTTGTGTCCAAAATATGTACCACCTCCAAGCTCTGTGACATGGCCATGTACTGGATAGCTGAAGAGAATGGCGAGCATCTCAGAAAACTCAGATATCAGTGTGACCAGGAAAGTCTCAGTGCAGAAACCCTGCTTTGGGCCTTTTGCTTACTTATTGTTGTGTTGCACTGAATGTCAGGAAGGTCTTTGCCTCAGGCCACCCCTTTGTGAAGCCTGAAGAAAACAGTTTTCAAATGGAAATGAATGGGCCTCACCTGTGGCTCTTTATCAGCCTCTTGGACCTGTGTGTGGCTGTGACTTAGATTCTCAGCACCTGATGGATCTTAAGAATGATCCCATTTGAGCTTCCAAAACCAAAATGGCAAAAAATGTCATTCATTGTGGATGAAGTCTCTTGCCTTCCTCTGTTAGGTTCCTGCACTCCATCAAATGACAATAGGGATTCTTTGGGTCAAATGAGTTCTTCAAAGCCCTGCAGAGGTGCTTGTGTTTTCGCATGACTCTAAATCACCTAAAGAATCGATACCTAAAATCAGTAGGCCTCAAATTGGAGAAACAAAGAAGTATTAACGGCAGGATTATTTGTTCACTCCTGGTTCACAGAAACGGTGTCCAGGCTACCCTGACTTTAGGCAAATGAGGGGCAAACGAGCTGATTTTGGACACTGTCTTGGGCTGCGCCCCTCATGGAAACCTCCAGCCAGAGGTTAAGATGATTGACTATATGGAATAAGATGAAGGCCATGTGCGAGTGTTTTGGTTTTAATTTTGGTCATTTGTGTTGCATTGGAAAAAATAACTGGGTCCACGTGGGCTTGAACTCTGGTGTGATTCCCCTTAGAGACTGGGTTTTGGAACTGAACTCAGAGAAGCATTGCCATGAATTTTGTTAGGATTTTATGAGGCCACGCATGAAAGTCCCTCTTGGAAACTGAGACCTAGGCCCCGGGTGCATTTCCACAGAGGCCTGGGAATCTCAGCAAGGATATCACATGATTTTATTCTTAAAGAAATGGCAGCCATAGTTGAGAGTCAAAACACACATGGACCTCACATTGTAGACCTCAATGGGCCTGGCCTAATGTGACCTTTTGTCCACTCTTTGGGAAGCCGTGCCTGTGAGAGTTCTCCAGAGATTTCATTGAAATGAGCTTCCTCACCATTTAATGTTTGCTGAATGAACTGAAACCCACAGTGCCTCCAACTTCATGCTTGAAAAATGGCTAGATAAATACCATGAAATTTTTGAAATTCCTATGACCAGGTGGCACTGGAGAAACATTGAATGTCCTGTTGCTCATTATGAGTATACCAGACAGTGCCTTGATTTACTGAGTTTCATGAAAATGGTGTAGAACATATTTGTGTATGCAAATATGTGCTACACAAAATCTTCCTACTCTCATTCACAACAATACCTTGACACTATCTTTGCCCCAAGTAAGACAAAATAAAAGAAGAAGAGTTAGAAAATCTGTGAATACATATCAGGAATGGAACATGATTGCGAGTTCACAATCTTGGAGGTGGTAGAGGAGTTTCCAAAAGTAAGGGACAGGGTAAATATTGCACAAATATGGAGATGTGCCAGCCTAAAAACTTCTGGAGAACCTGCCTCTGAGGTTGGCCACTTGAAGTATATGTTGTTGTCAGGACCTATGGCTTCCTTTCTAGTGAGACCACCAAAGCTGGGTCTCCATCTATGTGACCTGCAGAACATGGTTTCTTATTTTCCAAAGAAAGTGAGGCAGCAAGGCTGAATTCTCTCTTTGTAAGTAAACTCTTGCCACTGAAGGCTAAGTGTGGCCCCGTGTGGACTGTGAAGCCATTTGGTAATCCTCCACTTTTCATGGTGTTCTTGCTGCTGCACTGGGAGTTTGGTATTGGCTTCAGGAAATACAAGAAATTCAACTGGGTCACAGTGCTGGAGGGAGATCTGTCACGTGTTGTGCGTCAGGGTCTGCAGGAGAATGCACCAACCAGGCTTCTATCCCACATAGCTTGCCCCCTTGACCATAGCAACCTGATTCTGAACATTGACCTGAAACCTCTCCATTCAACAAGATGCCTTTACATACAAGGGTCTGCTGGCTGCACCATGTCAGTTACAAGCCTTTTGGCAGATCCACATAATCCCAACACAGAAGTTTTATCACAGACCTGCAAAACACTCCTCTAGGCCCACTACTCAACAGACTTTAACTTATTTGCATCACTGTTCTACACCATTTTCATGAAACCCAGTCAATCAAGGCACTGTCTGGTACACTCATGATCAGCAACAGGAAATCCAAAGTGTATCCAGTGACACCTGGTGATGGGAATTTCAAATTTTTATGATGTTTATCTAGCCATTTTTCAAGGATGAGGTTGGAGGCACTGTGGGATTTAATTCATTCTGGAAACATCAAATGGTGAGAAAGCCCATTTCAATGAAACATCTGGAGAACTCTCACAGACAAGACTTCCCAAAGAGTGGCCAAATGATCAAATGAAGCCAGGCCCATTGAGGTCTACAATGTGAGGTCCATGTGTGTGTTTACTCTCAACTATGGCTGTCAAGTCTTAAAGAATAAAATCATGTGATATTCTGGCTCAGATTCCCAGTGCTCTGTGGGAAGCCCCCTGGACCTAGATCTCAGTATCCAAAGGCCACTACCATGTGTGGCCTCCAAAAATCCCAACACAATTCATGGCAATACATCTCTGCAGTAATTTCCAAACTCAGTCTCTAAGAAGACTCACACCAGAGTTCAAGCCAAGGTGGACCCAGTCATCTCTTCCATCAGCCAAACAAATGACCACAATTAAAACCAAAATACTCCCACATGGCTCTCAACTACTTCCACATAGACACTCATCATTACCTCTGGCTGGAAGTTTCCATGAGGGGCGCAGCTGAAGACAGTATCCAAAATATGCTCCCTACCCTCATTTGTCTAAAGTCAGGGTGGCTTGACAACCTATCTGTGAACAAGGAGTGATCAAATAGGCCTGCCATTAATACTGCTCTGCTTCTCCAATTTGAGCCTAATGTCTGTGGGGTTTAGTTTCCTCCAGTTCTCAGCAACATTGTAAATTCTTCCACCTTTGTTTTCACCGGCACTTGGACGAAGGCAGGAACTCCGGATGGCTAAAGAAAATCCTGTAGCATTTCACTAAGAAAACAACCTTCTGAACAATTTTAGTACATTATCTCAAGGTTTTTTACATTTGAAATAAGCCTTAATAGTACTCATTACTCATCAGCCTGCAGGTGTGGGAGACCCATTGTAGTTACTGGCCTTGGAAATGATCAAACTTCAGGGATGCCAGTGGCATCTTCTGCCAGCTGTAGCATCCTGGGCAGCCCCAGATGGCCCCAGGGAGAGTCCTGGGCTCAAACTTCTTCCGGGCACAGGGAGCAAAACCCTGCGAGACTGTGCCTCCAGGTCAGGTCTAGATTTGGGCTCACAGTGGTGATCCGCTCCCCCGGGCAGGGGGGCGGGGAAGAGCCCTCAACTGCCTCTTGGAAAATTCTTACTGCGCCATGATCGGCTTGGGCAGGTGGCAGCCGCCTTGTCATTTCACGCACCCTCCAGTATCGAAAAGTATTCAGTAATAGCCTTTTGCTGCAACTTTTTTCCTGATAATCCTTCTTCTTCTGAACTTTCTTTTTCTTTCTGACTAGAGTTTCTGTGCTTTTATCAACACATGCCCTAACTATTCTTGGTTCCACTGGGGTGCCTTTTTCTCTTATCAATTTACTTCTCACCCCTTCCATATTTTCATCACAAAGACAATACAACATTTCAAGACAAAACAAGACACAAACATACTGCATCAATCTTCTCCATTTTCTCGAAATGGTCATTTTTCCTATCGCCCTATCTGCCTAGGGACGAGCAGATTGCTCCCGTCCTATCTATGGACAGAAAGCTTTTTTCGACCCTTACCCGTGAGTGTCCCAGGGCTCCCCGTAACGGGCCACCATCTGCCGCAGTCCCGCTGCAGCAGAATAACCTGGGGGGTGACGAATAACTTGTGTATGTTGATGCAGCAGGAATGAGAGCCGTTTATTGTAAGATCTGAGCGATATTTATACATTTTACACAGCCTATCTCATTAGCATAAAATAGATACAGCAGTCAACCAATAAGGAATCTTCACACTTAATGGCTCGCTTTTGTTACTTCACAAACCACTCCCTCTGGCATTTTGCCAGGCACCATCCAGACTTGTTTACAGACTCTAACATTTCTCCAGCAAAATAACAGGTGCCAATCTGACTTGTTTACAGACCTTAACAGGTAAGAAGAAAGACTGACTCTGTCTTTGGTAAATTCAAACAAGTGAGACCACTGGGACTGGGATTGGTAATGGCTCTGGGTGCCTGGCTTCCTGGATCCCAAGTTCAGAGACTTTCATCACCAAGGAAGTGAGGTGTGGTCACTTCTTTCAGGAACTGAATGAGGTCACTGCCTTGGCTACCACTTTGTCCTAACAGTTGCTTCCAAGGGTTCCATGAGATGGAGGCTGCCCCTACTTCCTGTGACAATTTCATATGTTAGAATGGTATATCAACCATACGCACCTGGGAAGAGCTTTCCACACAGGCCTGGTTTGGTCTACTCTACATTAAGAAGAGTGAGGCTGATTCAGACACATTCCTTCATCCTTCCAGGTTGTTTGCCATGGAGATGTCTTTTGCTCTCTCAGGTCCTTCATAGCTGCCTACATCTTCTCCAGAGATCATTTCTGCACGTACCTTTGATGTTCTCAGCAGGTGGAAGATCCCATACATTCTTGTATTGTAAGACCAACACTGTCGCTGCTCTTCAGCAAAGTTAGATTGAGGGAACAGTATGATTAGTGTTATTAACATGTTCGATATGGGTTAGGAACCATTCTGCTGCATGAATAATGGTATTGGAAACCTGTGATATTTACAAGAATATAGAGGTGAAATATATGTACGAAAACAGAAATCTAAGTAAGATTTGAAGCCCAGAAGGTCATTTGTCCCTTGATTGGGATACTTAGCGTTGAATTACATTCTGCACAGATGTTTCAGATAAATCGATATAAAATGGCATAGGACCTTTCACCTTGGATGATTGAATGTAGAAGAGAACATCCAGTCAAAAAGTGATAGTGGGTAGGATTAGGAAGATAGTCGGTAGGTTTAGGAAGAAGAATGAGTGTAGGATTTGGAACAAAAGTTCTTTAGAAGTAGGGTATCGCTAAGAGAGTGAATGTAAATATCAGCACATGTGACGAGGAAGTCACAATGATTAACTGGGGAAAATATGTAGGAAAGCAGATATCAATAGAGACATTACAAAATCAGGCAAAGTATAAAGTGAGTGACAGGATTAGACATTTTCAACATGGTTGAGTTTGAATATATAATCTTTGGAAAAAACAAATATGTAGTCACCAATAGGATTTTCATTTGAGAGCATTAGGCAACCTGGACATGGATGTTTTTAGTAATCCATGTTCACTTTCCATTTAGGTTTTGTACAATCATAAGTGTGACCTTTGCTTTTTGTGTCCAGAATATTACTGTGATAAAATGTATATGTAGATCAGGTGACATGAGTATTTCTTCCACCATTTCTGGGAGCTATATTTTGAGGACGTATAAATTAGTATTGGGGGTACAAAGAGGTGTACCTGTGTCTATGAATATAGAGATAATTCGTGAATAGACTGTACTGTGAATAAATAATATAACTGGTTCCACTTTAAATAATGGATTGAATTGATATCTGAAACTAAGTAAGAAATCTTATATTTATATAGAACCATTCATTCCAACCAGTTACACATCTAATGGTAATATTAGTGTTATGGTTTATTGTGACGGGTTTGTGAGTTTTGCTTCAAATGTGATAATGGAAATCGAAAATAATGTGTTTGGAAAGAAGTCTCATGAAAAGAGCAGTCAAGAAACATGGAGGAATACATGTGTTCTCAAGCAGGAAGTGATTGAAAGTGAAACAAATGCCTATAAATTTGCGAAATTTTGATGAGACATATATGCTATGATGTGCATAAACTGAAGAAATAGTAATGTACCAGTGTTGAATAAAAATGAACGTCAAAATGCACATCATGTCTACTTGCATTGATGTTCAACTGGGTCAGTTACTGTAGAAATATTAGGATTTTGGGGGGGGATTAATAATACAATTTATTTTAGCACTAGCATGCCACAGAATGTAGAGGAAAGATCAATGGATTTTTAGTTATAGCACTAATAATCTAACATTTAGTGACTATTTTGGATAGTCTAAAATTACATAAGGCTATGTAACATAATTTTTTTTATTTAACATTCATCAAAGCTTGGAATTTTCATAATATTTCTTCTTTTTTATTTTTTATTTTTTCAGTTGTTGATTGACCTTCATTTTGTTTATTTGTATGTGGTGCTGAGAATAGAACCATGTGCCTTACACATGCTAGAAAAGCATGTTACCACTGAGCCACAAACCCAGCCCCTCCACTTTTATCTTAACATCATACACTCATGTCCCTCTTCTTTACTCACTTTCTTCCCCATTTTCCCCCTTCTCTCCCTTCCTTTTTCGTTTCCCCTCCATATCTATTTTTCTCTCATGTCATTACAAACAGTAGTATGCTATGAAATTTAAGTTTAAGACTGTTTTTTATAGTCATTCTTTTTCTTGAGAAAATCTAAAAATTATAATCACCTGATAGATATATTACAATACATTTATTACACATATGTATCTATATTCATGAATATGCATTACATATATTATATATATATACATATATATTTAAAAGTACTTTGATTTTCTTGTTAGAAATAATATAGACCAAGTCTTTCTTAATTCTCAATTCTTCCATAATTAACATCTTACAGTGAAAATCAAATAAACATATTTAAGTAAAAAGGTATCATTCTTATTTATCAATACTGATAATTTAAGGTTTTATATCACATTAAGCTGTAATATGGCATATTAACTCTTATGAATTAGAGAAATTTTATTTGAACAACCTATTATTTAAGGACCATATGCACTGACATTTTAAATGGCGTTCTTGTGATTTCTATTTCTATCAATTGTGTATTAATTGCCAAATACTTATTTTAGTACTTTTCATGTTCATAATTGATATAAAGTCAATTGTTTAATTCTTCTTGTAAGTAGTTACTTATAACAGTAGGGACATTATTAATAATACAACATCTTTATAAGAAAAATGGTACAAATTTATTTTCATGCAAAATTAAGAATAATTGCATGCTCTAAATGTTTGATTGTTGATACTTATAATAAAGAGCTTTTGATGAGTCTCTTCCCCAGTAAAACATAAAATGCAAAGATAATGTCCAAATAAAGATAAGAAAAATACACATTATCAGCTAGAAACTATTAAATAAAAGAAGAAAAGAACAATCCAGCACATTGTACGAACTTGTCAGATGAGGTAGTATTCTGGAAGAATAGCCTAAGACTAGACCTTGTCCATGTCAAAATATTCACGAAAAAAATGAAGTATGAAAAGTGTAGAAAATGCTATGAATTTTTCATGAAGATAGGTGAATTATCCTTTCATCTCAATTTATGTGCATTTTCTGGTAAAATAAATTTGTGATATTTACAACTACACAAAACAAAGTTTCTGCATAGCAAAATGAATACATCTGAACCCATTTTTAGCTGATTTCTTCCCACTAAATTTGAAACCTTTATTTATTTATTTATTTATTTTTATTGGTTGTTCAAAACATTACAAAGCTCAAGATATATCATCTTTCATACATTTGACTCAATTGGGTTATGAACTCCCATTTTTTCCCCAAATACGAATTGTAGAATCACATCGGTTACACATTCACACTTTTACATAATGGCATATTAGTGACTGTTGTATTCTGCTACCTTTCCTATCCCCTACTATCCACCCTCTCCTCCCCTCCCATCTTCCATCTCTACCTCATCTGCTATTGTTCAATTCTCTCCATTGTTTCCCCCCCACTTCCCCTCACAACATTTTATATGCGATTTTGTGTAACATTGAGGGTCTCCTACAATTTTCATAAGCTTTCCCTTCTCTCTCCCTTTCTCTCCCCCCATTCGTCTTTGTTTAATGTTAATATTTTCCTCATGCTCTTCCTCCCTGTTCTGCTCTTATTTGCTCTCTTTATATCAGAGAAGACATTTGGCATTTATTTTTTAAGGACTGGTTAGCTTCGCTTAACATAATATGCTCTAATGCCATCCATTTCCCTGCAAATTCTATGATTTTGTCATTTTTGTGCTGTGTAATACTCCATTGTGTATAGATGCCACATTTTTTTATCCATTAATCTATTGAAGGGCATCTAAGTTGGTTCCACAGTCTAGCTATTGTGAATTGTGCCGCTATGATCATTGATGTGGCAGTATCCCTATAGTACGCTCTTTTAAGATCCTCAGGGAACAGTCCAAGAAGGGTGATAGCTGGGTCAAATGGTGGATCCATTTCCAGCTTTCCCAGGAATATCCATACTTCTTTCAAAATTGGCCTCACCAATTTGCAGTCCCACCAGCAGTGTACAAGTGTACACTTTTCCCCACATCCTCGCCAACACTTATTGTTGTTTGACTTCATAATGGCTGCTCATCTTACTGGAGTAAGATGGTATCTTAAGGTGGTTTTGATTTGCATTTCTCAGACTGCTAGAGATGGTGAGCATTTTTTCATGTACTTGTTGATTGATTGTATGTCCTCCTCTGTGAAGTGTCTGATTAGGTCCTCGGCCCATTTGTTGATTGGGTTATTTGTTATCTTATTGTTTAATATTTTGAGTTCTTTGTATATTCTGCATATTAGGGCTCTATCTGAAGTGTGAGGGGTAAAAATTTGTTCCCAGGATGTAGGCTCTCTATTTACTTCTCTTATTGTTTCTCTTCTTGAGAAAAAAACTTTTTAGTTTAAGTAAGTCCCATTTGTTTTTTTCTTGTTATTAACTCTTGGGCTATTGATGTCTTATTAAAGAATTTGGAGCCTGACCCCACAGTATATAGATCGTAGCCAACTTTTTCTTCTATGAGACGCAGTGTCTCTGATTTGATATCTAGCTCCTTGATCTATTTTGATTTAACTTTTGTGCATGGTGAGAAAACGGGATTCAGTTTCATTTTGTTGCATATGGATTTCTAATTTTCCCTGCACCATTTGTTGAAGATGCTATCCTTCATCCATTGCATGTTTATAGCCACTTTATCAAATATAAGAAAGTTGTAATTTTGTGGATTGGTTTCTCTGTCCTCCATTCTATACCATTTGTCCACCTGCCTGTTTTCATACCAGTACCACACTGTTTTTGTTACTATTGCTTTGTAGTAAAGTTTGAACTCTGGTATCGCTATACCTCCCGATTCACACTTCCTGCTTAGAATTTCTTTTGCTATTCTGTGTCTTTTGTTTTTCTATATGAATTTCATGATTGCTTTATCATTTCTACAAGAAATGCCATTGGGATTTTGATTGGCATTGCGTTAAACCTGTATAGAACTTTGGGTAATTTCGCCATTTTGATGAATTTAGTTCTGCCTATCCATGAACAGGGTACATTTTTCCATCTTCTAAGATCTTTTTCTATCTCTCTCTTTAGGGTTCTGTGGTTTTCACCTCTTTTGTTAGGTTGATTTCCAAGTATCTTATTTTCTTTGAGGATATTGTGAATGGAGTGGTTTTCCTCATTTCAATTTCAGAAGTTTTGTTGCTGATATACAGGAATGCCTTTGATTTATGCGTGTTGGTTTTATATCCTTCATTTATTAACTCTAGCAGTTTCTTTGTAGACCCTTTTGGGTCTGTTAAATATATTACCATGTCATCCACAAATAGCGATAATTCAAGTTCTTCTTTTCCTATTTTTATGCCTTTAATTTCTTTTGTCTGTCTAATTTCTCTGGCTAGTATTTCAAGAACTAAATTGAATAGACGTGGTGATAGAGGGCATCCCTGTCTTGTTCCAGATTTCAGAGGGAATGCCTTCAGTTTTCTCCATTTAGGATGATCCTAGCCTGAGGTTTAGCATATATAGCTTTTACAATGTTGAGGTAAGTTCCTGTTATTTCTAGTTTTTCTAGTGTTTTGAACATAAAGGGATGCTGAACTGTGTCGAATGTTTTTACTACATCTATCGAGATGATCATATGGTTCTTGTCCTTAAGTCTATTGATGTGGTGAATAGCATTTATTGATTTCCGTATATTGAACCAGCCTTGCATTCCAGGGAAGAATCCTACTTGATCATGGTGCACAACTATTTTGATATGCTTTTGGATTCAATTCACACGGATTTCATTGAGAATTTTTGCATCCAAGTTCATTAGAGATATTGGTTGTAGTTTTCTTTTTTGAAGTGTCTTTGTCTGGTTTTGGGATCAGGGTGATTTTGGACTCCGAGAATGAATTTGGAAGCGCTCCTTATTTTTCTATTTCTTGATATAGCTTGAAAAGTATTGGTACTAATTCTTCTTTGAAGGTTTTTTTGAACTCTGCTCTATACCCATCAGGTCCAGGGCTTTTTTTGGTTGGTAGTATTTTGATGGCTTCTTCTATTTCTTCCTTTGTTTTTGGTCTGTTTAAATTGTGTGTGTCTTCCTGTCTGAATCTGGGCAGATCGTATGACTTAAGAAATTTGTCGATATTTTAACTATCTTCTATTTTATTGGAATATAGGGTTTCAAAATACTTTCTAATTATCTTCTGTATTTGTGTACTGTCTGTTGTGATATTGTCTTTTTCATTCCATATGTTAGTAATTTCAGTTGTCTCTCTTCTTCTCATCCTTAGCATGGCTAAGGGCCTGTAAATCTTATTTATTTTTTCAAAGAACCAACTTTTAGTTTTATCAATTTTTTCAATGATTTTTTTTGTTTCAATTTCGTTGATTTCTGCTCTAATTTTAATTATTTCTTGTCTTCTACTACATTTGCTGTTGTTTTGCTCTTCCTTTTCTAGGTTTTTGATGTGTACTGTGAGTTTATTTATTTGTTGTTTTATTCTTTTTTTGAGGAAAGAACTCCAAGAAATGAATTTCGCTCTTAAAACTGCCTTCTTTGTGTCCCATAGATTCCAGTACGATGTATCTGTATTGTCATTTGATTCTAAAAATATTTTTATCTCCTCCTTTATGTCTTCTGTAACCCATTGATCATTCAGTAGAATATTGTTCATTTTCCATGTGATGTAGGATTTTTCCTTCCTTCTTTTATCATTGATTTCCAGTTTCATTCCATTATGATCAGATATGGTGCATGGTATTTTCTCCACGCCTTTATATTTACTAAGAGTTGCCCAATGGCATAATATATGGTCTAACTTGGAGTAGGATCCATGTGCTGCTGAGAATAAAGTGTATCCACTTGATGATGGTTGATGTATTCTATATATGTCGGTTACATCAAGGTTATTGATTGTGCTGTTGAATTCTATAGTTTCTTTATTCAGTTTTTTATAGAGGATCTGTCTAATGGCGAGAGCGGTGTGTTGAAGTCACCCATAATTATTGTGTTGTAGTCTATTTGACTCTTGAACTTGAGGCGAGTTTGTTTTATGAGCATTGCAGCTCAATTGTTTGGTGCATACCAATTGATAATTGTTATGTCTTGTTGGTGGATGGTTCCTTTTAACAATATATAGTGTCCTACTTTATCCCTTTTGATTAATGTAGGTTTGAAGTTGATTTTATATGATATGAGTATGGCCACTCCTGCTTGCTTCCGAGGGCCATATGAGTGGTATGATTTTTCCCAACCTTTCACTTTCAGCCTGTGTATGTCTTTACCTTTCATATGAGTCTCTCGAAGGCAGCATATTGTTGGATTTATTTTTTTGATCCAGGTTACTAGCCTATGTCTCTTGATTGGTGAGTTTAGATTTTTAACATTTAAGGTTACAATTGAAATATGATTTGTACTTCCAGTCATGTTTATTTATTTATTTATTTTAATTTGTGTAGTTTTTACTTTTTGGTTTTTTTCTTACCCCTTTACTGAGATACATCCCGCTGTTAGTTTTGGGCACTATTTTTCAATTCCTCTTCTTGTAGTATTTTGCTCAAAATGCTTTGCAGTGCTGGTGTTCTGTCTGCGAATTCTTTTAGCTTTTATTTATCAGGAAGGACTTAATTTCATTGTCAAATCTGAAGCTTAATTTTGTTGGATACAGTATTCTTGGTTGGAATCCATTATTTTTCAGTGTTTGAAATACATTGTTCAAAGATCTTCTCGCTTTCAATGTCTGTGATGAAAAATCAATTGTTAACCTTATTGGTTTACCCCTGAATGTTATCTGCCTACTTTCTTTCGTAGCTTTTAATATTCTCTCCTTGTTCTGTATGTTGGCTATCTTCATAATTATATGTCTTGGAGTTTGTCTATTATGGTTTTGAATGTTTGAGGTCCTGTAGGCTTCCAGGATATGGCAATCCATTCCATCTTTCATCTCTGGGAAGTTTTCTAGAATTATTTCATTTAATATGTTGTTCATTCATTCGGTTTGAATTTCTATGCCTTCTTCTATCCCGATGACTCCCAATTTTGTTTTTTTTATGACATCCCATATCTCTTGAATAGTTGCTCATGGGATTTAAGCATGTTTTCTGTGTTGACTATATTCTTTTCAAGTTGACAAACTTTGTCTTCATTATCTGATGTTCTGACTTCTACTTGATCTAGTCTATTTGTAATATTCTTGTTTGAGTTTTTAATTTGGTTTATAGTTTCCTGCATTTCTAGAATTACTGTATGATTTTTTAAAAGATCTCTATCTCCTGGTAAAGCTTGTTCTTTGCCATTTGAATTTGTTTGTTTAATTCATTTTCGAAATGTACTTTTATCCTTAGACTTGCTGCCTCATGTCTTCTCTCTTATTCCTTTCCATCTGAGTTAGGTATGACTTAAGTTTTTTCCCTATCCCTGTTTCTGATGCTTCTAGGTTCTCCTGTAGTATTAAGTTGTCCTTCATTGTTTGTACACCTTGTTTTCCCTTGTTTTTTCATGTTGTTCACGTCATTTTCCAGCTCTATTTGATTGCTGTGTTTCTGCTCTCTTCCATAGATTTGTTATGGGTTTATATATCTCTGTTTTCTCTCCTTTGTGTTGGTAGACTATGCCTGCTTAAGTGGATTCCACTGTTAAGGAATTCTGACGGCCGAGCTCCAGTGATGTCACCTCTCTGCTGTGGTGGGCCCCAGGCTCCTTGCCGGAGGGTCCGAATTGGGTGGGTGGACTGGATTGTCTCTGGTTGGTTTCAGCTCCCGGTCGCTGGCAGGCCGGCAGTCTCCAGCCACCCAGTAGCGTGGGCAGCTTGTGGTCTGTCTTCAGCTGGTGGGTGATCTCTTGCCACACAGTTGCGCGTTCGGTCGCCGGCAGGCGCGCGTTCTCCAGCCGTCAAGACATAGCGTCAGCAGGTGGGCTGGCGCCAGCAGGAAGGTGGTCTCCCGTTGCCCAGTCACACTGGCAGTGGGCCGGCGTTCTCCAGCCAGCCAGTCAGGAGGGCCTGGCCTCTAGTCCCCTGGTTTATCCTGCTAGTCCTGATTTCTCCTGCTAGACCAGATTTCTCCTGAGTGATGCTTCTTGGCAGCTCAAACTGTTCTCTGGGTCTGCCGTTTGTTGGGTGGGGAGGGTGTCTATTGGGAACCCTGGAACTCTATTGTTTTAATTTTTTTCGCTTGCCCATCGCCCCGCACTGGCTAGACAAGTTTCATTTTTGCCGCTGATGGGAAGGGGAGATGAAGGTCAGGTGCCTCTAGTTTTCCCCCAGTCTTTATGCAGACTTGCTCTGATTATTCCTCCCCCAAAAGCCTAGGAGATATTTTATGCGAATTCCCCTCTGTATGTGAGATGAGCTGAGAAACACACACCTGTTTTATTCTTGCAATCTGTCAGGGAGTGGTGGTGGTTACTTCAGCTCTCCAAGATGGTGGCTGTTGGTTTCCTTTGTGGAGTTTCTGCTTTGGGGCATAGAAATGTACTGCTAACTTCCCCGTCTGAAATCCCGAATTCAGCTGGGGGCTCAGTGGATGCTCAGCCAGCAGGATTCCACAGAATCCGCAGCAACGTTTCTCCCTGCTTGCTGGTCGCTTCTGGGTGGTGCCTCACCATTTGTAGACACAGGGCAGGTCACGCGGATCAATGAGAATGGATCTCCAGTTGCACAAGTGGCTTGTGTTTGAGACTCAATTACCGGACCTCGGTGGTGGAAATCATTCTTCTAGGTTTCGGTCAACACCCATTTTCCTGTAAGATCCTAACAAGATAGTTTTTCATTGCTCTAACTCGTTATTCACTTGCGCAGTGGCAGGGTACACTGGGTGTGATACACTGTCTTCACAGCCATCTTGCAATGCCGAAATATTAGGATTTGGATGCACCATTTACTGAAAACTGTTTCAGTACTAGGAAAAAATATGTATTTCAGGTGGATGAATATTTCTGAGAATAATTTTTTAAAAATTGGATTATAAATCCACATACATGAATATGAATGAATTTAGGGAGTGCAAAATAAGACACAAATATTTCATATTTTGAAAAATCTGGAGAGTATATATATATATATATATATATATATATATATATACACACACACACACACACACACAGACATTAAAAACTAGCAATATATATGCCAATCAAAATTCATCATGAAATACATATCATCCACAGACCCAAAAATATTCATATACTGAACATGGATTTATGTATAATGTTGTTCAACTAGGAGGCTTACCCATAGGTTGAATTTTCAGTTCCAACAGCATTTAGGAGGAGTGATCTCTTCTCACAATTTGTATTTGCCAAGTCAGTCACCTCACAAAAATGTACGTGTGATACCAGGTACAATTCTATATGTGCATATAAAATTACATGTGCTGAATAGGCTACAGAGAAAAGGAGACAGGAATTCACATATTTGTTAACTTTCAAAACACACGGAGAACTATTTCAACAAAAAAAATGACTAGATTTATAACTCCTACCCTATATAATGCAACAGGCAATTCCAACTATACACCATGCCTCCTCTGAACTGCTTGTATTTCTATTCTGTTTTGGTTATTATTCTCTATCATATTACGATTAGTAGTCAGAGTCTAGTATGGTAGGGGTTAGAGTCAGGGATTCAGTATTTCGAATGGAAATTTGGAAAATGTATCCAATGTGTATGCAAATATGTGCCACACAAAATCTTCCCACTCCTCCAGAACAATGGCTTGACATTATCCTCGCCCCAAGTAAGACATAATTAGAGGAGAAGAATTAGAAAATCAGTGAATACTTCTCTGGAATGTAATATGCTAAGAAGTTCACTACCTTGAAGGTGGTACAGGAGTTTCCAAAAGTAAGGGACAGGGTGAACACTCCATAAACATGGAGCTCTGCTGGCCTAAAGACTTCTTGAGAAATTTCCTCTGAGATTGGGCACTTGAAACATATGTTGTTATGAGGAGCTTTAGCTTCCTTTGTAGTGAGATCATCAAAGCTGGGTCTGCACCTATGTGACCTGTAAAACATAGTTTCTTATTTTCCAATTAACATGAGACACCAGTCCTGAATTTGATCTTTGTAGGTAAACTGTGGCCACTGGGTTCTAAGTGTCTCCCTGTGTGGACTGTGAAGCCATTTGTTCATCCTCCAATTTTCATGGTGTTTCTTGCTGCTGTATTTGCTTATGAAGTAAAAAAAAGATCACCTGGGACACAGTGCTTGAGGGAGTTCTGTCACGTGTGGTGGGTCAGGGTCTGCAAGAGAATATACCAACAATGCTTCTATTCCACATAGCTTTTCCCCTTGACCACAGCAACATAATTCTCAACATTGCCCTGAAACCTCTCTATATAACAAGATACCATTACATATAAGGGTCTGCTGGCTGCACCATGTCAGTCACAAGGCATTTGGAAGCCAATGGAAGATCAACATGGCCCCACCACAGATGTTTTATCACACACCTCCCCTCCTCTGATCTAGGCCCACTACTCAGCAGGCTCCAATTTACTGGCATCTCTGTTATACACCATTTTGATGAAACCTAGTCAATCAAGGCACTGTCTGGTATACTCATGATCAGCAACCGGTTTTCCAAATTTTCTCCAGTGCCACCTGGTCATGGAAATTTCAATAATTTTATTGTATTTATCTAGCCATTTTTCACGGATGAAGATGGAGGCACTGTGGATTTCAATTTGTACAGGAACCATTAAATGATGAGAAACCTCATTTCGATGAATGCTCTGTAGAACTGTTAAAGACAAGGCTTCCCAGGGAGTGGCCAAAAAGTCACATGAAATCAGACCCATTGAGGTCTACAATGTGAGGTCCATGTGTGTTTTGACTGTCACCTATGCCTACCAAGTCTTTCAGAAAAAAAAATCATGTGGTATCCTGGCTGAGATTCCCAGTGCTCTGTGGAAAGCCACCCTGGGCCTAGATCTCAGTTTCCAAGGGAGACTCTCATGCGTGCCCTCCTAGAATCCCAACACAATTCATGGCACAAGTTCTCTGAGATCAGATCCAGAATGCACTCTCTAAGTGTAATCACACCAGAGTTCAAGCCCATGTGGACCCAGGCATCTCCTTTAACAGCCACATAATGACCACAATTAAACCAAAACACTCCCACATGGCCCTCATCTTTTTCCATATAGATACTCATCATAACCTCTGGCTGGAGGTTTCCATGAGGGGCACATTCCAAGACAGTGTCCAAAATAAGCTCCCTTGCCCCTCATTTGCCTAAAGTCAGGGTGGCCTGGACATACTTCCTGTGAACCCGGAGTGATCAAATAGGCATGCCGTTAATACTGCACCGCTTCTTCAATTTGAGGCCTACTGAGTTAGAGGTATAGATTCTTTATGTAAATTAGAGTCATGAGAAAACCCAAGCACCTTTGCAGGGCTTTGAAGAACTCAATTGACAAAAAGGATCCCTATTCTCACTTGATAGAGGTCAGGAACCTCACAGAGGAAAGCGAGACTTTATCCACAATGACTGGTGTATTTGCCATTTTGGTTTTGGATGCACACATGGGATCTTTCTTTAGATCCATCTGGTGCTGAGAATCTAAGCCACAACCTCACACAGGGCCAAGATGCTAATTCAGACACATCCCTTTCCAAAGCAATTAAGCAAAGAGCCACAGGTGATGCCCAATCATTTCCATTTGAAAACTGTTTACTTCAGGTTTCACAAAGGGGTGGCCAGAGCAAGAACTTCCTGACATTCAGTTCATCAGAACAATATATAAGCAAAATGCCCAAAGCAGGGTTTTTCCACTGAGATTTTCCTGGTCACACTGATATCTGAGTTTTTTGAGATGCTCGCCATTACCTTCAGCTATCCAGTACATGGCCATGTCACAGAGCTTGGAGGTGGTATATATGTTGGACACAAAACCATGATCCTATTCTGGAGAGTGAACAGAGTTCATGAATAAACCTGGAAATTAGGAATGTATTAGGTTATGCCCATCTTTAAGTAAAGCCGCAAACCATTCATAAATTGGGCAGGATGAAATGGGAAGCTTTCTACTAGACAGGACACATCCATTGATGCACTCTCTTTTCTAATGTCTACAACCACGGACACCATGGGATACACAGACATAGAAACACTCTCCTTTTCAAACGACTTACGAGAAACAGTTCACTCCAAACCAAACAAACCACCTTTTTTTCCTATTCTCACAACATGAGACAAAATCACAAACTCACAACCACACCCACAAAGGCACCTTTTTACCCTAAGTAGGTCTGTGACTCTATGGAGTGTCCTCTGACTGGTGGGCCACACAATGTTCCCCCGAAATGTCCTGTCCTGTCTCAGATATGGTCTCCTTGGCCATCTCTATGAAGTTGTCAGGAGCCAGCGGTGGGCCACTATCTGCTTTTTCAGGAAAGGCCCCTCTTCAGAGCTCTCTTGGCTTTTGGCCATTCTAACATCAGTAGGTACAAAGAAAGACTGACTCTGTCCTTGGTAATTCCAAACAAGTGAACCCACTGGGACTGGTACTGGGACTGGCTCTGTGTGCCTGGCTTCCAGGATCCTAAGTTCAGAGAGTTCCATCACCAAGAGAGTAAGGTGAGGTCACTTCCTTCAGGAACTGAATGAGGTCACTGCCTTGGCAAACACTTTATCCTAACAGTTGCTTCCAAGTGTCTCATTAGATGGAGGCTTCCCCTACTTCCTGTGAAACATTCACAAGTTAGAATGGTATATCAACCATAGGAACCCGGTAATTACTCTCCACACAGGCCTGGTTTGGTCCATCTCCTCTACATTGAGAAGAGAGGTTCTGATTCAGACACATCCCGTCATCCTGACCAGGTATTTTGCCATGGAAGATTACTTTTGCTTTCTCAGGTCCTCCATAGCTGACTACATATTCTCCAGGGATCATTTCTGCATTGAACTTGTGGTTCTCAACAGGTGAAAGATCCCCTACATTCCTGTATTGTAAGACCAACTCTGTCCCTGCTCTTCTTTAAATTTACATTGAGGGAACAGTGTATTGTTAGGGTTAATAAAATCTTTGATTTGGGTTAGAAATCATTCTGCTGGATGAATAATGGTATTGGGAACCTGCGATATTTTTAAAAATATAGAGGTGAAATATATAAATGAAAAAAGAAAGTCTAGGTAATTTTGAAGCCCAGAGGGGCAATGGGCCCTTCATTGGGATACTTAGCTTTGATTTACGTTGTGCACAGATATCTCAGATAAATCGATATACAATGGCATAGGACCTTGTTCCTTTTATGATTAAAATTCGAAGAGAACATCCAGTCAAAAAGGGATAGTAAGTAGGATTAGATAGATATTCGGTAGGTTAACAAAGAAGAGTGAGTATAGGATTTGGAACAAAAGTGCTTTAGCAATAGGGTTTGGGTTAAAGTGTGAAAGTAAATATCAGCACACTTGAAGGGTCAGTCACAATGATGAACAGTGGAAAATATGTAGGAAAGCAGATATCAATAGAGATATTACAAAATCAACAAATGGGCCAAGGACCTGAACAGACACTTCTCAGAAGAAGACATACAATCAATTAATAAGTACATGAAAAAATTCTCACCTTCTCTAGCAGTCAGAGAAATGCAAATCAAAACCACCCTAAGATACCATCTCACTCCAGTAAGATTGGCAGCCATTAGGATGTCAAACAATAATATGTGCTAGCGAGGATGTGGGGAAAAGGGTACACTTGTACATTGCTGGTGGGACTGCAAAATGGTGCGGCCATTATGGAAAGCAGTATGGAGATTCCTGGGAAAGCTGGGAATGGAACCACCATTTGACCCAGCTATCGCCCTCCTCGGACTATTCCCTGAGGACCATAAAAGAGCATGCTATAGGGATACCGCCACATCAATGATCATAGCAGCACAATTCACAATAGGCAGACTGTGGAACCAACCTAGATGCCCTTCAATAGATGAATGGATAAAAAATAATGTGGCATCTATACACAATGGAGTATTATGCAGCACTAAAAAATGACAAATTCATGGAATTTGCAGGGAAATGGATGGCATTAGAGCAGATTATGCTAAGTGAAGCTAGCCAATCCTTAAAATACAAATGCCAAATGTCTTCTTTGATTTAAGGAGAGCAATTAAGAACTGAACAGAGGGAAAGAGCATGAGGAAAATATTAACATTAAACTGAGACAAGTGATGGGAGGGAAAGGGAGAGAGAAGGGAAATTGCATGGAAACGGAAAGAACCCTCATCGTTATACGAAATCACATATACGAGGTTGTGAGGGGAAAGGGGGGGAAGGAAGAGAACGGAACAACAACAGATGAGGTAGAGAGGGAAGATGAAAGGGGAGGGGAGGGGGGATAGTAGGGGATAGAAAAGTCAGCAGAATACAACAGTCACTAATATGGCATTATGTAAACATTGTGAATGTGTAACTGATGTGATTCTGCAATCTGTATTTGGGGTAAAAATGGAAATGCATAACTCACTTGAATCAAATGTATGAAAGATGAAAAAAAAATTAAAAAAGTACTAAATTGGCTCATCGTAACAATAAAAAAAGAGATATTACAAAATCAGGCAAAGTATAAAGTGAGTGATATGATTAGATATTTGCAACAGGGTTGATTTTGAATATATAATCTTAGGAAGAAACATATATGTAGTCACCAATAGGATTGATATTTGAGAGCATTAGGCAACCTGAACATGGAAGTAATCCATGTTCACTTTCCATTTAGGCTTTAGTACAATAATAAGTGTGAACTTTGCATTTTGTGTCCAGAATATTACTGTGATAAAATGTATATGTAGATTAGGTGACATGAGTATTTCTTTCACCATTTCTGCGAGTAATATTTTGAAGACATATACATAAGTATTGGTTGTACAAAAAGCTGTACCCTGTGTCTATGAATATACAGATAATGCATGAATAGACCATACTGTGAATAAATAGTATAGCTGGTTCCACTTTAAATAATGGATTGAATTGATATTCACAAAGGAGTCGTCTGAGGCAAAAACCTTCCTGAAATTCAGGGCAACAGAACAATAGGTAAACAAAACGCACAAAGCAGGGTTTCTCCACTGAGACTTTCCTGTTCACACTGATATCTGAGTTTTCTGAGATGCTCGCCTTTCCCTTCAGCTATCCAGTACATAGCCATATCACATAGCTTGGAGGTAGTACATATCTTGGACACAAAACAATGAGGCAATTCTGGAGAGTGTCCAGAATTCAGGATGTAAACAGAAACTTTGAAAGATAGCAGGTGTTTCCCTTCAATAAGGAAAGCTGCAGTCCATTAATAAATCAGGCAGGATGAATGTTGCGAAGCTTTCTCCTAGACAGGACACATCCATTGATGCATTTTCTTTTCTAATGTCTACAACCACGGACAGAGTGGGATACACAGACATAGAAGCACTCGCCTTGTCAAAGGACTTACTAGAAACAGTCCATGCCAATTCAAACAAACAGCCTTTCTTACATCTTCTCAGAACTTGAGAAAAAACCATACACACACCTACACCCACAAAGGCACCTCCTTTGTGGAGTGTCCTCTGAATGGTGGGCCATACTATATTCCCCCAAAATGGCCTGTTGTATCTCAAATCTGGTCTCCTTGGCCAACTCTGTGCAGTTGTCAGGAGCCAGCGGTGAACCAATACCTGCTTTCTCAGAAAGGTCTTTCTTCAGAGCTTTCCTGGCATTTGGCCATTCTCACATCTGTTGGTACTAAGAAAGACTGACTCTGTGCTTGGTAAATTGAAACAAGTGAGACCACAGGGACTGGGACTGCGACTGGCTCTGGGTGCCTCTCTTCCTGGATCCCAAGTTCAGAGAGTTCCATCACCAAGGAAGTGAAGTGAGGTCACTTCCTTCAGGAACAGAATGAGGTCACTGCCTTGGCAACCTCTTTGTCCTAACAGTAACTTCTAAGGGTCCCATGAGATGGAGTCTGTCCCTTCTTTCTGTCACACTTTCACAAGTTAGAATGGTATATCAACCATAGGCACCTGGGAAGAGCTCTCCACACAGGCCTGATTTGGTCCATCTTCTCTACATTTAGAAGATAGAGGTTGATTCAGACACATCCATTCATCTTGACCAGGTTGTTTACCATAAAAGATGACTTTTCCTCTCTCAGGTCCTTCATAGCTGCTTATATCTTCTCCAGGGATCATTTCTGCATGGACCTTTGATGTTCTCAGAAGGTGGAAGATCCCCTACATTCCTGTATTGTAAGACCAACTCTGTCCCTCCTCTTTTGTAAAGTTAGATTGAGGGAACAGTGTATGTTTAGGGTTAATAACATGTTTTTTTGGGGTTAGGAATCTCTCTGCCCCATGAATAATGGTATTGGGAACCTGTGATATTTACAAGAATATATAGGTGAAATGTAAGTATGAAAACAGAAATCTAGGTAAGATTCGAAGTCAGAAGGGCATTGGGTCCTTGAGTGGGATTCTTAGGTTTGAATTATGTTCTGCATATATGTCTCCAACAAATTGAAATACAATGGTTTAGGACCTTATACCTTGGATGATTAATTGTCGAAGAGAACATCGAGTCAAAAAGCAATAGTCAGTAGGATTAGGAAGATAGTCAGTAGGTTTAGAAATAAGAGTGAGTATAGGATTTAGACCAAAATTTCTTTAGCAATAGGGTCTCGGGTAGACATTGAATGTAAATATCAGCATATGTGAAGTGTCAGACACAATGATGAACTGGGGAATATATGTAGGAAAGCAGATATCAATAGAGATATAAGGAAATCAGGCAAAGTATAAACTGAGTGATAGGATTAGACATTTTCAACAGGCTTGAAGTTGAATATATAATCTTAGAAAGAAACAAATATGTAGTCACCAATAGGATTTACATTTGAGAGCATTAGGCAACCTGGATATGGTTGTTTTTAGTAATCCATGCTCACTTTCCATTTAGGCTTTGATACAATCATGAGTATGACCTTTGTTTTTTGTGTCCAGAATATTATATTACTGTGATAAAAAAAGAAATATATATATATATATATATATATATATATATATATATATATATATATATATATGATAGATAGATAGATAAGGTGACATGTTTATTTCTTCTACCATTTTTGGGAGCAATGTTTTGAAGAGGTATAAATTAGTATTGGGGGAACAAAGAGGTGTACACTGTGTCTATGAATATAGAGATAATGCATTAATAGACCATACTGTGAATAAATAGCATACCTGGTTCCAACTTTAATAATGGATTGAATTGAAATGTGAATATGTACAGGAAATCTTATATTGATATTCACACATTCATTCCAACCACTTATACATCTAATGGTAATATTAATGTTATGGTTTATCTTGAAGAGTGTGTGGGTTTAGCTTCAAAATTGATTATGGAAATCGAAAATAATGTGTTTGGAAAGAAGTCTCATGAAAAGACCAGTCAAGTAACATGGAGGAATACATGTGTTCTGAAGCAGGAAGTGATTAAAAGTGAAACAAATTCCTATAAATTTCTGAACTTGTGAATGAAATATATAACCTATGATGTGCAAAAACTGAAGAAATAGTAATGTACCAGTGTTGAATTAAAATGAATGTCAAAATAGACATCATGTCCCATAGGAATATACTTGCATTGATGTTAAACTGGGTCAGTTACTGTAGAAATATTAGGATTTGTAAGCACCATTGACTGAAGTTAGTTTTCAGCACTGGGAAACAAATATGTATTTCAGGTAGATGATTATTTCTGAGAATAATCTTGTGAAAAGTTGATTATAAATCCACATACATGAACATGAATGAATTTACGGAGTGTATATAAGACAAATATATTTCATGTTTTATAAAATCTGTAGAGTGTATGTATATATATATATATATATATAGACAAAAAAACACAAAAATTCATTAAAAAGTATCAATATATATATGCCAATCGTAATTCATCATGTAATATATATCACCCTCAGATGCAAAAATATTTATTTTACTAAACATGTGTTTATGTATAATATTGTTCTAATAGGAAGCTAACCCATAGTTTGGATTTTCAGTTCCAACAGCGTTTAGGAGGACTGATCTCTTCTTACAATTTGTTTCTGCCAAGTCAGCCAACTCATAAAAATATACGTGTGATACCAAGTAGGAATCTATATGTGCATATAAAAAGTACATGTGCTGAGTAGGCTACAGAGAAAGGGAGACAGGAATTCACATATTTGTTAACTTTAAAAACGCATGGAGAGAGCTGGGGATGTGGCTCAAGTCGTAGTGCGCTCGCCTTGCATGCGTGCGGCATGGGTTCGATTCTCAGCACCACGTGCAAACAAAGATGTTGTGTCCGCCGATAACTAAAAAAATAAATATTATAGAATTCTCTCTCTCCTCTCTAACTCTCTCTTTAAAAAAAAAACACATGGAGGACTATTTCAATTAAAAATTGAGTAGATTTATAAAACCGACCCTTTATCATGCAAGAGGGAAGTCCAACTATACACCATGCCTCCTCTGAACTGCTTGTATTTTCATTTTTTTTTGTTTATTTTTCTCCATCATATTAGGATTAGTAGTCAGAGTCTAGTAGGGTATGAGTTAGTGTCAGGGATTCAGTATTTCGAATGGAAAATTGGAAAATGGATCAATGTGTATGCAAATGTGTACTACAAAAAAATTTTCCCACTCTCATTCAGAACAATGCCTTGACATTACCTTCACCCCAAGTAAGACACAATTAGAGGAGAAGAGTTAGAAAATCTTTGAATACATATCTGAAATTGAAAATGCTTAGGGTTCACAACTTTGGAGATTGTAGAGGAGTTTCCAAAAGTAAGGGACAGTGTAAAAACTCTACAAACATGGAGATTTGCCTGCCTAAAGACGTCTGGAGAAACTGTCTCTAGGTTGGGCACTTGAAATATATGTTTTTGTGAGGATCTTTAGCTTCCTTTCCAGTGAGACCATCAAAGCTGCGTCTTCATCTCTGTGATCTGGAGGACATGGTTTATAATTTTCCAATAAACATGAAGCAGCAGTGCTGAATTCTCTCTTGTATGTAAACTGTGGCCACTGGGGGCTAAGTGTCTCCCCATATGGACTGCGAAGCCATTTTATCATCCTCCACTTTTCCTAATGTTTCTTCCTGCTGCACTCGGAGTTTGGTATTTGCTTCACGAAATACAAGGAGTTCAACTGGGACAGAGTGTTGCCGCGAGTTCTGTCACGTGTGGTGGATCAGGGTCTGCAGGAGAATGCACCAACAGGGCTTGTATACCACATAGGATGCCCCCTTGACCATAGCAACCTGATTCTGAACATTGCACTGAAACCTCTCCATATAACAAGTTGCCTTTACATATAAGGGTCTGCTGGCTGCACCATGTCAGTCACAAGCCATTTGGAAGCCAATGGCAGATCCACATGGCCCAACCTCAGATGTTTTATCACACATTTGCTCACCACTGCTCTAGGCCCACTACTCAGCAGGATCCAAATTATTGAGATCTCTGTTCTACACCATTTTCATCAAAACCAGTCAATCAAGGCACTGTCTGGTACACTCGTGATCAGCAACAGGACATCCAAATGTTCTTCATTGCCACCTGGTCATTGGAATTTCAAAAATTTCATGGTATTTATCTAGCCAATTTTCAATTATGAAGTTGGAAGCACTATGGCTTTCAAATCATTCAGGAATCATTCAATGGTGATGAAGCTCATTTCAATGAAAAATTTGAAGAACTCTCACAGGCAAGGCTTCCCAAAGAGTGGCCTAAAAGTCACATGAATCCAGGCCCATCGAGGTCTACAATTGAGGTCCATGTGTGTTTTGACTAGCAAATATGGCTTCCAAGTCTTTCAGAAAAAAATAATTTGATATCCTGGCTGAGATTCCCAGTGCTCTGTGGAAAGCCACCCTAGGACTAGATCTCAGTTTCCAACGGAGACTCTCATGCATGGCCTCCTAAATTCTTAACACAATTCATGGCAATACTTCTTTGATGATTGATCCAGAACTGAGTGTTTAAGGGGAATGACACCAGAGTTCAAGCCCAGGTGGATCCAGTCATCTCTTCCAACTGCCACACGAATGACTACAATTAAAACCAAAACACTTCCACATGGTCCTCACCTTCTTCCAGAGAGACACTCATCATTACCTCTGGCTGGAGTTTTTCATGTGGGACGCATCCCAAGAGAGTGTCCGAAATAATCTTCCTTGCCCCTCATTTGCCTAAAGTCAGGGTGGCATGGTCACCCTTCCTGTGAACCTGGAGTGATCCAATAGGCCTGCTTCTCCAATTTGAGGCCTACTGACTCTCAGGGATAGATTCTTTAAGTGATTTGGAGTCACAAGAAAACACAAGCACCTCTGCAGTTCTTCAAAGAACTCATTTGACCTAAAGGATCCCTATTCTCACTTGATAGAGGTCAGAATCCTAACAGAGGAAGGCAAGAGACTCATCAACAATGACAGATTTTGGCCATTTTTGTTTTGATTGCACACATGCAATCTATCTTTAGATCCATCATGTGCTGAGAATCTAAGCCACAACCTCATACAGGGCCAAGAGGCTGATTTAGACACATCCTTTTACAAGCAATTAAGCAAAGATCCACAGGTGATGCCCATTCATTTCCATTTGAAAACTGTTTTCTTCAGGCTTCACAAAGGGGTGGCCTGAGGCAAAGACCTTCCTGACATTCAGGACAACAGAACCATAGGTAAGCAAATGAACCAAAGCAGGGTTTCTCCACTGAGAATTTCCGGGTCACACTGATATCTGAGTTTTCTAAGATGTTCCCATTCTCTACAGCTATCAAGTATATGGACATGTCTCAGAGCTTGGAGGTGGTACATATCTTGGAAACAAAACCATGAGACTATTCTGGAGAGTGGCCAGAATTCAGGAAGAAAACAGGAACTTAGGAATTTAGTAGGTGTTGCCCATCCATAAGGCAAACCAAAGTCCATTCTTCAATTAGGCAGGATGAATGCTGGGAAGTTTTCTACTAGACAGGACACATCCTTTGATGCCTTCTCTTTTCTAATGTCTACAACCACGGACACAGTGGGATACTCAAGACTTAGAAACACTAGCCTTGTCAAACGACTTACTAGAAACAGTCCACTCCAACCCAAAAAAACTGCCTTTTCTATCTATTCTCAGAACATGAGAGAAAAGCACAAACTCACTGAACACCCACAAAGGCACCTCCTTAACCCAAGTAGGTCTGTGACTATCTGGAGTGTCCTCTAACTGGTGGGCCATACTATGTTCCCCTGAAATGGCCTGTCCTTTCTCAGATCTGGTCTCCTTGGCCAACACTGTGAAGTTGTCAGGAGCCAGTGGTGAACCAATACCTGCTTTCTCAGGAAAGGCCCCTCTTCAGAGCTCTTCTGCCATTTGACAATCCTCATATCAGTCGGTACCAAGGAAGACTGACTCTGTCCTTGGTAAATCCAAACAAGTGAGACCACTGGGACTGGGACTGGGACTGGTTCTGGGTGCCTGGCTTCCTGCATCACAATTTCAGATTTTTTGATCACCAAGGAAGAGAGGTGAGGTCACTTTCTTTAGGAACTGAATGAGGTCACTACCTTGGCCACCACTTTGTCCTAACAGTTGCTTCGAAAGGTCCCATGAAATTGAGGCTGCCCCTACTTCCTTTGACACTTTCAAAAGTTAGAATGGTATATCAACCATAGGCACCTGTAAACAGCTCTCCACACAGGCATGGTTTCATCAGTTCTCTACATTACGAAAGGAGAGGCTGATTCAGACACATCCCTTCATACTGACCCTGTTGTTTGCCATGGAATATGACTTTTCCCCTCTTAGGTTCTTCATAGCTGCCTGCAACTTCTTCAGGGTATAATTTCTGCATGGTCCTTTGATGTTCTCAGCAGGTGGAAGATCCCCTACATTACTGTATTGTAAGATAAACTCTGTCTCGGCTCTTCTGTAAAGTTAGTTTGAGGGAACAATGTATGGTTAGGCTTAATAACATGTTTCATTTGAGTTAGGAATCATTCTGCTTAATGAATAATGGTATTGGGAACTTGCGATATTTACAAGAATATATTGGTGAAATATAAGTTTGAAAACAGAAATCTAGATAAGATTTGAATCCAGGAAGGGCATTGGGCTGTTGATTGGGATACTTAGCTTTGAATTATGTTCTGCACAGATGTCTCAGATAAATCAATATACAATGGCATAGGACCTTGTACCTTGGATGATTGCTTGTCGAAGAGATCATCCAGTCAAAAAAGGATAGTCTTTAGGATTAGGAAGATAGTCGGTATGTTAGAAAAAAGAGTGAGTATAGGATTTGGACCAAAAGTTCTTTAGCAATAGGGTTTCGGATAAAGAGTGAATGTAAATGTCAGCACATGTGAAGAGTCAGTCACAATGATGAACTGGGGAAAATATGTAGGAAAGCAGATATCAATAGAGACATTAGGAAATCAGGAAAATATAAAGTGAGTGATAGGATTAGTCATTTTCAACAGGGTTGAGGTTTAATATATTATCTTAAGAAGAAACAAATATGTAGTCACCAATAGGATTGATTTGAGAGCGTTAGGCAACCTGGATATGGATGTGTTTAGTAATCCATGCTCACTTTCCATTTAGGCTTTGGTGAAAGGTTAATAAAATAGGTACTTGTTACTTACTGTTTTTCTGTATGCTTAACAAAACACTGTTGAAGTCTTGAGGACTGTTTGCTAATCTTGTTTCCAGAATGTGCTGTCCCCAACTGCCAAACTGCAAATGTATACCCTCACCCGTTTGCACGCAAACCACCCACTTGCCCTGACCCATCAATAAACTTCCCTCCCTGCCCTCTCCAAGGAAAGCATATAAGCTCTGCTTAAGCTGTTCTCATTGCTCTCTGCTCTATTCAAGTGAGCTCTGAGCCCCAGAATGCTGGACCCATAATAAACCATTTACTGTTGCTTGAGACATTCCTCTGGTGGTCTCTTCCTCTGATGCTTGCCCGACCTTTACATCTGGAGGCACGAGCAAGATCCGGCAGCGGCGGATGAAAGATCCCCAAGGGGCTCTTTTCAGGGTAAGTAAGGGAACTCTTTTTGGTTTTAGGTTTCAGGTTAGGGCTTGGCAAAATGGCTATTGGTGATGAGCGTGAGCTCTCTCTGACAGAGGCTGACATACGTGTCACAGAGCCACAGGCCACGTCCCTGGGGGATGCCCCAGAGGACTCAGGAAATTGAGGAACAATAGTCTCCTTGACTCAGTGATATTTTGCTTCGGATTCAGTATTGCCAGCCCATCAGGTTTTGCCGGCTACTCAGTCCTGGCCTCAGTATTGGACATCCATTGCCTGTCTTTATTGTCTTGTCTTGTCAGTGTAGTGTGTGATTTCTTTCACTGTTTGTGTATCTCTCATTTTGGGACAGAGCACTTCAACACCTCTCTTCCTGACCCTTGATCACTGGACCAAAGTCTGTGCAAGGCCCAGAATCTTTCTTTTTCAGTAAATTGCTGGACCTGGCAGACCCTCTGTGCCTCAGAATGACCCACCTTTGGAGTTGGATAGCCCCTAGAAACATCTACTTCCCACTAATTTGAAACGTCAGAGATTTTGTCTTTCAACCGGGGCCACATAGACATCCAGATCAACAGCCATATATCTTAACATTGCAGTACCTCTGCAAATCTCCTCCTACATGGGTGAAGCCTTTCTTTGTCTCTGCGCCCACTCCTACTCCTTCCACCATGATTCTATCTCACAAACCCTCTGCTCTTCCTCCTCCAACCTCTGTTCTCCCTGAGTCTCAAGACTCTACTGGACTCTCCTACCCTTCTTATCCGCTGCCGTCGTCCACCAACCCCCAACAACCTCTAAGTGATTCCTTTGCTGCTGACTCAGCCTCTCCGCCATTGGAGAAAGCTAGGCCGGCCCAGCGCCCACCAGATGACTCCCCCTTGTCACACACACAGCCCCTCCTTCCCTGGAGAAAGCTGGCCCGGCTAAAAGAACTCAAAGAACTCCCTGGCGTTTTCACACCTGCCTACTTGGGATGACTGCCAACAAATCCTAGGGATTCTCTTCATGACAGAGGAACGAGAGAGAAACTTTCTGGAAGCTAGAAAAAAATATCCTCGGACCAGATGGGTGACCAACACAACTTCCCAACATAATCAAAGCCGGCTTACCCTTGAACTGACCCAACTGGGACCCCGACACCTTTGAAGGTAGGGAGCATCTGTCCACTTATTGCCGGGCCCTAATAGTGGGTTTCCAACCGGCCGCTAGCCAACCAAATAATTTGGCCAAGGTAAGAGAGATTATTCAAGGGCCTGATGAATATCCCTCTATGTTTCTAGAGAGAATTATGGAGGCGTATAGGAGATATACTCCTTTCGATCTTCAGGCAGAGGATCAAAAGACATATGTCATGATGGCCTTCATTGGGCAAGCTGATCTGGATATTAAAAGAAAGTTACAATACTTAGATGGATTACAAGATATGACTTTGAGAGATTTACTCAGGGTAGCCGAGAAAGTATCCTATAAGAGAGAAACAGAGAGAATGAAAGGGAGCAAAGGGAGGATGATAGATGAAAAAGACAGATGAAGGTATTAACTAAGGTCCTGGTCACAACAATAAATAGGCCAGAAATTAAGAAACAGGGAGACAAGAAACAATACCTGGGTCCCCACCAGAGGCCACCCTTGGCCTCAGATCAATGTGCCTACTGTAAAGAAAAAGGACACTGAGCCAAAAAGTGCCCTAGAAAGAGACAGCCACGCCAGACAGCCTTTCTGACTCTGGAGGTTGACTGAGAATGTCGGGGCTCGGATCCCTTCCCCGAGCTCAGGGTAACTTTTGAAGTGAAGGGGACCCCATAAACTTTGAAGTGGATACAGCAGCAGTATACTCAGCCCTTAAGGCCCCACTGGGCCCTCTATCAAATAAAAGGTCTCTAGTTCAAAGGGCTAACAGCAGTAAATATCAGACTTAGACAACTAAGAGGACCATGGACATGGGGAAAGGAAAAATCCAACATTCCTTCCTAGTAATCCCAGAATGCCTGGCCCCATTGATGGGCAGAGATCTGCTCAGTAAGCTCCGGGCCAAAACAACTTTTAACCCCGAAGGCCCCAAAATGAAATTTCTAAATCCTTCATTAAAAACTCCTATAGTCATGGCTTTATAAATGTCAGTCAAAGATGAACATCCACTTTTCACACACCCCAAGAATGATCAAACAGGCAAGCTACCCCAGAAATGGATAACAGATTACCCAGATGCCTGGGCAAAAATTGTTGGGTTAGGACTAGCCATGAAACAACCTCCAAGAACAGTGGAGTTAAAAACCTCAGCCTCCCCAATCAATGTCAAACAACATCCTCTGAGCAAAAATGCTAAAGATGGGTTAAGGCCCCATATTCAGAAATATCTGGCTTTAGGGTCCTAAGGCCCTGTCAATCGGCCTGGAACACTCCCCTGCTACCAGTAAAAAATCCAGGAACTGGGGACTATCCCCGTTCAAGACCTAAGAGAGATCAACAACAGAGTGCAGGACATTCACCCCACGGTAAATAATTTGTACAATCTGCTTATCACTCTGAACCCTGAGTAGAAATGGTATGGACATAAAGATGCTATCTTTTGCATGCCTCTGCATAAAGACAGTCAGTTTCTGTTTGCTTTTGAGTG